>NC_143479.1:4965794-5292258 GCF_027475165.1 Benincasa hispida | reverse complement strand
TCAGATTGACAATAGTTTAGTAGATAAACTATGAATTACTATCTCAGTGGTGGGTGATTACTCAAAAGAAATATATAAACAACACAATATTTTAAATTTGGGTAGAAATTTTTTTTATCAGAAATCGTGCAGAAATTTAAACAAAAAAAAAATTGTTACCTGTTTCTCTTGAAAACTCGTTTTCAAATAAAACATTTACATTTTTATTTTAAATTTTCAGATGACAAGAAACAAAGAATATATAGATATATAGATAGATTGGTTTGAAATTGATATATTTGCAATTTTTTAGAATATTGTTATATACCCATTGTAATTACCCTCCAAAAACTTAAAATTTGGTAATGGACAAAACAGTTAAAAACTGATTCTCTCTAATTGCCACCTTTTATTATGGTTAGGTAGGAATGAGATATATCAATTTTACATCACTTGAGTTAATTTTAAAATGGTTAAAATCACTTATCATTTTTAAAATTAATCATTAAATACCTTTAATCATTCAAAATCAATTATAATATTATGAAAAATGAGTTTAAAAATAAAAAATTAAATATTTAATTAATTGTAAGTAATTGTGTGTTTTTGAGTAATTTTAAATTGAACAAAAGTGATTTTAATAATTTCAAAATTATTCTCAAACATATGTTTAATCTGCATTTGACATTGATCGACATGGAGCAGATCATCCAAATCTAGATATCTTCGAAATAGTGTACTATTGATTCATATAACATCCATTACATTACTCTTACATCTATAATAAATGGCATTTTAAAGCATGCACTTGTTTTAGTAGAAGAATATAACATGTACAAGTACAATGTTAAAAAAGAAGAGTATTTACAAGATGCACCTTTCTTGAATGTGAAATGTCAATGAATCAATATAGAGCGACAAAGATACAGAAATGACCAGAATGCAATATATAATATTACAGGAAGAATGAAATCAATTAATACTGGAGAAATGGTCCTTAGGAGGTACCACATATGATATGAGCGCAGTCACCCGGTTCACAAATCAACACGGCTGTCTCTGGGTTCATCTGTGCTGCTAACTCTGGCTGCACCTTCGTATACTCTGTCCACACAAAATCTACAGCTTCAGCAGCATAGTTGGCATCTACGAAAGCGAGACAACAACCTCTAAAGCCAGCACCACTGAACCGCGCTCCACATACTCCAGGAGCTCTCAAGAGGATCTCGTATAGTTGAACAAGTGGTTCTGCACCTGCAAGGAAATCATATATGGTTTCACAATGTTGTTACTGATATAATTTTTCAGTTCAAAACAAATCCATCACGTATTCTAGCAACAGTCCCATGCAAATGTTGTGCCATTCAAACAAATAATTTGAAATCACTATCATTTAGTGTTCCTATTCAAAATCCAATAAAATAAAAAAATCTGAGATTTAAGGTGCATTTAGTTGGTGATCTAAGAATAGAAATTTGAAAACATAGGATCCAATAAAAAACAAAGTTGTATTTCATGTTTCTAGTATTTTTTTTAATGTGTTTGGGAGTAGATTAAAAAGTGGATCACAATTTAAAAAAGCTTTCAAATGTATTTGCTAGTATATTTTTAAACCATAAAAAGATGTTTTTGAAATTTTCTTTCAGTGAATCACAGAATTCAAAAAGCAGTTTTCAAAATATGCCAAACTGATATTCGTGGGGTCAATTTGATTCAATTGCATGAACATGAAAACATAAAACAGAATCCAACTTATATATGAAACATGCCCTTATCCAACCCAATGAGCTGGAACCATAAGTGGGATGGATGCTCCTGATGCAATGGATAAAGAGAAATAATAAATATTTGTTGACTAAAAAAAAGAGAGAGAGGCATATTAATTGCTTAATCCAGTACTATATCGGCAATATGAAGATATTAGCAGTTAGACAAAATAACGTAGTTAGTGAAATGTCATGGAGTTGTTTCATTACGTATGTAAATAAAATAAGGTGACCATTCGATACAACATGCAGTTAGAACGTCTTTTATTGCTTTTCCAATTATAATTTTAAGATAGTCCACCCAGGAGAGCTTTGACAGAATGATATAATTAGACGTACTAATTAGAAGTTTCACGCATAAATAGAAATAGCTGTGACAGAATGATATAATAGTACGCCTTTTGTTACTTTTCCAATTATAATTTTAAGATAGCCCACCCAGGAGAGCAGGAAAAAAGAGGCAGAATAGCATGCCCAAGTAAGGTAATTGACATAAGAAAGTTGAGACATACCACATTCGTAGTTTACAATTGAACTTCGCCCAGAAGCCGCAATGAGTTTTCCAAAGTCTTCCAACCTCCCTGAAGCCCAAGCTTCGAGTCCTAAAATGACCATTATATTATAATTCATTTCAAGTCCTCGACATGACTACAACTGAGGGAAAAAAAGAAGCTGCTACTTGAATAAATGAAAAGAACGATTCTGCAAACAATAACGTCTAAGAAAGAGTACCTTGTAAAACCCGCGTGTTTTCTGAGAAATAATGTTCTGCTCTTTTTGCCAAGTTTGTTTCCAGCTGGGACTGTCCAGGAAAATCCAAATGAAGTGAAATTCAAGAAAGAGTTACAAAAATAAAGTCTCAAATTGTTTGACAGTTTTGCTAATATTGCTTGACTTCATTACAAACAAGGATGTTCGGTGGAGTTGATTGAATTGTTGGAAATTGGAATATACATGAAAACTTGATTCAATACCCGAAGCTTTAACTTTGAAGTTTACTATTTGACTAAAATATTTTTTTTCCTTATCACACAAACATTCACCAATGCAGAAATTTCCGTTGTAGAAGGAAGATGACAAGACTGATTATCGCTTGCATTAATGTTAAATGGCATTACCTTATGAGCTTCATAAGTTTCCTGTTCAACTGATAAGAAGACAACATTCAGAAAAGGAATAAGAATCAAAGTCATCAAACGAGGATTAAAAAGTAACCAAAACAAAAAAGCAAACTTCACAGGGCCTGCAGAAATACTAACCATTACAAAGGAGTGGCTCCACATGAGAATTGCCAGATGCACTATAGAATGAAAAGGATGCGTAATAAATCCAGTTTGTCCCTTAAAAAGCAACAGATTTCATATAATGCTCATTTAACATGCAAAAAGAGAGAAAAGCCAACATAAACATAGCTTAGTAGTTAAGGCATCCTTGCTTCTTCTAAGAGGTTCTATGTTTGAATGCCCCCACCCTATATGACAAGCAATATTCTCAAGAAAAGGAGAAAAAAGAAACCCATAATATGTTTAGATCTCAGATTCTTGTCTTTGTCAGACATAGACCTGTTTATACATGTCTAGCGGTTATCTATCATCCAAGGTAATGAATTCACGAGTGTTACTCCAAAACCGAGCCTTTACTTCCCTTGGTCTTAGCTTCTCCTTGTAGGTATAAGATTCCCTTTCAAATTTATATTCCTCTTCCTATTTCCTATTCCAATGTTCTCGCCAGACTCATCTTCAGATCAGTTTTTCTGCTGCAACCTTGTACTAGATAATCTGATTCTCAAACTACACTGGCATTACAACACCAACCCCGCGTCAAGCTATCCTTTTTTACTCGGTCAAAGAGAATGGCTTAAAATAATGCAGGCAGTCCATTCTATATGTTCCAATTTAATTTCCTCCATCATTCTAAAGGTCTCTCTTTTTATATAATTGAAAGTTTCCAGACATTTAAAATAGAAACTCAAAAAGATATTTTCTGTGATTGCACTCCATCCCAACTTCAAGCATTACAAGCTCAAATTCATAATTTCAAACTCTAATTAAACTTAAGACCTCAAACGTGGAATGGTTTTAAAGCACAGAAGGAAGATGTTCAGATATGAAGAAATCAGTATTACTAAAACCCAATCAAATAAGGAGGTCCAGTCAGCATGAAGGGTGTAAATATTACTTCAGAAGAATTTTTGCAGCCTCTTGACACTCTGCAACGCGGTGATTATATCCAGGGTTATTTGTCAAAGCCTGCTTCAATCCTGAAAATGCTAATAAAATTTGGTATTCCTTCTGCGTCTCAGATTTTAGACTGCTTTCCATATCCAGTGGGCGTATAAGCTTGAAATCTTTAGTCTTCACATGTCAAATAAGAATCATAAAACACGTTATGGTCACGATTAAAGGATAAAACAAGTGACAAGCCGAAATTTTGGAAGAACTAGAGAGACATTCAAACACTCAAAGCCAGTACATTTTCAAAGGATAAAAGGTTTGCTTCTGAAAAATATGACAAGCTGCCATTATTAGAAAATAATTGGAAGTTACTGGAGAAACATGTATTAGGCCCGAGTACTATAAATTCTGCATGTTTGATAGCAAAGAATAGTCGACGTTGAAAAGAGTAAAGGCTGATTAGATGTAGATAGGAAAGAAAGCTACCCAAAAGAAGACAACAATATCCCTGAAAGCTAAATTATAAGCTGTAAGCCTGTAACCCAAATATACTTGCTCCTTTGTTTAGCGGTATGTTTCTACAGAAGAAACCTAAATGTCAACACTTACATTAACTTCGATTGTGCACCCCATAATGTTACCATTTTTTTAATATATATGATACAAGCTTTTTTCCTTTAGATACATATGAAAAGTAAACAAAATGGAATAACATGAAAAGTACTCCCCATAAGCTTATAAGCTCACTGAAAACGACACTTGCTAAGTATAGATAGTCTATATTTTACACACATATTGTTCTACTTTATTTTCTCCCCGATTAGGTTAAGCAATAGTTATACCTAATTTTACTTAAATATCCTTTAAACAATATTCAGGGTATTTTTATGAACTCGATGGATAAACTTGACTTTAATAGTATTCTTGTTCAACCAACTAGAAAACATGATATATCAA
Organism: Benincasa hispida; assembly: GCF_027475165.1. Classification (NCBI taxonomy): domain Eukaryota; kingdom Viridiplantae; phylum Streptophyta; class Magnoliopsida; order Cucurbitales; family Cucurbitaceae; genus Benincasa; species Benincasa hispida. The sequence continues at coordinate 5,287,382 of NC_143479.1, read as the reverse complement.
ACGGAAAGGAAAAAGGATTGGAAAGCTGAACTATGGCTAATATAAAATTTAAATATGAAGAAACATTATAATGAAATCCAAATATTATACAGGTACACACACTTACAACAACAACAAAAAAATGAAGAAAAAAGAGTGAACAACGTTAACGTATTACTTAACTCAAAAAAGTTAGTTTGAAAAACTAAATACAGAAACTCTCTCCTAATCCTAACCAATATTGTGAACACAAAAGGATCCTTATTAACATTTTAAAATACAGTGTGATTATTAGTATAACCGTATAAGTCTTATCATTTATAGAATAAACTAGCATAAAAACAAACAAAATAATAAACGAAGTATAACACGCAGTTAAAAGCTTGGAAAAGATTCAAAATGATAAAATGGTAGATGAAATAAAATTCTTCTGTACTTCATCATAAGATATTTGTTAAAATTCGAGTGTGTGAATAATTCACTACCTTGCAGTTCATGTGCAATAGACAACCATAGCTTGAAAGTAATATTGCTGATTGGTCAAGTATGCCATTTCTCAGACCCAAGTATCCATTTTCAATTAGTCTACATTACAAAGGGAAAACGACATAAAAGCATGTGAATATAATTACATAGAGCATGCATACACTTTAGCTGTGCATGTGGTAATGCTTTTGAATTTCTTAAAGGCAAATAATTATTTTAACCATCTCATATTGATTTGTAAAGAAGCATTCTTCATTTAATAGTAAATTTGAGAAGCAAGCAACTCAAGGGCTGATTTGTAAATCTTTTAATAGTGAATCTCTTTTTATTAAATTCTTTATTGAATAATATTCTCTTAAGTTAGCAAAAAAATCATATCAACAATTACCTTTTCTAACAAACTACATCACTGATAAATGGTTTGACCAATTTCTAATGCAGCTGATTGTATCTAAAGCAATACCAAACTAACCCAAATAATATCACTCCATGCATCTATCAGTCTCCAGAAAATGCCTCATATCAGATGTCTGGACATTAATTGTTCATCAATTTTCTCACCAAAAGTTTATGAGATTACTTGATTGTCAATTGGCAGACTATATGGTGGTGCATAGGCAATTGTGCCTGTTGCAGCCCCAACAAATGTGATTTCAAAACAAAGCATGCACTTGAAAAAAAAAGTTGAGTTTAAGTTCAAAATTTTCTGTGTCAACGAATTTGAAGTTAACTGAATGGAAGAGTACATGACAGAGCAGCCACAGGAAGGAGATGTTGAAATAATACAACTGCTTCGAGCTCCACTCTTACTAAAGCAGGTTCAAACTAATTTTTGTTACCATGGTAATTTGAACAGATACACTAGCAGCATTGAAATCTCAGAGAGACCAGTTGACTATATGCAGCAGAAATATAATCAAGAAATCAAACTACCCACCTATCATATTCAATATTTTCTGAGGGAGATATTGTTAAATTATTAGCATTTTCCAGCGCTAACAAGTAAGCCAATCCAACCTGTCAACCATAAACTACAGATTAAAACTTAGTTATTGAAACTGAGGCCTCTCATATAACCGTATTAACTTCAAAATTAGCAATGCAAAACTCCAAGAATAAATGGGGAAAAAACATCCCGCTATGTACTTTATTTTTACACTTCAATCTAATATGTAGCTACATTACAGCCTGCCTTATAGAACATGATATTCAATTCTTCCATTGGAGACTAATAACACAGACTTCAGAAGGTGTGGATTTTCATGCTACCAAACCCTTTGAGACTTGAGTCTATCACTCTTAAATTTTTAATGGCATTATAGTCTTTTGTGAACATGATATTCAATTCTTCCATTGAAGACTAATATCACAGACTTCAGGAGGTGCAGATTTGCATGCTACCAAACTCCTTTGAGACTTGAGTTCATCACTCTTAAATTTTTAATCACATTATAGTCTTTTGTGAACTCCAATTGGGGGTTGTCGGTAACTATGTACATTATTGCAATCACCTGAAAATCTCTTGTACCGAAAATATGGTTCACATACATTTAATTATAAAACTTATTTCCTAGTTCAAAGTGAGAATGATTTTCTAAATGTATATCAATTTATATATATGAAATAAGACCATTTAAAAATTCTCACCCATAACCCAAGCTTACTAGTATAGTATATATAGTGGAAAATATATTTATGGTTCTAGAGTAGGTGTCTATTTAGTACCCTTGAGGTTTCAAAAGCATCACTTTTGGTACTTGGGGTTTGATAAAGGATTCTAAATGGTCACAAGCTTCTTTATCCATTACTTGGCGAACGATAAAATGATGTGATAGTTTGATTGTTGATTGTAACTTGTTGATTTGGCAAAATTTAACAATTTGCTGTTTTTTTATAAGGTGGGCATCCTCTCTCTTCCCTCCTCTCCCCTTCTCCGACAATCTCGTAACTACTATCATTTATCACAATGCCTCTCTCCAACCAGCTATCATTGTCGTCACCCCTACTTGAACCCTGATCTAGTCACTCCAAATCTATTCTCCTTCCTTCTGGAAAACTCTAGTAACAACCATATTCGAGCTCTAACAGGGATGGCAATGATGGTTGGAGATGGGCGACACGACAACAATAGCAAGATTGTTAAAGAAAGGGAGAGGAAGGAAGAGAGAAGAAGTCCAGTCATTAAAAATAATATTAGATAATTAAATTTTACCAAATCTGAAAGTTACACTTAGCCACACTGTTAGTCTACTCGAGCCATTATCCAAACCTCAGAGACAGATACTAAAGTATTGCTTTTGTAATTCCAAGAACCAAATAAACACCAACTCCATAAATGACGGACCAAAAGTGTAGTTTGCCCTATAATAATATGTGTACGTATTCATTAACAAAGTTGTGAGTTTGGGAGACATTCACTGGGGAGCAAAACATATATCCACACCACAGCCTTAATTGTGTAGAATAAAAAATTCAAATATAGAGAGAAGCCCCCAAAAATGGCCCAAAGAACAATAGCCTTCTTTCGTTTTGGCTAAATCATGTACCAATCTAATTTGTCAGGGAAGAACGGTTCACTTGGGTCTTGGTACTTAAATAAATTCTATGAAGTGATTTAAACCTATTAACCATCGACCAACTTTACAGCTGTCAGAATGCAAAAGGAGACACAAAGTAAATGCAAATATATATACATATATATATACACACTTACAGCTGCGGAAGAGCTAAGGCCTGAGCTGTCAAGATCATCAGAACCAGAGATATATCCTATTATACCCTGCAACATTGCAAGAAAAGATCTGAGACATATTTTAGCTACCTCCGTAATCCACCTCAAAGAAAAATAAATTCTAAACTTTTTATTTTTAATACACACTCCAACCAAATGCTTACAAACTCTCCACCCATAGTCGAGATTCCAACAAACAAGACAGTTATATTAACAATCCAATGTAACTAACCTATATCCCAACAAATGATTGAGAGATTGAGGATTTCAAGGCAACAAAAAAGGACTTTATTGTAGCTGGACAGTCCTTTGCAGCTTGGTACATCCTACTTAAGTAAGTGGAAAACTGAATGTAGGATAAGATAAGCAAAGCATTGTATATGATACTAGTCTAAAACAATTACATAAAGGTAAAGTGATACAATGTATTTTGATAATTCTATAACCCTAGACATTATAAATTCCAGTTGATGCTTACAGCCAAAATATTAGGTAAGGACTCCACGTCTCCAAGTTATAAAGTTAGAACTACTTTGGCAGCTAATTGGTCTAAAATAGACTAATCATTCAATAAAGGCAACACTATACATCGTGCAATGTAATATACTATTTGGCACTGACTTCTTAACTGGGTTGTTCAAAATCTAGTTATAAACTCCAAAACAAAGAAAAGTCTCTTACCTGAGAAAGGCAATGTTCTTTTTGTTGTAGTGCATATACTGCTCCTCTAGCATACCTTCCCCAGTTATTGTCATCTTTCAACTTAGCATGACCATTTGCATTAGTCCCTTCCTTCTTGTTAATAAAATGGTTTGGATACTGGTTTTCATCAACTCTGCAGTTTCCACAATATAACTCAATGAATGTTTATTGTAGCAGTGTGCAAGAAAACTATGCATTTGCAGACCTCTGTGAAAAGTAGGCTAATACCAACATGAAATCCAAACACAGACAATTAAGTCCTACCACATCTTACATATTTAAAGCAAGCATGATGATTTTTCTTTCTCACAAAGTTTTGGGGAAAGTACAAAATAAGAAACAATTATAGATTCAAAAAGGAAAGGAATTCAAAAGGTGAAACCTTAGACATATAATTCAAGTCCCCTTTGTACTCAAAGATATATAGTGTTATAATAAAAGCAAGCAATAAGATCCAAAGACAAGAAATCGTCCATCTAAGCAGAAAAAGTTAGAAAGAGTCGGACAAACTAAAGTAGAAAGTTTCTTTGAGAATGACTGGAAGCAGAGAGAGGTAATGAACTGGTTGGAGACAGCCTCATTAAGTTAGTGATTAAGTTATTTCTAGTAAACAAGAATTGGCAGTTTTGGGCTGTTCCACAGACAATTCACGATCACAGCAGCATTAGAATGTTTCATTAGATATTGCATGGTGTAGGATAATTTCATCTCAGCCTATAGGCAATGTGATGACACATTTACATGAATTCAGAACAGAAAAGCCTGCAGTTTTGACTTATTAATAATAAGAGTATTGCCAGGGTTGTAATTGATGCATACTTCCACAAGAGTTATAAGATATGTTATAAAAAAAAACAAATTAGAGAGTGTACTACACCTGAAATTAACATCTCCTTTGAACTGAGCTGAACGGAGTACAACCTACAATGGCTCCAAACATTAGTTTACATCTAATCTAAATCGTACGAAAACTTGGGTTTCAAGATAAAATATGTTGTTCATGCATATTCGATCATTCGTGAAGAAATATAAGGTAGAGATTCATATCTCAGAGAACGTTTAAGAGCTGAAGTTGAAAGTCCAAGAAATTAAAATGCTAACAATGTACATAACAACCACGATCTTAAACATCAATTTAAAACAAAAGTAACAGGTGTCGCAGGTTGTTTTACTTGTTTATATATACACACAAATGTATGTGAATATAAATACATGCACACATTCATATATATATGTGCATAAATGTCATAAAATAAAAAGAACTTACAATTGTAATATCAGTTCATACTGGTCCATAGAGTCGATATATCATTGATTCAAACATTTAGGTCTTTTGAAATGGGAAACACATCTAATGTTATTGATATCTTTTATAATTTAGACCTGCTAACATCTCAAGTTTCGTATACTCTGATTAACTTTCTTCATACTCTTGTTTTCCCTGAATGATGGCCCTCCCGCGTGCACACACTAGAGTAGTACACTTTTACACTTTGGTACTAAGTAAAGGAGCTGAGTTCTAAAATCTAAGGAAATATCTTCTAGTACTTACCATGAATACTGATCAGGCAGATGGCATGATCAGATTAACTAAAAGTTGATTTTAAATTGACTTGAGGTAGGAAGTAATTAATGCAGGATTTGAAATAGCTGAAACGTTATACTCTATTTACAGCAACTCAAAAGCAGAAGGCATTCCAGGCAATCTTAACATTGCCACTATAAAACATCAATAACGTGCTCTCACCCACTATCAAGTCTAACAATGAGTCCTCAACACAGTAAAAGTCTCCTTGGAAATTGAGTGAAGAACAGTTTCTTTCAAGATACATAGTCAGTAGGTCTGTCATCACCTTCCATGCAAAACATAACAGTCGATGGATCTAATCTTTCAATTACTTTTGCAGGTTTTATTATCAAAGTTCAGAATTCCACACTTTTTCCTTACAAAGCTCGGTTAATGCCCTATGACTACATCTAGGCATTGCAACCATATCCAGATAGCCAGATATAAACCAAAATATTTTGATTTCATCATAAACTTAATATAAGTCAAATATAACACATATTTTTAAATCCATATGTGAGTAGCTGATTGTGAGGCAACGGAAATCCTATAATAATGCTACATTCTTTACGGAGGTGCTACTAGTCTCTCATTTGAGATTCAGGAGTATGTAACTCAAATAGGCACCAGAAAAGTTTATAATTGCACAATCATTACCTGAGCATCGCCAGAAGGAACAAATCCTAAAAGCACTCCCTTATTTATGGCCATTGCTGAAACGTTCCCACCCTAGCAACCAATAGAAGAGTTCAAAAGAACTTCAATGTCATCTTGGAAATAAATTCCAGAAACTGAAATCAACTCCATTATTTACTAATATAAAGCTTAAAAAAATGGAAACCAGGCAAAATGCCGTTACTCTTCCAGTTCCTGACATAATAGCACCAATATGAACTTCAATGAGACGCAGGGTGCAAACTTTAAGAATCATCATGTCGGACTAACCTGATGATCAATATGAGCTCCCAGTGGACAAATGCGATATGGAGAGACAACTATGCGAACATCCTCCTTGCTTCTCTTGGACATTTCCGAAACAATCGTCTTGATTCCATTTAGCTAAAACAAACAATCAGGTCAATTACAAATGAGCGAGAAGAGATCCAATATAAAATCACAAGAGTGTAACATTTATGTCAGGAACAATCTCCCATTCGATCCCCATACTAACATTGAACTAAACATTGACGACGGATCCAATACGTAATGTACTAAGTGAATCAAAATCAGAAAACACGTACAGTATATCAACTCAAATTTTTCAGCTAGAAATGATTTAACAGAACGCGTAAAACATCAGTGTCATCCCAAGCAAATTAGAAGACAGCCAAAACCACAAGCAATCCAGAAACCAGTGAAATCCACACAAGAACAATGCGAAAGAGATTAAAAAAAACCAGAAACAACATGGAACCGCATTGCAAATTGAAGGCAAGTTTGAAGAATTACCTCGTCCTCCGAAGGCCAAGACGGCTTCCCCATGCTCTGTAATGCAAACAATTGCCGACGCGATTCGGTGTGTAGGCCAGCCAATGCAGAAATTTCTAAGGTTTCTCAGAGAAGAATGATCAATGAAGAGTAGAGGTGACGAAATCTAGAGGAATAATAATGGAGTTGGCGACAGAATCGGGTTAAACGTCTTGTCTCGTGAATTTACTATCGCATTCTCCATAGCCTAAACATAGGCGAAGGTTTGATTGTATTATCCATCCTATCGGTTTGATTCGGTTCGTAAAATTCTGCTCGTCCTTTTAACTCTATTCCTATGTACGAATCCTTTCTTGCGTGTATTTAGGAAGAGGGAGGATTGTTTTATCGGATTAAAATACCATATTGGTGATGGTAAATCTAGTAAAATAGGGGCGTTTGGGTTGGGGACCAACCCAATTTTAATAGTAAACACCGTTGAATTTAGATTTTTCATATTTATCAAGGAAGTTAGAAATTGCATTTTTTTTCTATCTCTATTTTTCACGTTTAACAAATAACTCCATCTTACTTTTTTTAATCTATTTTTTACAATTATCAATGAACTCAACTTTACAACTCTGCACCCAAATGCAACTTACTAACTCTAACACATTAACCTCCAAATTTATTAACTCTACTCAGTGGACCAAATGCCCTCTAATGGTTTGATTTTCAAGTATTTAATTTTTAAAATAAGTTATTTTGAAAAAAAATTGAAGTGTTTGCAACTACTCAAAACAACTTTTGAAAAAATTTAAATGGATCTAACATGTAGCACAAATGTCAAGCAATATGCCACAGGCAATATGTATGACAAGTGAGCAATACGGAAACAAATAGAAATATAAAGACACAAAAATTAGTAACTCAATTTGGAGCAATATTACTTAGTCTATGGGCTATGTGCCTAGTGGAAATAAACTTCACTATATAAAAAGTTTAGCAATTACAATGAAAAATACTTAATTGATAGACTCCCTCTTCAGTGACTCGTGTATAGGTTCCTCCTCAATTTCAACTTAGGCTCTTCCTAAGTTTGAGCTCCCCTCACTTCCACATTAATGTTTCTCCAAGCTTTATATGAGATCCCCTTAATACAACATATTTAGGCTCCTGTAAGTGTGAGATTCCCTCACCTTCAATGTATTTAGGCTCTCCTAAATACAATACATGAAGGTTGAGGCCTAGACATATTCTAAGCTCAAAACTTTTAATGCACAAACTTTTCTAATAAAAAGGCTACCCTAAAAATGAACAAGACCACAATATAAATATGCTAGCTTTGATAAGATATTCAAGAAAAGAATCAATCATCTCTACAGGAAAAAGACCAGCAGGCCATGAAAAATATAGAATTTCGGTAATAGATGAGGGGAAAATATTTTGCAGATTAAGCTATTTTGATCAACTGAGTACTATAAATAAAAACGACTCTTTTTGAAAAATAATTTACGACTATTAAAAAAAAAACTATTTTTTCTCTAGTCAATCCAAACATTCCCTAATATGATAGTCAAAGCGAGCACAACTCAAATCATGTTAGTAATCACGAGATTTGTGGTTCAAATCATCTACCCAATAGTACTTAAAAAACACTAATATGAGATTGGTTATTGGAGTTCGAGGCTTTGAGTTCAATTGTGTTTTATTAATTTCAATCTTCATACTTTCAATTTAAACACTTAAAATAAAAATGGTTTAAAATAAAAACACTCGGTTACACTTTTCAAGTGTATTTTTATATACAAGTTTGTCTAGTTTGCTATATACTGAAAGTAATTATATTAATGTTAAATTACATTTTTTTTTCATCAAGAACGTTTTATAAAACTCTTAGAAATGCAGTCTAGATAGCAGGCCTTCCCCTGAGTCTCACGTGTCTATCGTTTCACCACCAAGGCATTGTTGAAACTAATAGGCTAAATATGTCCTTCATTCACCATCACTTTTTCCTTTTTAACTTCTTTCAAAGGGGAATGTAGGACTTCCTTAGAAGTTGTTTGTAGCTGGCATTCAAGCCTATCTACTTAAGAGGGAATGAAAACCCCTGGACCCTCTATTTATTTGATTCCAACGTCTCTACTGATTTTAGTGCGGTTCTATTGAGACAATAAATCACATTCGCTCTGCTCTGTATACGTGCCTCCTATTTGTTCAGGGTGAGTAGCATGAACTCTAAGTAGACATGACAAGATAAAGATTCTAAAGCAACAGCGGAGAGCTTTTCCCCCTTTTATGTCTGCCTCTTTGGTCATTAGAGTTAGCTGGTTTTGAAGTTGGTTGTTAGAGATAAACATTGCAGTTGATCGCTAGAGTTAGGTAGCAGAGGTAGTTGTTGTTGGAATAAATGATATGTGACCATTCGTGTAGAGTTACATTGTTTCATGAAGGAATATGTCCTTTCGAAAATAACCAACTTGAAGAGGAGATACGACTATTCAAATGGCCACGAATAGTCTATAAATATGTCTCTTCTTCAAATTGTATTTAAGAACTTTTTTAATAATAATTTTTCTACCATGAAATTTACTCTTGGTTTATCAAGTTTTTTAAGTTCATTTTATTTCCAAAAAGCATAGTTCATTGGATCTTGTGGATGAGGTGTTGCTTCCATAAGAAAAGTAATATGTTATATCCTGGGAGACATTTACTCATAAAATTAGGCACTAGAATGAGTCAAATTGTCTTAAGGAGATAATGTGAATTCGTTGGGCTCAAATTCTCTTTGGTAAAACTGAAGAAACTCTTATACAAGAGTACCTCTGAGCGAAAGTGGATCTTTGCAAAAGCATTATGACAAAAGTACCATATTTACATTCAAATAAACATATATGCATCAAATCATGTTCTATTTTTTTTAAAAAAATTTTGGTGATATTACTATCTATATAACAATTGTTGCTAGAGTTTACTATCGAAGAGGGTCGTGGTGGTCACCGAATATGGTTGCCAGAAGACGTGTAGGAATAGGTTGCCAAGGGTGGTTTTCAAAGGTGGCCAGCGGAGGGTGGTGGTAGCTGGCATCAACCATAGTGGAAGTGAGTTAGAGAACTAGAGAATGTATTTAGGTAATTTATGTATTAGATAAATTAGGAAGAGGTTACCCCTAAATGACTAAAAAGAACATTTTCTTATTTAAAGTGTTTTTCTCGAACCAACTTATTATATAAACTCATTTTTCAAAAGCTATTTTGAAAGGTTGTCAAAGACTCTGTTTAAATAAAAATCTTGAAAAGTCAAACTAAATACACCTTTAATACCCATTAATTTATTGTTGATTTTTTTTATTTTCTTAAATAAAATTTTATTAGCATTTTCTTTATAAAATTTGTAAATATATTCACATTTGTCTTATTTCTTACACCAAAATTATTAAAATTATTTAACAAATCCAAATAAAAATTAACTTTGTATGAAAAAAGTTAGGGTTATTTCTTAGCCAAAATGAGCATAGCTCAATTTACAAGTGCTTGTACTCTCAACCTCGAAGTTTAAGGTTTAATTCCTCTACCTCTATATTGTAAAAGAAATCGAATGACGAAATTTAAGATTTATCAAAAGTAAGCAATGAGTGAAGTTGTAAAGTATAGATAGTTGTGAAGTTGTGGGCCACACAATATAAGGAGTTAATAAATCATAAGGTTTTCTACACTAATAGCCTAATTAAATAGGTCAAATTACAAGAATGACTTAAATCCACCATTTTTTTCATGAATAGTCTAATATGTTATGATATTACATAAAATATTTTGAAGAAGGAAGCCCATTGCAAGAAACCCAAAATTTCGTTGTGTCATGCTAAATATTCTGTTTATGACTAGAGATGTCTGAAAAACCTATGGGGTGGGGAATCCCCGAATACACAGAGAATGGGGGAAGGAGTGGGGAATTTTTTTCCCCCCGTTTGTAATTCGGGGCCGGGGCTGGGGAATATATTTCCAACCCTAACCCTGACCCCGCCCCGTGTCCCCGCCCCGCCCTTACTTTTGTATATAAATTATAAATTTATAATATATATATATATATTAATATTAATATTGTAGACTTTGTTAGGATAATTATGGAGATTTTAATTATTTAAGTTTAAGACTTTATTGTTTTAATTCCTTAGATGTTGTAATATTTAAGATAGAATATTCTAATGGTTGAATTTTAATCTATAAAAATTTGAGAATTTAGCATTTTAATTATATCTAAATTGAATGTGCATTATTGTTTTTATTTACCAAAATTGATAATATTTTATTTAAATGAAAGTTGTATTGGATATTTCTAAGGAATTATTAAAATATATATTTAATTGAAATAAAAAAAATTGTTAGAAAAAAATTGATGGCGGGAAAATTTTCCCCGCGGGAAACCCAATCCCCGCGAGTAATCCCTGTCCCATTCCCCGTGGGGACGGGGATGGGGAGGGCTTCCCTGTCCCCGACCCGCCTCGTGGACATCTCTGTTTATGACTATATATTAAGAAATTAAGTAGAGATAAAGTGTCATGCTAAAATTTCAATAAAAAAGAAAATGAATAGACCAAAACTAACATCTTTAGAGTGGATCAAAATGAACAAAAATTTAAATTTTAAACCAAAATTATCGTAATATTTTTTTGGGCGTTTCCAAAAATAGAAAAATAAGGAAAACTATTTACATGAAATAGAAAAATTTAATCATTTTAGACTTCCATCAGTTTCTATCACTGATAGATGCTGATAGACTTCTATTAGTGTAAACCCTAGAACCTATTTATCTAAGTAATTATACTTAAGCCTATTTTGATGTTTAATGTTCATGTTGTTAATCTAGTTGCATAATATATTGTGAGTAATGAGAATGTGTAGAAGTGTTAAAGAGAAAGAAAAATAACTCTAAGTGTTAAGCAATGAGGCTCTCGGGTAGTTTGAAGAAGCAACCAACACTTAATGAAATCTTGGAAGATGTAAGTAAAAGGAAACTAGGCATGGATTTAGGCCAAAAAGTGAAGGAACTTCTCTAAGTATAGGACTTGAGGCTCCTGGTGAGATAGGAAGTCTCAACACTTAGAAAGAAATGAGAGGCTTATGAGTTGGGATCATGCTATGTCATGTGTCTAGAGACCCAAAAGGGGAGAATTGGCTAAGTGTAGCAAGAAGTGTGTGTTAGGGCCCTATGTTAGAGGTTATAGTGAGCACGAGCGTTGGTATTGGTCGTGGCTAGCAAGAGGCACATAGTGGCCTCAATAGAGACTAATTTGGCCAAGGAGAGGCGGCATGCATGCAGCCAAGAGTTCAAGCATGCACTAAGGAGGCGTCGAGGTGAGCTGTTAGGTGTGGGTTGCAAGGTGCCTGTTGGTCGTGAGGATCGAAGGTTAACAACAAGGAATGGCCGCTTGAGGTCTTAGGTGTTGGGTTGGCGAGAAACATCGTCTTGGAGGGATGCTAAAAGTTGCAAAATGGAGGTTATTTTGGGCTAAGATGAGCAGACAAGACGTGAAGAAGGGCGCCAAGTAAGGTTGGCAATGGGGCCGGGGCAAGGCGAGGGGGTCCCCCGTCCTCGACCCAGTGAGGGGGAATTCACTCCCATCCCTGCTCCCATCCCCGTCATTTGAAGGCAAAGACGGGGACGGGGATTTCCCGTCAGGGAAATGGGGTCCCCGTAAGGACCCATTCCCCGTTTCCCTAATCCCCACGGGGATTCCTCTATTAACATTTTTTTTTAATTTGAGTCACATTATTTAAAATTGCACCAGTCCACAAAAAATAAACATAGACTATTCCATGAAATAAACACAATTTAGAAGCTCACAAATCTATTGCATAAGTTTACAACTTATATTAAATAAAGTTCAAATAATAGTTGGAAGTAAAAAAAAGTCAAATGTCTTATACAGTTACAAATATGACAACCACAATCATAAATTGCTTGAATGACTTTACGTTCAAATTTTTCTCCTTTCTTGACATCATCTCATCCTTAGTTGTGAATACTATTCCTATATTTAAAATATAATTAACAAATAATGTCATAAAAAATAACTAGACAACAAACTTTAAAAAGTATCGGAAAAAAATAACGTGAATCCTTGAGCATACCTCAGTCACCACTTCCACTTCCTCTTCATCAGAGTCATCTGCATCTTCTAAAACAGTTGCTAAATATTTAACCATTTTTTTCGTGCTAGTACTTTATGTTGCCACATATTTATAATACAATTTTTTTTTTTGTTGATATATTAAATATTAAAGATAGGTAAAATAATATAAACAAACTAACATGCCTATCAAAACTTCAACTGCAATCCACTTTTGAGTGCAAGCCTCTATTGTCTTTGGATGGAGTTTGTTATGATGTAGGCTTACAATCCTATCACAGGTACTAAAACTGGACTCTGATGCAATACTAAATAAGGGGATGACTAATATGTCTCTAGCAATTTCTTGTAAAATGAGATACTTGACCCCATTCAATTTCCACCAACCCATAATGTCAAAATCAAAAGATCGAAGTAAGATAGGTTCATCCAAATATGTATCAAATTGTTGCTTCTAATTCATCTTATTGGAATTTGATACAAACAAGTCATAATCATTAAAATCATCAAATTATGTATTCTTTGATGTTCTATCTATACTTTTAGAGCGAGAATCATCACCTTCACTTTCATGCTTCAACTGATTTTCTTTTTCCAAATCTGAATAAATTTTTTTAATCCTTTCCACCTTAAGAAAAAAAGTATCTCCATAAATTTTAGGGAAGTAAAATTCAATCAACTTCAATTTGTAATGAGGATCTAAAGTTACAGCTATGACCTTACCCCATGAATTTTCTTCCAATACTTATCAAACTTTGAAATCACATTTGAAGCCATGTCTCTTATCTCTTGAAAGCTAGAACTCATCCACTCAGAAATAGCCAATTTCAATTTACAAATTTCTGGGAATAAAAGATTAGCAAGAGGATATTTTGATCCAAAAAATATTTAGTCACGTGATGAAATATTTTTAGTTTCTTACATCTCTCTTTTGTTAATACCCAATCTTGATCCAAAGGCAAACACTTATACTTTTGTTCTCATTATTTTAATCGATAAAAAATAGCCTTGTAATTCAATGCAGTGTCTTAACATAAAATATGTTGAATTTCACCTAGTACAACAATCAAGACTCAACATCCTACCATCATAAACATTCAACTGACGAGCAGTTTCCTCAAATTTCTCCTTCTTTTTTTGTGTATACACCAAAAAACCCACACTACTACAAACTCTTTCAATCCCATCTTCTATCACTGCCAACACATATTTCATAATTAAATTTAGAATATGAGCACAAGATCGCATATGAAACAAACTCCCATCTAATTAAGTTTCCAGACAGACTATCAACAAACATATTAACCATGGAGTCATTTGTACTACAATTATCTACAGTTATAGATGACAATTTTTAATCAATATTCCAATCTAACAGACATTCAATTATTTCTTCATGAAGCATCTTAGAAGTGTGTGAAGGGACATATATAAACCTAAGTATTTTGTTTTGCCAAACCCAACTATCATCAACAAAATGTGCAGTGACAACCATATAACCTTTTGTTTGGTGGTTGAAAGTCCACATATCCGTTGTTAGGGTAATTTTTCCATTGATCTCATTCAATAATGTCATAGATTTCAACTTCTCAATCTCGTAGATTTTCAAGATCTCCTTCTTTATTGTGTTTCTCGACACCATCTTAAATAACGATTGGATGACATTACAAAATTCTCTAAAATCTTCATGCTCAACTATTGAGAGAGGATACTCATATTTGATTATCATCCTAGTTAATGCTTTTTTTGTAACTTCCTAATTGAAATTATATAAACCCAATTTATTGTTCTTCTCTCTGTTATTATTCCATAGGGATTGTCGTTTGTTCTTTTGTCCTTTATATGGTCAATCTTGATATGGTCATGCAAATGTTTGGTTCCATTTTTACTTACACTCCCTAATTTTTGTTTGCAATAATTACAAACCGCCTTGTCTACACCATTTATTTTTTGTTTCTTAAAATGGTTCCAAACAACTAATATCAATCTCCTCTTTAAAGATCCCTTCTCAATGTACTCCTTACCAAGAATAACATAATCATGAACATTCAAATTATCATCATTTGAGGAGCATGGAGTTAAATTTGGGGTTGGATTTGAGCTTGGACTTAAAATTCGATTTGAAATAAGACATGGAGAATATTTATTTGTAGAAGGTGATGAAGACATTATTTTAGAACCTAACAAGTTATACAAAATAAAGCAAATATAAGCTTGTGAACAATATTTAATTTTAGTATTATTTTTTTTTGGACCCATTTAAAGTCTATCAATATACTAACCTAATTTTAGTCTATATATATTCGAACCCAATTTTAGTATTCAATTTTATAGAATTAACATTTAAATAATTTCAAACTTAATTTTTAACAACCACCATCAATGTAACAAACTTAATAAATTCCAAATATATTAACAACAAATAATTTCAACATTTAAATAAATTTCAAATATATTAACAACAAATAATTTGAACTTACAATGGCTATGAAGAAGACTCTGAAGTGAACCTGAACGGCAGCTTGAACGGAGATAGCCTAAAATGCTTCTACTTTGCTACCATGGAAATGAAAACAAGTAACAATTGTATGTTATTTTGGCACATATATTTAAAATAATACACAAATTGGACCATGATTAATTTTTTCTGACGATATGTACAAATCATCAACTTTTGGATGAGTATAAAGTAATTGAGTTTTTTATTTGGTTTTCTTTCCAAACAGAACATGCTAATATGATTATGAAAAAAGTTGGGTATTGAAAAACAAAAACCAATTAGCTTGAAGATCAAAAACCAATTAGGTCCCCTAATAATAAACTATTTCAACTATTGAAGGACAGAAGAACCACGTTGTGTAGTGAAGAGTTAACTCGAGGTTGTTTTATTATTATTATTATATTACACTAGAACACAAGAAATGGACAACTTTCTCTCTCACTAGAACCCTAGAAAAAAAAAAGTTCTCCGATAAGAAATGCAAATAGGGTTTCTCATATACACTCTTATATATCAACCAATTTCGTACACACTCTTATAACTTTTCACAGGTTGTTCGTAATAACGGCTGGGACAATAGCTATTTTACCCCCGAGATTACCTCTTGTTCCTTAAGTTCCACTGATTCTCTAATGAACAATTGGTTTGAGATCCAATCATCAAACCGAGTCCCTTTCGAGCCAATGAGAGGGTGGACCCATTGTTCAAGACCTGGAGTCAACACTTAAGGGAACAACCTTTCCAATACCCCTAAAAGCGGGTAGGAGTGAATTCCATCTTGCACCCTATGTCCCCAGTTGTAAACCCTGAACCCTATTTTTCCTACTTAAATATGTTAATGAATCTGTTGAGTAGATTTAAATATGAGTTAATGATATGTTGCAGGGAAAAGTTGAGGAATAAGGAAAATGAAGGAAGGAAATTCTAAGTGTTAGGAGGTATGGCCCTTGGGTAGCCTTGAGTTTAGCCTTAGCAAGTAAAAGTTGACTAAGCATGGGAACTAGGCGTGGAAGCCATGTGGTTGATGAGAGGTTTCCATGGGTGATGGCCTTGTCATTGGAGGTTAGGCGAGCACTTGGAAAGATTGGTCGTGATGGTTAAATGTTGGATGCATGAGGACACCATGTGTTGGTAAGGAATGTGCGGCAGCCAAGGGTTGTAGAGGTTAGTGTGGCATGCGGCTAAGTGTGTTGTTGATAACTTGTAGAAATACAAGTTATTGTACCTCTTTTTTTAAAAGAATAGGAAAAAGGTATGAAATTATAACACTTGTACCAAACCATATAAAAATCAAAGTATGCGATCATACAACTTCAACATATGATATATTTGAATTACGGGTTGATATTGCTATGTTTATGCAGGAAACTCGCTATCACGGCCAGGCAAACACATGATTGCATGAACCAAGCAGTCACTAATGCGATCAAGCAAAAGCTATCAGATACAAACATACAATCGCATATCCAACTATGGCGATAAAGCATGACAAGGGCGGTAGGAGTCAAATCACAGATTGAGTTGGTGGCTGACAGGAGAACTTCGTTGAAGATTCAATGAACTTCTGACACGTTGCAGGCAGCGCGTTAGGGTATGGAATTTAATGCACCCCATCAGCACAATCATGGCTAAGAGAAAAGAAAAGCATCCTCAGACGTCTATAAATACCCATGAAATCGCCATGCAGAATATAAGGAGAGACGAGAGAAATTCTAAGAAGAAGAACTTTGCTAAAAAAAACCCTCCCATTCAGCCATAGAAATACCTTAGCGAGAATTTAGGATTCCTGTGGAAGTAAAGGAGGGATATCATTGTTCAATAATCTGAGTGAAGTAGTCACCAGTAGAGCCAGAGGGAGCAAGACATTGCACACCACGACTTGATTCTCTATCCCTTTCTTTCTTTTAAAGTGTATTTGCATTGTAATTTTGACTTGGACAATTCAAACGTTACAATATGAATACATATTCATTTTATCCTATGTTTATTTTATCCATCACCATCATGCGTATCTAAATTGTCTAATGGGTTGAGAAGTATGTAGTGAACACTACTAAGCAACAAGAGAATTATGCGATCAATTTTTTTTATGTATGCTTATATGCGTTACTCAAATAAATCAAAAGATTGTTCTAAGTAAATTTAATATGAGTTTAAAGAATTTAGATTTGGAACTCATAAAATAAGAGGAGATATTCTTAGAAATAAGTATATCTTATGCACAATACACTCATCGCATGCATCTTAGAGATAGGATAATGTGGTCAAATACACTGAGAAATGATGATCATAACATTGAGTACATCGCTTGAACACATAATCCATTTCGTTGCTTAGGAAATGTTAGTGAAAATTCTTCTCAACCCTATCATCACATATCTATCACCAGCAACCATAATCCACTATGTTTTACGTGGGCATAATTTTCATCGCATAATTTTTAAATTAAAATAACACCTCCAATCAACCCTTTGTTCGAACATTTCAATTTGCATTAAGATCATATTTTTAGTTTCACTGCACATTTACAAGCAATCCCTGAGTTCGACCCTGGACTTACTAGGACTTTGGTTGAATTTGCACTTAGGTCCCACTAGATAAAACAAAGCGTTATAACCTCATAGATTTTACTCATTTCATCGCATGTTACGAACGTATCAAGTTTTTGACGTTGTTGTCGGGGATTGCGGCAATTAAGTGTGCTAAAACTATTCTTATTGATCTTTGTAGACCTCGACCTTCTGAAGTATTAAGCCTTGACTGCGAGAAAGGTGCAAACGTTGTATGAGCGAAGAAAATGCTCTTGAACTCGTGTACGACCCAGAAATAGAGAGGACTTTTCGCAGAAGACAGAGTGCCAATAGAAGAAGGCGAAAAAACAGAGCTCGTAGGATGGTCGAACAACAGAACCACCTGGAAGAACTATGAGCAGAAAATAAACACAATGAACTACTTGCCAACCCAATTTTGTTGGCAAATGATCGCAATAGACCCATTAATGACTATGCGTCACCCAACTTGTATGATTTCTCTCCAGAAATCATGCGACCAACCATGGATGGAACGAGATTTGAAATGAAGCCTGTAATGCTTCAAATGATTCAGACGATAGGTCAATACAAAGGAAATCGCAGTGAAGATCCCCACGCCCATCTGAGGAGTTTTATCGAGATATGCAACACTTTGTATTTCTAAACATCACACCAAAGGAAGTACGACTCACATTATTCCCATTTTCACTATGCGATGAAGTTAGAAAATGGACATACTCACTTGAACCAAGAGAAATAACTTCTTGGGAACAAGTAGTAGAGAAGTTCATGAAAAAGTATTTCCTACCAACGAAAAATGCAAAGAGAGGAGGATGATTACAAACTTTTTGCAGGAAGAATCAGAAACGCTCAATGATGCATTGGCGAGATTCAAAAGATTAGTTGGGGATTGTGTAACGACCCGAGTTCAAGAAGGGTACATGAATGAATCGGTATCATATCCAAACGAGAGGGATCCTAAGGACATGAAAGTATGGTTAAGAAAGACTTAAAAGAATTGAAAGTTACTACCTATACCAACAAGGTGCACCTTTCTTTTTGGTGGCTCAATCATAAGAACTCCGAAGTTAAGCGTGCTTAGCTTGGAGCACTCCTATATTGGGTGACCTTCTTGGAATTTTTCTAAGATGCATGTGAGTGAGGACAAAGCATGATGGAAATCTTTTATTATGGTTTGAACTCAGGATCACAGACTACCGTAAATGTTGTTGCGGTAGGAGGACTACTGGACAAGACATATATTAAGGCTAAGAATATTTTGGATCGAATCTCGAAGAATCACGAAGATTGACAAGAAAATGAATATGGATCAAGAACGATCAGAAGTTAGAGTAATGACGCTATCGCATCTCTACAAACTCAAGTAAGTGCAATGACGAACTTGTTGTAGGCAATGAATATGGCCAAGACCGATGCGAGAGACAGGCAAGTGAATGCAATCGACCCTAGACTTACCAGGACTCTTGTTGAATTTGCACTTGGGTTCCACTAGATAAAACAAAGTGTTATAACCTCATAGAGTTTACTCATTTTATCGCATGTTACGAACGCATCAATTGTCTTAGGCAATGATAAGAGTGGGCGATGTTAGGCAAATGGCTTGAACAAGCAAGACTCGGTGTTGGCAGGATGTTGAAGGCATTAACTAGTTATAAGTGTTAGATGAGTGATTGCCTTATGTTGATAAGGGGAATGCAGTGATCAAGGCCTAAAGAGGTTAGTGAGTTAAGTGGTGCATATAGAGAGGCAGGCGTTGGGAGGCTGTACATGTGCATAGGTATGCACTGGTGGCAAGAGACGTAAAGCATGTGTTGCTCAGTGAGGTATGCGTTGAGGTTGACGTGTATGCGCGAGCCGGTGGTGATGTGCGATAGTAAAAGCATGTGATGGCCAAGGTGTGCACCTAGTTGGTGATGCAATGAGATTGAGCCATGCATTGGTTGAAGCTACGTGATGTACGTAACAAGGCCACGACAAAGGAAGGTAAGGCATTGGGCACAAGACATGCTAAGGTATGTAATGTTCGAAAGGGCATGCGGCTAAGGGGTACATGTGATGACATTGGATGTGAGCTTGTGTTGGTGATTTAAGGGAAATTTCTAGCTTAATCACCGGTTAAGGTAGCCATATGTTGAGATTAGATGAACTAATCCCATTTAGAGGTGGAGGTGGCAGCCTAAGACTTAAAGTTAAGCATGCAGCCTTTAAGTATAAAAGGGGAGGCTAACATCAGAAGCTCAGTTTGAGCAATCCATTAGAGCTTTTTAGGTGATTCCAAAGCCATCTAAAAGCTAACTGAGTCTAGTTTATGAGGTATGGCTGCCGGAAGGAAACTTCAAAGGAATCGAGCTAGGAACTGAAGAATTTTCAAGAAGGTTGAGCTCTTGGGTAAATTTGAGCCAGTGTAGAAGATTTGAAGTTTTTGGCCAAAACACGAGGGATTTTATGGAACACGAGGCATACGCAGCGGAATTAGAATAGGATCTAATTACACTCTAATTTCTTTTAATTAAAAGGAAACTAGCATGCAAATAAATGGAAAAACAGTAAATAAATAGGATAGGATACAACCTTTGTAGCTCCCAAAAATCACCTTTCCTCGATGAATCTCGACCCGAACTCTTCCGGACCACCACTAGAGTTGACCTACTATCCTCTGGACCTAGAACCAGATTGTGGGACCTGGTGGATGAAAAAAATGAGAGAGAAAAAGAGATGGAAAAAGAAATAGATTTTCCTTTTTGGTTTTTGGGTTTTCCTTTTTTTAGCCCAAATTTTAGAAAATAATTTTGCAAAATGTCAAAAGTCTTTTCATTCAAAATGAAAGCCCAATTTATAGAAAAAACCATGCAACAATTGCATGAAACAAATCCATAAAAAACCAACACCTATAATCCACTATCTTAGTGGGCTTAATGTTTCCACTATAGGCTAACACCTAGCCCACTATTTTGTTAGTGGAATTATCTAACAAAAGTTTGGATTTTCCCACTAACTATATTCAAAGGGCAAAATAGTCATTTGGTCAAAGTCAAACTTTGACCAAAAAGTCAACATTTTTACTTTTTATGATTTTTTTCGTGTTGACTAATTTTGACCTCCCGAGCATGAATCCACATTCATTTTCTCGAAATTCAAATCACATTTGAATATAAGGTTGGTCAAAGTTTGACTTTTCAAAGTTAAAAGTCAACTCTTTGACATTTTACATCTTTGACCATTTCCATTATTTTCGAGCTTCCGAATATGAACGTATTCATATTCTTGACATTTAAATCACATTTAAATATTAAAGTTGTATCTCTAAACTGAAAACCCGACCACTATATCACATATACTTGTCGGTTTCTCTATTTTCACCTAATTCGAGCAA
Source organism: Benincasa hispida (assembly GCF_027475165.1). Classification (NCBI taxonomy): domain Eukaryota; kingdom Viridiplantae; phylum Streptophyta; class Magnoliopsida; order Cucurbitales; family Cucurbitaceae; genus Benincasa; species Benincasa hispida. The sequence continues at coordinate 5,265,955 of NC_143479.1, read as the reverse complement.
TTCAAATTATTCTATCATACTGTTCTAAGTTTATTCCATATGAGCTAGTAAGGGAACCTAATGAACCTATAGATTATGGGCTCCAACAATCCGAGATTAACCGGTAAAACTCTTTGACCTAATTAATCAACATTTGTTAACTAACGGGTCATTCCACTAAAGTCCCGTAGTTACACTCCCCTCACTATAGATATATTTCTATCGATCTAATATAACCATAATCAGTAAGCTAATCCTTCACAGGCTGTTCGTAATCTCGGCTGGGTCATAAAAACCATTTTACCCCCAAGACTACATCTTGTTCCTTGAGTTCCACTGATCCTCTAATGAACAGTTGGTTTAAGGTCCAACCTATAAATCGAACCCCTCTCGGGCCAAGGAGAGGGTGGGGCCCCTTGTTCAAGACCTGGATTCAGTACTAAAGGGAACAACCTATCTACTATCCCTATAACGGGTAGGAGTGAATTCCATCTTACACCCTATGTTTCCAACTATCCACCTGATCTTACCCCTGAAATGGGAGGCTTATTGGGCTAGTCATGATGAGCTATCCTCACCTATGCAGATCTAAGGATAGAGTTCATAGTTAGCTCAGGATTAAGATTAAGTTACCTAGGTCATCAATTAACGAAATTGTCAGTTTTATACATAAAACAACATTTAGAATGTAAAAAGTGACTATTTCATGGTTCAGTCTTATGCAAACTCATTGCATAGGATGCCTCCACTCACATATCTCTATATGAACGATTCAGGATCACATCGTTTGTACTAACTACAAAGTGGGTTGCATCTATAATGTCCTTAGAATAAGGTGTCCAACCTTATTTATATATTATAGACCATTTTGGCTATATATTTGAACTTGATCCACCTTTATGTCACTACATAAAGTTCAAACTACATTAAATAGCCTCAGGACCTTAGTTTATTGGATTCAAGATTACAATTTCAATAACAACTTTATCGAAAAACAAAACATAATATGTTTATTAATTTACAAACTACGAGTTTTAGGACATAAAATCCAACAAATTCCCACTTGGACTAAAACTCCTAGTGGAGTATCACAATGTTGAATTTAAGTGAGAAACATATGAGTACAATAAACATATGAATACAATAAACTAGGGCATATACCCAAAAGTTCTCCCACTTGTCCTAGTTTACAAACTTCGTAGATCTAGACTCTGTTGGTGACCTTCAAAAACTTTAGCCGTGAGGGCCTTTGTAAAAGGATCAACAATGTTTTGCTCAGAGGATATCTGGGTTACTACAATGTCTCCACGATGTACAATCTCCCAAATCAGATGGTATTTGCATTTAATATGCTTGTCATGCTTGTGGCTTCTTGGTTCTCTTGAATTTGCAATTGCACCACTATTATCACAATATAGGGTGATAGGCAGATGCATATTTGAAACGACTTCCAAATCTGTCAAGAATTTTCTCAACCATACTGCTTCCTTTGCTACTTCACAAGCAACTACATATTCAGCTTCCATTGTGGAGTCCACAATACAGTTTTGCTTCACACTTCTCAACACTACTACTCCTCCATTTAGAATGAACACTGATCCCGATGTAGATTTTCTTGCTTCTTTATCGGTTTGAAAATCAGAGTCAGTGTATCCAGTAAGGATCAAATCCTTAGTACCATACATGAGCATGTAGTTCCTTGTTCTCCTAAGATACTTGAGGATATTTTTAATGGCAATCCAGTGATCATATCCAGGATTGGACTGATACCTACTGACTATCCCTACTGCGTAGCATATGTCAGGTCTAGTACATAACATTGCATACATCAAGCTCCCTACTATGGAAGCATAGGGAATGTGTCTCATATCCTCAACCTCTTGAGGTGTCTTAAGACATTGATCCTTTGAAAAATGAATTCCATATCTGTAAGGTAACAGACCTCTTTTGGAATTTTGCATCTTATACCTAGACAACATTTTGTCTATATAAGTTGCTTAAGACATGGCTAGTGTTCTATTCTTGCGGTTCCGAATAATCTGAATCCCGAGAACATAATGCGCATTTCCTAAATCTTTCATTTGGAACTGTGTTGCTAGCCATTTCTTAATGTCAGTTAGGTAACCTACTTCATTCCCAATGAGTAGAATATTGTCAACATATAAAACTAAGAACGCTATAGTAGAACTGACGATCTTCTTGTAAACACAAGGCTCGTCAACATTCTGTACAAAGTCATAAGATTTGATCGCAGTATCAAATCTTATATTCCAAGATCTAGAAGCTTTTTTCAACCCATAAATGGATTTTTGAAGCTTACAAACTTTTTGTTCTTGACCCTGTACAATAAACCCCTCTGGTTGAGCCATATAGATACTCTCCTCAAGTTCGCCGTTTAGAAAGGCTGTTTTGACATCTATCTGCCAAATTTCATAGTCATAAAAGGTGGAAATGGATAAGAGTATTCTAATCGACTTAAGCATGGCAACAGGAGAGAAAGTTTCTTCATAGTCTGTACAATAAACCCCTCTGGGTATAACACTTTGCCACAAGTCAAGCTTTAAAAGTCTGTACTTTACCGGTTTGGTCTCGTTTTCTCTTGTAGATCCACTTACAACCAATTGTTTTTACATCATTTGGTTGATCTATAAGTTCCCAGATAGAATTGAAGTACATAGACTCCATTTCGAGGTCCATGGCTTTGACCCACTGATCACGGTTCACATCTTTTATCGCCTGTTTTTAGGTCGATGGATCCTCTATGCCGTCATCAGGTATAACGATTTGTGTTTCTATTAAACCCAAGTAACGGTCAAGCTGATGAAAAACCCTCCCACTACATCGAGGCATTCTTAACTCTTGAGAAGGATGTGACTGATCAGATGTACTAGTTTTATCTACTACTTTAGTAGATGAACTAGTTCTATCTGTAACGTCTTTGGAAATTTCATTTAATACTAGTCTACTGCGAGGTCGATGACTTCTTATGTGGTCTTCCTCTAAGAATGTGGCATTTTTCGATAAAAATACCTTATTCTCTTGAGGATCGTAAAATATACCATCTTTTGTTTCTTTTGGATAACCTACAAATAGGCATAGTTTTGAACGACGTTCCAATTTTTTAGGATTTTATACCAACACGTGTGTCGGGTATCCCCAAATCCTAAAGTGATGTAAACTGACTTTACGCCTTTTCCATAACTCATAAGGTGTTTCTGAAACACTTTTAGAGGGAACGTTATTCACAATATACACATCAGTCTCTAATGCATGTCCCCCAAAAGGAATCAGGTAACTTAGCAAAGCTCATCATTGAGTGAACCACGTTCAACAAGGTTCTGTTTCTTCTTTCAGATACACCGTTCTGCTGAGGCATATTAGGTGCAGAGAGTTGTGACTTGATTCTGTGTTCTATCATATAGTCTTGGAATCTTAAGTCTATGTACTCCACACCTCGATCTGATCGTAGTGTCTTAATTGTTTTACCTAATTGGTTCTCAACCTCAGCCTTATATTCTTTGAACTTTTCAAAAGAATCAGACTTGTGATGCATTAGGTAAATATGACCATACTTTGAATAATCATCAATAAAACTGATGAAATAATCATACCCACCTTGAGCTTTGACATCCATCAATCCACAGAGGTCTGAATGTACGAGCTCTAAGGGTATTGTGGCTCTGAGACTTTTTCCCGTAAAAGATCTCTTAGTCATTTTTCCCTCAAGACAAGACTCACATGGAGGTAAAGAATTGTCTTCTAACTGATTTAGGAGTCCATTCTTAACCAATCTCTCAATCCTTTTGAGATTTATGTGGCTGATGACATAAAATTAGTCTTAAAGCATGTGGACAAATATGAATGTGAATGAATGAACAAGTCCATGTCCCCGGCAACGGCGCCATAAACTTGTAACGATAAAAATTGAATGTTATGTTGTGTTATCGCTTATGCACAGTACTGATAATTTAATCTCTTTATCTACTCTAACGCATGGCTTGTGGATGAAACAAATGATGTGCTAAATATGCGCTCAAGTACTTTGCGATAAAGAGAATTTTATGCGCGACCATGTCTAAATATATGCGTTGTTAATGATATGCTCGTAATATGCGATGGAGTAGTGCGTGTCACAAGTTTTCTTGCGCTGAAACCAAGTATAATTCCAACGCAAGTTTCTCAGAATAATCTGAGGTCAAACACAGGGATTGTTTTCGTTAATGCGCTACTATTGTGATACATGCGATCAGTTTTTAACAATGAATAAAGAATGGTGATTTATACAGAAATGTAAATTGCGATGAAAGTAAAATTGCGTTGATAAAATAAATCCTAAACTAATATGATACAAGATACAAGATACATGATACATGATACTGAGGTCAAGAACTGACTGTCAAGTTGTACAAAGATTCGATGTATGCGATGGCAAGTCTTTATGAATGAAGCAGAGAGAGAAAGAGTAAATAGTAAAAAAATCGCAAGTTTGTCAATTGCATTAAAGATGCAACTAAGGTTCCGTTTTCCCTTGGCGTACACCTCTCGGTGATCGGCCACGTTCCCATATCTCTATGGTGAAATAGGGATGAACGTGATGAACGCAAGGTTGTTTTCATCTCTGGAAATACTTCTTGCTTTAGTTAACGCATTCTTCCAACCTTCTCTCGATAGGCGGAATAACATCTTCACTTCTGCTCTCACAGGTGAAGATGTCTTCGAGCATGCTTTAGCTAAAATTAATTATTTACTTAACACAAATTAACTTACTCGCTTAATTCTTGCCATTTACCAGGGGATTAGGAACACATCATGGAGAAAATGAGTTATGGAAGTACGAAAAGAGATAGAGAAATGACAATGGAAATTATCATAACATTTAATTCTAAGATTAAGCGTTTGATACATGGTGTGAATGAAAGATTAGAGAAGATGAATACAGATGATGAAATAGAGATTAGAAACAAATACAGAAAGAGTGTGAACGTCTTGACACAGATCTTGAACGGAGGTTGTGCTTGCCAGCGTGTGGAAGTAATAGAGAGGAAAGCTTCCCTCTCAGGCTTGCTTTCCCGGTAGAATTGACCTTCGCACAGAGCTTCAACTATGGGGATCGGAATAATTCTCTACTCGGAGACTCACCTCTCGACCTTGTCTGGTGGTTCTCTCGGATCTACTCTGGACAGTCACTTCAGACTAGTCTCTTTCTCAGAATCAGTATATGCACGTCTCTATGTATTCATGTATATCTTTCAGTGAATTTACAAAAGCTATTTATAGGCGAAGCTTGGCTATTTGACTTTGTGGTCCCCACTGTATGGTTATGGTAGTTCCTGAATTGGCGGAGTGAATATTCCTTTTGTTACGCAATCAACCTGTCAGAAAGGCACAACTGAAAGCTGTACACTTGTCAGAATCCTTCGCAAATGCGTTTCTCTTTACATCTTCGATCGATCGCCGCATGCGGTGTTATTTTTTATTACCGCATGTGGTTGAAATTGCGTTGATCACTAGAGCTCTAGATCAATTTTCGCATGCACCGTCATTGCGTTGATAATTTCTTCGTTCTTGATTGATGGGCGCAATGCGACGAGATGCGTTGTTTATTTTATCTTTGAGCCATGAACGCATGCGGTGACTGATTTCTTGCAAACAGAAGCTGAAACATTCTATTCTACCATCGCAATGGTGTTAGTGGGTGTATTGACGACATTTTATAATTTTTGCATTTCTTAGCCAATTTCTATACTATCGACGTAACTTTTCTTTCTTTTAGCCGCAATATCTAAATAAAACAGTATAAATAACTTGTATTTCTACAAGTTATCACACCCCCAAATTTAGATATATGCTTGTCCTCAAGCATATCTTCAACTAAGGCAATATCGCTCAATTCTTATCCTTATTTTGCATCGATTGGTTGCTCCGAATGCTCCACTTAGACAACATTACTTAACAACGCAATTTCCGTCCATCCTTTAATAATTAATAAACATTCCCTACTTTATTCTTTTATACAACAAATCTTTATTCAAAAATTCCCTTCTTGTTTTGAAAAGAATGTTTACCTCTTCATGCAAAAATAACTTGGTGCGTCTGTATACGGTGGTCTAGTTTGCATCATTCTATTAGAGATTGTTGATCATGGTTACACCCTTCGTTTTGGCTTGTTTCCACAGGTGTCATGCGAACATCCAACTACGGTTGTATGCCAATCTCAACTTCAACTCTTGATTTTCAGCTAAGTTTAACTTTTACTGGTCAGAGGAGTTGTCCCTTATATTCTTTTATTTTTCTCTCATTTTTTTCTTTTCATATTGCGTTGTTCTTTGAAACCCCTTCGTTTTGGCTTGCTCCCACGAGTGTCATGCGAACATCCAACTACGAGCAGGTTCCTTTCATGACTTAACTCTTATCAGGTTGGGATTTTGATTTTCCCTTGTGCTGACATTGGAGTTTGTATGAATTTTTTTTTTTTTTTGACAATGAACGCATTTTTCTAATGACCGCATCCACTTGGTCACATCTGTTCAGACCTTACCCACCCCCAAATTTAGAGATACACAAGGTCCTCATTGCATTGTTTTGGACAGAATAGACAAACACTTAGTCAAAAATTTGAAAAGAAGGTTTGAGCAGAGTCTTAAAGGATAAAAGGTAAAACAATGCTATTGCTTTGAATTATCTAAGTGTTAGTAAGAAAATACAAAGTGTGGGAAATGTTGCTAAGGGTATACATATAACTCATCATGGCAACGCAATGAATAACGCAAAATAAAAGATAAAGAACATCGCAATAATTAACAAAGGATGATAAATAAGAGGCTAACGCATATGGAAAGAATTGTTACTTAGTTGTATTAAAAATTAACCAAGTATACAAAGAATTACAAATAACGCAATACAAAATTTGAGCATGTACAAAGAATCAAGAAATAGCTTCTATACATAGAAATAACGAAGTGAATTTATCCTTTGTATTTGATTCAGACGAGTGCATGGTTAATGATTAACGCTATGCATCCATTAACGCAAATGCATCTTTGTAGAGGACGGGTAACAACGCATGTATCAACGCAACACACCCCTCAACTCAACGCATTTCTGGAGGATGGGCGCACTGTATTTCTACTGGCGTAACACTACCTCAACATAGTGTGTTTTTTCTAAGGACGAGCAAAAAATACATACGAGCGGAGCACACCCCTCAGCGCAATGCATTTGGGTAAGATGGATGCAAAGTGTATCTTGTTAGTGCAAGATGCACCCATCATAGCAATGCATACCGATTTGTATTTTTCTTTTTAATTCATCCAACACACAAGTCGATAAGACTTTGTGGTGTTCATCATTTTATTCAGTCATTCGCAGAAATTTTAAGAACAGTGCTACTAATGCATAAAAGTAAAGAAATAAAGCACGAAATGGAAGTACACAATTAAATTAAATTGAAAGTAAACACATAAAGCAGTAAAGGCTAATTCTAATAAATAGTAAGTAACGCAATTTAGAATTCAGTAAATGAAAGCTGAAAAGAAGGCAATTAAACATAGATATAGGGATGCTGATTGAAAGAAGTTTTTTAGAGATACCGCAATAGTATCCCCGCAAGCGGTTAATCCTGCTTGCCTAAGTCAATGGTCTCCATGCGTCGTTCCATATCACCCCCATAGTAGGGCTTAATTCGTTGACCATTGACTTTAAATGCGTTGCTCCCATCTTCAGTTGTTAGTTCCAATACACCATGGGGAAAGATAGTCTTGATGTGGAATGGCCTAGACCAGCAGGATTTCAACTTCCCTGGAAACAATCGCAAATGCGCATTAAATAGAAGTACCTGTTGACCCTCAAAGAATGTCCGGTTGCTTATGCGGTCATCACGCCACTTTTTGGTTCTCATCTTATAAAGCTTAGAATTTTCATAGGCGTTCGTTCGCCACTCGACCAGCTCGTTCAACTGCAACTTTCGGACTTTCCCTGCGCTTGCCAAATCAAAGTTCAACTTTTTGCTTGCCCACATTGCCTTATGTTCCAACTCGAGGGGCAGATGACAAGCTTTTCCGAAGACCAGAGCATATGGGGACATGCCTATTGGAGTTTTGAAGGCATTCCTATATGCCCACAATGCTTCATCGAGCTTGGGTGACCAATCCTTCTTGGAGGTACTGACTACCTTCTCCAAGATGGTCTTGATCTCTCTGTTAGAAATTTCTGCCTGCCCATTGGTTTGTGGGTGATAGGCGGTTGCAACTTTGTGGTTGACATTAAACTTGGTCAACAGGTTGGTAATGATGCAGTTGATGAAGTGTGAGCATTCATCGCTGATTAAGGCACGGGGCGTTCCATATCGGGTAAAGATATTCTTCTTGAGAAATTTCGCCATCGTGGCCGCATCGTTCTTAGCACATGAGATGGCCTCAACCCACTTCAATACATAGTCAACCGCGACCAGAATGTATTGATGACCTTCTGAAGGCGAAAATAGGCCCATAAAGTCAATTCCCCATACATCAAATAATTCGATTTCCAAGATTGAAGTCAAGGGCATTTCATTTCTTCTAGACATGTTCCCTGTTCTCTGGCATCTATCGCACTGCACAACATGGGCGTCCTTGAATAGTGTTGGCCAAAAATAGCCACTCTATAGGACTTTTGCGGCAGTCTGCAGCCCCCCAAAATGTCCTCCATAAGGAGACTTATGACAAAGCTCCAAAATGTGCTTGGCCTCATGATCAGGAACGCATCGACACAAAATATGATCAGGTCCAAGTCGATACAAGAAGGGATCGTCCCAGAAATAAAACTTGACATCATGTCTCAGCTTCTTCTTCTGTTGCTATGTGTAGTCTTCTGGTACTTGGCCGCAGACTATGAAGTTTACAATGTCCGCATACCATGGAACAATAACGCATACCGACATCAGTAGCTCATTAGGGAATCTTTCTTCAATGTCTTTTTCTTTCTTCTGAACCTCATAATTTTCTAACCTTGACAGATGATTTGCGACTTGGTTCTCGGTACCCGTCCGATCCTTAATCTCTAGGTCAAATTTTGCAGGAGTAATACCCACCATTTCAGTCTCGGTTTTGCATCCTTCTTTGTCATAAGGTATTTGATCGTAGAATGATCAGTATATACCACAACATTTGTTCCAATCAAGTATTGTCGAAATTTCTCCAGTGCAAATACCACTGTGAGCATTTCTTTTTCCGTGGTTGTATAATTTTCTTGTGCATCATTCAACATCTTACTAGCATAATAGATAGAATGCAAAACCTTATCCTCGTGCTGACTCAAGACTACGCCAACTGCATATCCACTAGCATCACACATCAACGCAAACGGTTGCGTCCAATCTGGTGCAATCAGAATAGGTGCAGTGATGAGCGCATTTTTTAGCGTGTGGAATGCTTCAGCGCATGCGTCATCAAAATCATATTCGCGGTCAATCTCGAGGAGTGCACTTAGAGGCCTTGCGATCTGAGAAAATTTGCGGATAAATCTTCGATAAAACCCCGCATGTCCCAGAAAGCTCCTAAATGTTTTCCCATTGACTGGTGGTGGTAAGTTGGAAATTGTGTCGATTTTCGCTTGATCAACTTCCAATCCTGTCTTTGATATCTTGTGACCTAGCATAATTCCTTCTTCAACCATGAAATGACATTTCTCCCATTTCAGAACAAGATTCGTTTCAACGCATCTCTTCAAGACTTTTTCAAGATTTGATAAACATGAGTCATAAGTATTGCCAAAAACTGAAAAGTCATCCATAAATACCTCGACTGACTCCTCCAAGAAATCTGAAAATATTGCCATCATACACCTCTGGAAGGTACTTGATGTATTACAGAGTCCAAACGGCATGCGACGAAATGCAAATGTGCCAAATGGGCACGTGAAAGTTGTCTTATCTTGATCTTCCGACGTAATCACAATTTAATTATCCCTTGAGTAGCCGTCAAGAAAACAAAAGAATTCATTCCCAGCAAATCGATCTAGCATTTGATCAATAAACAGGAGTGGAAAGTGGTTCTTCTTTGTGGCCAGATTTAATCTGCAGTAATCCATACAGATTCTCCACCCCTAGTTGTCCTTGTAGGAATTAACTCATTCTTGTTGTTGGTGACTACTGTCATTCCCCCTTTCTTTGGAACACATTGCACTGGCCTGACCCAGCTGCTCTCTGATATAAGGTAAATGACGACTACATCAAGCCACTTCACTATCTCTTTCTTCACAACTTCCCTCATGGCATTGTTCAAACGGCGTTGTCTGTCTATAGATCTTGTTTTTTCCTCTTTAAGACGAATCTTATGCATGCAATACGAAGGACTGATCCCTCGAATGTACACTAAGGTCCATCCCAAGGCTTTTGCGTTGTTTTTTAGGATCTGGATAAGTGCTTCCTCCTTCTCTTTGCTCAGTGAGGCAGATATAAACATATTTGAGGTGCACTGGCAACGACTTCAACTTTAACATGCGTGGTTCTTCTAAAGATGGCTTAGTACGTTGCGTTGTTTGTTCAAATAACTTGATTGTTTCAAAATCTGACTCAATTTGAATTACGGCACAACTCTCCTCCCACATTGCGTGGATCCCAAAGTCTTCTTCCTCCGATTCTTCTAGGGGCTCGTGCCAAGGTTCTTCCTGCAATTCCTCAACATATTGACAATTTTCCATATCACTCAAGTATTTCAACACATTGAGAACGTTGAACTTAACTTGCTGATCGTCGACCCTAATGGTAATTTCTCCTTTCTGTACATCGATCAGTGCTCACCCTGTTGCAAGAAATGGGCGACCCAAGATGATAGGCACCTCAATATCAGCTTCATAGTCTAATATGATAAAGTCAACAGGGAAGATCAACTTGTCTACTTGCACGAGTACATCCTCTATTTTGCCCTCGGGTTGCGTTATTGATTTATCGGCCAACTGTAATGTAATCGTGGTGGGTCTTGTGTTGCCGATATTTAGCTTTTTGAAGATTGACAAGGGCATTAGGTTTATACTCGCTCCCAAATCACACAACACATCTCCGACTTCTTTTCCCCTATCGAGCATTGCAATATGAAACTCTCGGGATCTTTCATTTTAGTGGGTATGTTGTTTTGAAACAGCGCACTGCACTCATATGTTAACGTGACCATTTCATTTTCCTCGATCTTCCTCTTGTTGGCAAGTATGTCCTTGAGGAATTTCACATAGCTCGACATCTGTTCCAATGCTTCTATTAAGGGGATGTTAATATGTAATCGTCGGAGAACATCCAGGAACCTCTGGAATTGTTTGCTGTCATCTTTCTTCCTCAGCCTGGACGGGAAATGTGGAGGATCCCGCCGTACTTCCTGTTCAATTGGCTGTTCATTGAGGTCCTGAGCATGCTGTGTTTTAGGAGCTGGAGGTTGGGGTGATTTTGAATATAAGTCTTGCTGAGATTCATCCTTTGTAGATGTACTTTCTTCTGAATTGGGAATTCCTTTATTTGTGGTGGAATGGTCATCATTGATGGTTAAGTCAACTGGTCTTTTTATTGAATCTGGTACTGGTGGCACGGGGACTGTTGTCTTGCCACTTCTCAATGTCACTGCTTGACATTGCTCCTTACCATGTGGCCCCGATGATCCCGAGCTACTAGGCAGCGTACCGGGCGCTTTATTCTTAAGTTTAGTCGTAAGCTATTCCATATGTACCTCCAAATTTCTAAGGGAGGAAGCTTGTGATTGCTTAATTGCCTCGTTCTTCTCAATATAATGTTTCAATAATGTTTCCGAAGACGAGGTTGTAACGCGTTCGGTATGTATGATATTAAATGCTCACAATGATGCGATACTACTACTATTTATGCATTAATTAGGGATTGCTCAGGTAGTATGCCCTGTGTTGTCACAAGTTTCCTTACGATGGAACCTAGTGTAATTCCACTGCAAGTTTCTCGGTGTGATCTGAGGTCGAACACGGGGAAGTGGTGCCAGTTATTGCGGTATGTTCATGGTATATGCGACCATGTTTTTAATTCTTTATAAAAGGTGTGTACAGTATGTAAATTGCAGTAAAATAAAGGAAAGCGGTAAAGATGCAATAAGACATAAAAATACAATAATCCTAAGCTAGATGTTACAAGATACAGGCTTTATGTGCAAGATACTAGGATTAAGGCTAGCTGTGAAGGTTGTTCAAAGACGTGGGATGCGACGACAAGTCTTATGAACAGATTAGAAAGATAAAGATAAGTATTACAAACAACGCAAGTTCTTAATTGAATTGAAAGTACAAATACTGTTCCGCTTTTCTCTTGGCGTACACCTCTCAGTGATCGGCCGTGTTTCCCACATGTCTGTGGTGAAACAGAGTCTAACATAATGAACGCAAGGTTGCTTCCATGTCTGGAAGTACTACTTACTTAACGCACTCTTCTGACCTTCTCTCGATAGATCACAATAACATCTTCACTTCTGCTCTCACAGGTGAAGATGCCGTCTAACATGCTTTAGTTAAACATATTTTATAACTTTAATACATATTAAGTTCTTGGTGATTCATATTGCTCATCAAGGGATTAAGAAAACATCATGAAGAAAGTGATTAATGGGTGAATGAAAATAGACAGAAAATGGTAAACGAAATCTATCGAAACATTTAATATTTCTACTAAGTGTTTGATACATGCTATGTGAATGAATAGATAAAGAAAATATGGAATACAATGAAAGAGAGATAGAACAGATACAATCCGGTGCCAATGTCTTGGCATAGATTCGATGGAGATCTGCTTACCGGATTGGATGATTTCGATGGCAGGAAGAGCTTCCCTCTCAGGCTTGCTCCACCGGTAGTAGGGGTCTCTGCATAGAGCTTCGATCGAGTATATGACAGGTTGGATCTGAGATTTACCTCTCGACCTTATCTCATTCTCTTCCCAGATTTCTTCTCTTCAGCACTTAACTCAGCTTTCTCTTTAAAATCTTAGAGCACTTAGCCCAGTATCCAATAGCATCCTTTTCTCTGAAATCACTGGGGTATTTATAGGAGTAGATCCTTTGACTCCGACCTTGTGGTCCTCACGTGATGGTTATGGTAATTCCGTAGATGGAGGGATATTATTCCTTCTGTTATGCAATCAGACCATCAATTCTACACAACCGTTAGTTGTACACGTGTCTCAATCCTTCACTCTCGCGTTGCTTAGTTGCATCTTTCGATCATGGGTTCGCATGCAGTGTTTGTTTTTATTACCGCATGCTGTCGAAGCGTAGCTCTGGACTGACTGTCGCATTGCGCCGTTACTTCGTAACCGTATCTTCATAGTTGATCAGTGGGCATAATGTGATAGAGATGAATTGATTAGTTTCTCATGAGCCTTGAGCGCAAGCAATGACTTGGTCTCCTACAAAATAGAGTAAAGTTTGGCTTTGTCCTCCATCTTTTTGACGTTAGTAGGTGTAATTGCAAACATTTATAATTATTGTCATACTAGGTTAATTTTCATACAATTGGCGCATAATTACTAACTTTTGGCAGTAATATCTATATAAGGTGGCATAAATAACTTGAGGTGTCAGAGAAGAAAAATTGGTCGTAGGGTGGTATACTCTAAAGATTACCTGGGCTGTGATTCTGATTAATGAAAACCGGAGGATTGCCTCGATTCCCATGATGACTGCTCTGACGATTACTTTGGCTCCCCTGGTTGTGATTCCCGCCCCAACTGAAAGTTGGGTGATTCTGTCAACTAGGGTTGAAGGTGTTGCCGAATGATTCATTGTGAATAGAGTATACGGATTGTTGATTCAATGGGCAGACTTCCACTGAATGTCCCTCTCCACATTGAATGCAATTTATTACAGCCACGCGTGTCAATGCATTGGCTTGCGCTGAACCTTGATAAAGATGTCCTTACTGAATAGCCATAGCCTGGAGAAGCGAGGTCATTGTCATCTAGTCTACCAGGGTGTTCATTGTATCAGCTAGTACAATGGCACCTTCTGCTCTTCTTTGCTCTGAACCTCTTTCCTCATACCCGTTATCTAACCACTCATCTGTATTTTGCGAGATGCGATCCAAGATGACCTTTGCTTCCGTATACGTCTTGTTCATTAATCCTCCTGCTGCAGAGGCATCAGCAACGCAATCCACACCTCTGCAGGCGGTCAAGCTTACCTGCGCAATGTCATCAAGGACATTATTCCTTCCCGTGAGATCCCGAGGCTTCGGAATTACTTGGCAGCGTTCCAGGTGTTCTATTGCGAAGTTCGGCTGCCAGTTGCCCAACTTGGATCTCCAAGTTCCTGATTGAAGACGCATGCGACTGCATGATAGCATCGTTTTTCTCAATATATTGCTTGAGTAGGGACTCCAATGAATTTCCAGAGGTGTTTGGGGAGGACGGTTGGTTTTTCGATTGTCTTTGATGACTCTAGTTCAGATTTTGATGAAAGGGTGGAGGATTTCCTCGATTCCCAGAGTTTCTGTTCTGATGGTTACTCGGGCCTCCTTGGTTGTGATTCCCCCCCCAACCAAGGTTAGGGTGATTCCACCAACCGGGATTATAAGTGTTGTTGTATGGATTGTTCTAGATAGCAAACACTTGTTGTAGGTTAGATGGGCACATTTCTACCGCTTGGCCCCCTCCATATTGGACACAATTTATTGCGGCCCTTGTGCCAGCGCATTGGGTTACGCTGAATTTTGAAAGAGGGCACCTTGATTAAGTGCCATCGTTTGGAGAAGAGAGGTTACCACGACCATCTGTGCGGCCAAAGTTATCATTGTATTCCCAGGTACAATGGCATTATCGTTTCTTCTTCTCTTGGAGCCTCTTCCTCCGTACCCATCGTCCACTTAGTCATCAGTGTTTCGGGATATGTGATCAAGGATGACCTTGGCTTCTGTGTAGGTTTTATCCATAAATCCTCCCGCTGCGGAGGCATCAGCAACAACTTGTGTTGATCTGTTCAGGCCGTTATAAAACGTTTCCATTAGAATGCAATTGGGAATCCCGATATGCGGACAATTTTTCACCAACCTTCTGAACCACACCCAAGCAGTGCTCAGAGTCTCGCTATCCATCTGCTCGAAGTTCAGCACATCCTTTCGTCTTCTTGCGTTGACTGCTGGAGGGAAGAACTTCTTCATGAACCATTCCACCAACTAGTCTCAGGACGTTATTTTGTTTCGCTCCAATGAATGAGCCCACCTCTTAGCCTCATACCTCAGTGTATATGGGAAGAGGTAAAGTCTAATACCTTATGGGATGACGCCAGGAATGGAGAAAGTACTGCACATCTCGACAAAGCTGGTAAGATGGGCATGCGAGTCCTCACCTTGTAGACCTCCAAATTGCCCCATGTTTTGTATCATTTGGAGCATGACCGACTTTATCTCGAAACGTGCGTTCTCCTCAACCACTTGAAATTCAAGATGAGAAGTCATAGAGATTGGGTGCCGCATAATTCCTCATAGGGATATTGCGGTCAGTAGCAAGAAATATGGGATCTTGCGCTGACAGTTTAACCCTTGATTTCCTTCGGGTGCCTCGTTATTGTTATTAGCCATATTGATTCTTCTTCGCCTTGCTCTGTTCTGGCATGCCCGCATGAAAAGTATGCTTGATCTCTAGGTCAGCTTTGAATTCTGGATCAGTTCTAGTACTTATAAACCGTCAGCCTGTTCTTCGTGAAACAGATAGTCCAAAGAGATTTGTCCTGCAAAATTCCACAAAAGTATTCAACACTAACCGTTACCAATCCCCGGCAACGGTGCCATAAACTTGATGACATAAAATTAGTCTTTAAGCATGTAGACAAATATGGATGTGAATGAATGAACAAGTCCATGTCCCCGGCAACGACGCCATAAACTTATAACGATAAAAATGGAATGTTATACTGTGTTATCGCTTATGCACACTACTGATAATTTAATCTCTTTATCTACTCTAACACATGGCTTGTGGATGAAACGAATGATGTGCTAAACATGTGCTCAAGTACTTTGCGATAAAGAGAATTTTATGTGCAACTACGTCTAAATATATGCGTTGTTAATGATATGCTCGTAGTATGCGATGGAGTAGTGCGTGTCACAAGTTTCCTTGCGCTGAAACCAAGTATAATTCCAACGCAAGTTTCTCAGAATAATCCGAGGTCAAACACAGGGATTGTTTTCGTTAATGCGCTACTATTGTGATACATGCGACCAGTTTTTAACAATGAATAAAGAATGGTGATTTATACAGAAATGTAAATTGCGATGAAAGTAAAATCCAATAGGATTCTGAGCTTAAAATTTAAGGAAAGCATGTTAAGACAATTTTGAACAAGTTTGTCGAAGGAAATTTTCTAAGAATAGGCTTAGAAAATGAGTCATTTGAATTATAATTTGAATCTAGAAATTTTGAACAAGTTGGTAGTTACTTGGATTGAAGAAACAGGCAACTCAAGGGTTGGCATGCGTGCAAAAGGTTAGGCCATGTGATGAGCTGTCTAGGGAGTTGTGTGATGCATTGTGTAGGCGTGTGTTGAAGGCTTGGGCACATAAAAGGCAATGTGTGCATTGAGGTGTTGTTGTAGGGGTGCTTAGGACATGCAATTGGCGTATGGTGTGCATTGATGGTGTGTGTGTCTACTGCATAGCCATGGTTTAACACCTAAAGGAATTTCTAAGTGTTCAATGCATAAAAGGTAGGTGTTAAGAGGTAAGATCAACGTATTAAGGAAAATGTGAGCTTAATTATGCAAGTTAGTCTAAAAAAGGAGACCATTACTAGTAGCTAAAGCATGTTGTTATGTCCACAGGGTTGACACCAATAGGAGAAGCTTACCAACCTTAAAAGGAATTGCCAAATCCGTGAGTGACAATGAAAGCTTATTCTCATGCTAGTTATTTTACAAGAAGTTTCCAAGCAACACATTTTTCCTATGATATGAACGCATGCTAAATGTTAAGTAAGAAGCATGTTTTAATTAGTAAGTTTCGATTACTCAAAGCATGCGTTAGATGTTTGTACCTAAGTGACTTGATGCTTATAACTCAATTTATGTTATTATGTTTTAAGCATATACATTTCAGTAAATAAGTTTTATGTTGATTAAGTTAAGCTCGATATTGAAGGACCTACGGAAGGCATCTGAGCAGTAATACCTAAGGTATGACGGTACTTAGTTATTCCCACATGCACATAGGTAGATTCGATGTTGGTTGTGTTGAGATCACTCTACATGAGCTAAGGCTTGACGTTGGGAGATTGAGCAAAAGGGTTCTCTCTCAACTAAGGATCAATTTAGTTATGTTTTCAGTTATGAGAAACTTATAGAACTTTCATGTATATGTTGCTTTTCAAGTTTCAAATTTTAGTATTCGATTTCTAGTTTTCAATTTTAAGCATGAGAACTATGTTTAATTAATTCACTCATTGGGCTAGTAGCTCACCCTATTTCGAATGTTTTTCTCTCCCCAGGTAGCGGTCAACTTCCCAAAAGATAACTCTGTTGCTGCTTTGCTACTCAAGGACTCTATCTTGGAAAGAAGTTTAGGTGTTGGTTCTGTAAATACTTGTACACATGTCTTGTGAAGGAAATCAGATGTGAAGATTTCCATGAGCAGCGGAATGATCGTTCTAAATTTCATTCGTATTTGAACATACACAATTACAGTAAAGAAACGAAAACTAACCGATCATGCACAATACGAAATTACAACATGTTTTTCAATAAAATCAAGGGAAAGATTACACATACCTTTGAAGACTCATCTTCAAACTCCCTTGATCCCAAACGCTCGTTCAGTTTCCAAGACTGCAACACATGAACGCTCAAACACAATGGTCGCAACACAGCACGATCATAGCGACCACCAACGAACACCGCGAACTCAACGAATGACCTCCAAAAACCTTGACCTTAGTCGAGTTGAGTACGACACCATCACAATGGCTAACTTGGTATTCTCGGTGTGAGAATCCAGAAGTGTGGGCTCTTTGTGGACTTGGTTAGAGAAAGAGACCGGAGGAAAAACAATCATGTAAACGATTGAGTAAGTGAGAGATGACAAAGATCTATCGTATAGACGATACCCAATCGTTTAGAAAAAGCTCCGTGTTTGTATAGAAAATGCTCCGCGTTCGTTTAGCTAATGGCCAGCTGAGTGATCTATCGTGTAGTTCCATTCCACGATCGTTTAGTGAATCCTATTCACTTGACAGCAATACCGTGAGAACTTACCGAGAATGGAAACTCTAAATTCAACAACTACTAAATTTAGGGAAAAAATTTTCCTTTTATCTCACGGTTACCATGAAACCACCAATAACCTTCCACTCAATTGGTTATTAGAGAAAAAGATATAATTATCTAATAATTGATATTATTATAAATATATATGCTAACCAACTTACCATATTATATTTATAACATGTAGTTTTAATATTTCATCTCATGAAACATATAAACTATAGTTCTTTTTCTATTTCATGGTACTTAATGTAAATCTCATTTACATTAATCCTCCACTTGATGTATCTCATACATCACACCGGTCATATCATATATAATTCTCTTGTCAATTTGAACATTTCAAATCAACACCAAGAAATGATTCTCAACTTGAATCCATTGAGCTACCAAGAGGACCTTATGGACCTGTAGCTCAAAGCTCCAACGGTACGTGAATAACTGACTAAACTCTTTAGTCATGGGATCCACCATCCGTTAACTGCCAGACACTCCATTAAAGACCGACAACTAAACTCTCCTTACTACAAATATATTATGTGTCCGTATTAACCAATCAACATTGCGATAACCCTTTATAGATCGCTCGTAAGTACAGTTGGGCCAACAACCGTTATGCCTCTGTAGTTACATCTAATTCCTTAAGTACCACTGATCCCTCTAATGAACATAAGTCATAGTTCTACTATGACTAAGTCCTCTCTGCCAAAGAGAAGTTTTGGCTACTATGTTCTAGACCTGAAATCAGCCCTTAAGGGAGCAATCTATATACTTACCCCTGTTTTGGGGAAGAAGTGAATTCCATCTTATGTAACTGAGTTCCCAGCTCCCAAATCAGAAAAATCTCCAAAAAGATAGGCATGTTGAGTTGGCAATCTGGCCACTCTCACCCATACTAATTAAAGGATCGCCCTTAAAGGCAAGAGTTCCAAAACACTCAGGATTGAGGTCATGTCACCTATGGTCGTATAGGTGAGATGGAAGTCTCAACTACCAACGACGTTATATACAGAGACTAGTCATCTTATAGTCCGGTCTTATACAAATTCATCTTGTGTTCTGGTCTTATACAAACTCTTTGTATAGCACACCCCAGCTCGCATGTCTCCAGTTGAATGGTCATGATCTACCCTCTGTAGTAGTTCACAACACTTGCAAACCTCTACAAAGCAGGCTAAATCTGTAATGTCACCAGAATCAGGTATCCCTTCTTATTCCTTATACTACAGACCATTTTAGGTTATCACTTAAGGCATGATCCACTTGTATATCTCATATACATGCTTAAGTTTACATACAATAACCATGGAGCTTTGTTTATTGTATATGAATAAATGTTAAAACAAAATAACTCTTATTTTATTCATAACAATGTGTACAGATTATAAACTACGAGACTCCGAGAGAATTAGGACACCAATCCTAATAATCTCCCACTTGTTCTAATGCCTCGGGAGACTAATGTATAATACAAGATAAAAACAAGTACAATATACAATAAACTAGGGCATACTCTATACCCCAGTATCATCTCCCACTTGCCTTAGACAAGATGCCATATGTCCTGCAGAACCAGACTCTCCAGGTGACCTTCAAACACTTTAGCCGTGAGAGCCTTTGTAAATGGATCAACAATGTTGTGCTCCGACGTGATCTTCGTGACTATCGCATCACCGCAATGCACAATATCCCTGATCAAGTGGTATTTTCGTTCGATATGCTTGCCCCGATGAGGACTCCGAGGTTCCTTCGAATTTTCCACAGCCCTGCTGTTATCACAATAAAGAGTGATCGACAAATCCATATTTGGAACAACTTTCAAATCTATAAGAAATTTCCTCAGCCAACCAGCCTTCTTAGCTGTTTCACAAGCGGCTACGTATTCATCTTCCATAGTGGAGTCCATAATGCATCCTTGCTTGATGCTTCGCCACACTACAGCCCCTCTATTCAGAGTGAACACTAACCTCAATGTCGATTTACGAGAATCTCTATCGGTTTGAAAGTCAAAGTCTGTGTATCCTGTAAGGATTAGATCCTTATCTCCATACACGGGCATGTAGTCCCTCGTTCTCTAAAGATACTTAAGGATCGTCTTGACCTCCATCCAGTGGTCAAATCCTGGATTGGACTGATAACGACTGACAATCCCTACTACATAGCAAATTTCGGGTATGGTATACAACAATGCATACATTAAGCAACCAACAGTTGAAGCATAGGGAATCTGTCTCATCTTCTCAACCTCTTAAGGTGTCTTAGGACATTGATCCTTAGACAAAACGATTCCATGCCTGAAGGATAATAAACCCCTCTTGGAATCCTGCATCCTATACCTGATCAACGTTTGATCTATGTATGATGCCTGAGATAAGGCTAACCTCTTGTTCTTATGATCTCGAATGATCTGGATCCGTAGAACATACTGAGACAAGGCTAAACTCTATTGAATAAAACTCCAACAACAACTTTATTGATTTATAGAATAAGTTTATCGTTTACAAACCATGAGTTTTAGGACATAAACCAAGATTAAGTTCCTCTTAATATGAGGAACTAGAAAAACATTATCCAGTAACAAATAACGTTTCTTGTCAACAAATAACTTCAGCCTGCCTACAGCAACAGCTGAAACAACCTCACCATTACCGACTCGAAGAGTCATCTCTCCCTGTGGCAATGTTTGCCAAGAACTAAATCCTTGGTAAGAGAAACTGACATGATTGGTAGCACCTGAATCAAGGATCCAGGCAGAATCATCATTCTCTACCAGACATGTCTCCAAGACCAATAAATCATATGTACTGTCTTGTCTCCACTTTTGGAGAGTAGTGGGATGGAGGTTGTTTGCCACAAAATTCGTTTCACACGATTCTTTCCACTATAAATAATCAGTCATTTTTAAAAGCTTTAAACGGAAATACTAACGAGTTGCTGAAAAGAAAAACATATTGACCTACATTA
The DNA here is from genome assembly GCF_027475165.1 of Benincasa hispida. Taxonomy (NCBI): domain Eukaryota; kingdom Viridiplantae; phylum Streptophyta; class Magnoliopsida; order Cucurbitales; family Cucurbitaceae; genus Benincasa; species Benincasa hispida. The sequence continues at coordinate 5,244,785 of NC_143479.1, read as the reverse complement.
GGATTTAAGCAAATACCCGTTGTAAAACAAAACAACATCCAATAATGTTTTAGCAAAACAAACATGAACTGTGACATCTAGTTTCGCAATGATGCTTCAGAGGTTTAGGACAAAAGCCGCCGAAGGGAGGTAAGTTATCCCTCCTCTGAATTGAGAAGTTCTCAACCAGTCATTAATACCAGAACAACTCTTATTCCTATAACGACTAGCCATCATTGATTTGGCCAAAAGATCATTAACTTACTTAACAATCTCCCATAAGTGTGACCCGCCATTTTAAGCCCTAGAGGTCCGTCCCAAAAGGCCAATCCGAAGGGAAAAAATCTGATTGGGGCAAAACCTAAAGCGACCCTATCCATTTCTGGAGTTCACCTTGATATTGACCAACTGCACAAAACCCTTCCTAAGGGGGCCGCTACCAAGGCAACATGAGGGTGTACAGAATGATCTCACGGTGTGAACCAATGATAGAGACCATAGGACGTGTTGACACACACCCTTCACCCACTTAGTATAAATACTCTCTCCGTCCACCTTGATATTGACTCATGCAAACACCATCCTAAGGGGGATGCATCCTAGGGCATCTCGAGGCCAAGCATGAATCTCACAGTGTGAACATATAGGGAGAACGTGAGTGGAATCATAGACATATCGGATACGCCTCCTCCTCCCACTGAGTATTTTATAACCTAGGGTTTAGTTTACTTGGAAAAAACATGGCTAAGGATTTTAACTAAGTGACTTAAGAGTAACTTTTACCTTGGATAGTTGAACAATTTTTAATCATCATCCATTAAACTTTTTAACGGAGTCTTTGACCAAAACGTCGCATGCTTGTTGAAAATCTATCTAATTCACCTTTCCAGGTAGGTTCCCAGGTGGGGTGTTACGTTTTCGTCAACTTAAGAACCCCAGCCTAGCCAGAACCCGCCTTAGACAAAAGGTCCCTTATAGATAGGTTTACAACAAATTTAATATTTTATTCCAACCAATTTAATCCTATTAAACCGATTTTAAAAGATTAATCTAGGTTACTAAACTCTTTAGAACCATTTGAACTTAGGTCTATCTCAATCCAATTTTAAAACCCTTTTAAAAAGATTGAGTTCACCCTAAGTCCGCATGCAACTCTGAATTATTTGTTTTAGGTCTAATTTCCTTTATAACACTTATAAACGAAAACAACCACAATGCTAAGCTAACACATGCAAGGCATTCATAACGCTTATAAACGGCCTAAGTGTCATGCTCAATGCATTGTCCAGTCATTGCTACTTCTTTTATATAACACTTATACAAAACCGCAATGAAATAAGCAAAACATGCTTCCATTCACCCTTAGACTATAACAATTATAATAAAAGGATGATGCATGATAATGCTCATTGCATGTAAAATATAACTCTTATATTTCATGATGCATGTACATGCTTTCAAGTAATTTCTTCATGCAAGATTATAACATTTATAATACATGATGCATGAATAATTGCACAACCTAAGGTGGGGTTTTAACTATATGACAAACACTTTGACATATAAGTACCATACATCACATGTATAAGCAATAAGAGTTGATGAACTGGGTAAAATTGCCTTAAAACACAAAAGAAAAGCTAACTATTACAAAGACAAGGAGTCTCCGGTTCAAACAGGCGAACTAGGTCTTGAACCGCTTGTAAAGCATCGCTTTTCCAACCATCCATTGTGTACTAAGCACCCCGCGATCGTCTACACGATAAAACAAATTCTTTGCTCTATCGCTTACCAGTGCTCCCAAAGCTAATTGATCGTTTAGCACTTACTATATGATCGTCTAGAAAAATCCAAACGATAGTTTAGTTATTACTACACGATCGTGTACCTTTACTAAGCAATGAAGCCTGAAGTACACGATCGCTAAGTGCGCTCTGCACAACGCCCGCCTTTTGCGATCGTCTAAGTGACTACGATGCCGCGAAGCACCATCGCCTAAGCGATCGCTTAGCTAGCGTCTCCGTATCACATATGCGTGATCGCATAGGTAGTAACTAAGCAATGAAGCTTGCTAACTACACGATCGTCTAGCGCGCGCCTTCTACTAAACAACGAGCATCGCATGCTCCGACTACGATCACCTACCTCCAGCACCTACGCGATCGCACAACCAATGCCATGCGACATGGTAAACGATTTACCTCATCACTTAGCATTAGCTAAACGATTGATTAGAAAATACTACACGATCGTATAGAACGAAAAATCTAAACGATCGCTTAGTAAAATCCCTACGATCGTTTACCTGAGGCTACACGATCCGACCAACGTTTGGTCTTCTTCTTCGTTGAGAACTACATCGCCATACACCAAAGCTTCATCATGAACGACTCGACGAACTCGAACTTTTCTTGTTTAAAATTTGTTATTAATTTCCTTTACCTGAGGCTGAGCGATTCGTCAGTTTCTTGTTCAAAATTTGTTATTAATTTCCTTCTCCAAGCATTGTCAATTGTTAATAAATACTTCTTCATAAACTTTTCCACCACTTGTTCCCACGAAGTTATCTTTCCCGATTCGAGAGAATACGCCTATTTTCTTGCCTAATCACACAAAGAAAATGGAAACATAATTAGTTAAACTTCTTCAGTAGAGATGTTCGGGAACACAAAAGTGTTGCAGATTTCTATGAAGCTCTAGAGGTGAGTGATGATGGGAAATTAGATGTCAATTACTCGACAACTAAAATTCCATGAACGAAATATGCAATGCATGTTCTTAATGTATGCGTTGATTATCATGCGTTGATGGTCATGCGTTAGAATAACTATGCGTTAACAAATGTATGCGATGACCATGCGTACCTGTCACAAGTTTTCTTGCCCTCACGCCAAGTATAATGTGAACGCAAGTTTCTCGGGTGATCCGAGGTCGAACTCAGGGACTTGTAGCTAGATGAATGTGATAATGTGCATGCGGCGGTTGAATAAAAGAATGATGAAGGGGTTTCTATGCTAACACTACTTTTACTCCTAACTAACAGACAATGCAATGAGAATATGAATGAGAGGTAGAAACATGACAACCATTGACAGAAAGTAAATAGATGGAAAAATAGATAAAATGTGGAGATGTCTTCATTGCAGCCCTTAAGAGTGACCGCAAGGGCAACCTTAGTCAACATAAGCCATGCGATCATGCTATACACACTTGAGCCTAACTCTAGGACGTATACGACTCTGCGATATTGTCGGGAAGCCTATGCCTGCCTAAACCTCCATAACCTGCTCACGTGCTCTCGTCGTATGAGCGTGCTAGCCGCATACCACCATATCCTACTTCCTGGATGCATGCAATATCCTATCCGTAGGGTGTATACGCTGTGTAATAGCAAATGGAGCTTATCTCTAAGTTCCCCATTCTTGCCTATGCATTCCTGATGACATGCAGAAATACATGCCATCTTAGTCCTTTTACTTAGAATTATGAAGGTTGTTAGGCAGAATATGCAGTAATCATGTTAGGAATTCACGAGAAAAAGAGTTTGCGTCGATCGACATGTCGAATCTCAGCTAACCCATTACTTTGCGTTAATTATGCATTCAATGTTCTATTTTTGTAGCTAATGCAAGAAATGAACACAAATGTGGAAATCGGATCATCGCATAGACAACCGCATGCGGAGAAACACTCCATCGCAAGGCAAACGCATTAGATCAACGCATGGATGTTGCGGTGATTAGCCACATGCGTTCATCGCATGGGAATTGCATTTGTCAAGCGATTGCGGTCATCATGTAGAGTTGCGGTATTAAGTGAATGCGGCCATTGAATGATTGCGACTACGCGACAATACAAACTAATGGGATCAACGCAAGGTAGGTGGAATGAACGCATCGATGTATCTACCTCGAGAAAATCCAAAAGACGATGTTGACATTTCACCTACCACGCCGTTAGTGGCAGAGGTTCAGAAAAAGACTAACGCACCGAATGTCGGCGACCCAAGCTCTATAAATAGAGGCCGATGAGCTGAAATTCAATCATCCGGAGATTATCCCTCAAACCGGGGATTTCCCCGCGATCCAGACAAACGCATGAGAAGATGGCTGAGAGTTCTTCACCTCTTTCATCCATTCCGAGTGACGACCGGAGACTTCGACTGGAGCTAGATCTCGAGAGAGTCAGCTCCTCTGCCTATCCATGGCACCACCGGCAGCCTTGACGCACATCCGCTGGAAGCAAGGTTTTGCTTCCAGTCGATCATTTCTTTTTCCTTTCTTTTTCTATATTGTATTGTATGACATTTTGAATTAAGGAATTAATACAATTTGTTTTCAATGCACTTCTCTGTTTCCTTCAACTCCATCTCCATCTTCTTTGTTTAGCATCGTTACTTTCATTACAACACTTAGTGGGAGTGCTTGGGTATTGCATACTTAATCATATGGATTAGGAATATGAAGCATGTAGCAACCCACCAAAAGGTGTGCATTGCACGAGTGCGTGAGTAACCTTATTTGCTTAGTGTGAAGCTGCTGTAACGCCTGTCTATAGGCTAACGCATTGCTTGTTTATGAGTAAAGTCAGCAACAATCAACTACCCAGGAGGGTAAGTGGTTGGACACACTAAGAAATGTATACGTTGTTCACTAGGGATAGTAACAACCTTGTGTCAACCAAGTTCATGCGATTGTCTTATAGTATGTATGCTTCATTCGTCCATTAAGGATACTCGGGAGGGTAGTCTAAGGACAAGATCTAGGCTTGGGAAGGTCAAGTCAGAATCTAGGCTCGGGAGAGTCAGATTAGAACACATAATACAAGAGATAGGAGCTTAGGAATAAGCATTGTTTGCTATTAACCCATCGCATGCATCCTAGAGATAGGATATGATTGAGTGCGGTCACCGCAGCGTTGTGTGCATTTTGCATCATTGCATAGGAAAAGAGTAGAGACTTAGGAATAAGCTCTATGGACACTTTTGCATTCAACACATGCGTTCTAGACATAGGAGCACCACATTTTCATTGGAAAATGATTTGCTGTGCATGAGTGTAGCATGAACGCATTGGCTTGCATTGACTAGGGTTACCCTCGCAGTCACTCTTAAAGGTTGTAATGAAAACATCTCCGCATTTTATCTATTTTCCCATACATTTATTTCATGTCAAGGTTTATCGTATCTCTACCTTTCACACATGTTCTCATTACGTTGTCTGTTAGATAGGAGTAGGAGTAGGATTAACTTAACAACATCCCATCCATTCTTTTATTCAAACCGCCGCATGCACATCACAAAAAACGTATAGCTACAAGTCCCTGTGTTCGACCTCGGATTACCCGAGAAACTTACGTTGGAATTATACTTGGTTCCAGCACAAGAAAACTTGTGGCAGGACGCATTCATTAATGCATTATCAGTACAACGCATGACCATCAACGCATGACTATCAACGCATATTTAGGAACATGCATCACATATCGCATCCACAGGATTTTGGTTATCGAGTAAAATTAACTTTCAAATTCCCCCTGCAAGTTTTTGGAACCATTGTCGGGGACTTGGCAACTAAATTTTTGTTAAGTTTTGTGTCTCTGCGAACAAACTTTTTATCTTAGGAGTATTGCAGCTTGTGCGACCAGGTTGCAGACAATGTTGATGTATAGGCGATGCGCTAAAAGCCAATGTTGACCCCAAGGGCAATCAGTCGCAAAAGAGCTGAAGGTAGTTCTAAGTACATGACGACCGCATGCGCCCAACAATTACCGGAAGTTCCAATGGTCAGGGCAACTTGACCCAAGCAGTTGAGAGCCATCTTCTGTATGAAAGACTCCTTGCGGTGACAACACTCTTATTTTTCCAAGGACGTCTTCTGCTCTATCTTTACTTTGCTTTCTTAGTATAGGTTATTTATTTTATTTTATTTTTATTGTTATTTTGGACATATGGCTGCTTCCTTGGTTGTGGTACGTTTGCTCTTGTAGGTGCAACAATAAGTCTCCTCAGTTCGTAGTTCAACGGAAGAATTCCTTTCACCCTTCAACGTATGGCTTCAATCACATGGATTCCAACACATGAGCACATACGTTGCTCCGCCTAAGGTCTTTTCTTGTTACCTTGTATGTCTTATCCATTTGAAATTCTCTTTTTCCCGATTGCATTGTTTTGCGATGTTTATATGATGGTACGTATAGTTCACCGCATTTTCTAACTAATCAACGCAAGACATTCTTTACTTTTATTAGCTTCTTCAAATTTTAAAAGTCTTAAGTTTATTTTTCGCAAACCTGTGTTCAAACATTTATTATCGCATTCTTATAATTTTGTCTTTAGCTTTGCGGTGAGAACACTGCCAACCTTTAAGTTTGGGAGTGGCAGCGGTCTCGGAGAATTGCGTTCATTATATTGCGATCATTAAAAAAAAAGTTGAAGTGAGATTTTGAGAATAATAACTCCACTGTCAACGCAATGGGGAAACCCATGTTGATAAGAGTTAAGCTGTGAAACGCACTTGCTCGAAGTTGAATGTCTACAAGACACACGTGGGGGCAAGCCAAAACGAAGGCAAGTCGCCAGGATTAGCGCATAAGCACAACTTCTCTGTCCGATGCAAGCTAAAACAAACGAGACAAGAGTTGAGTTGAATATGGAACGCAACCGAAGTTGGATGCCCGCATGACACACGTGGGGGTAAGCCAAAACGAAGGGCGTAACCAGGTTCAACGCCACATTTGAATAAGCCATCGCAAATTTTTGAAGTATTTTGAATGAACACAATCTCAAAAGCTAAACATAAAGTTGCGGTGAATGAATAAAATTTTTTTAGCAAAGGCTTGCCAGATTTAACTTAGACAAGATCTTTTTGAAGAAGCAGCCAAAGTGGAGGAGAGCATTGTGGTGATGGTCAAAGGTCTGCGTAAATTATATTCTGAGAAGCTGGTCATCACAAAGGAAAGCATGAAGGTGAGTTAGAATTTTTTTGAGTATAATGCATGTTTGAGGACAAGCATGATTTTAAGTTTGGGGGTGTGATGACATGCAGAAATGCATGCCATCTTAGTTCTTTTACTTAGAATTATAAAGGTTGTTAGGCAAAATATGTGGCAATCATGTTAGGAATTCACGAGAAAAAGAGTTTGCGTCGATCAGCATGTCGAATCTCAGCTAACTCATTACTTTTCGTTAATTATGCGTTCAATGTTCTATTTTTGTAGCTAATGCAGGAAATGAACGCAAACGTGGAAACCGGACCACCGCATAGACAATCGCATGCGGAGAAACACTCCATCGCAAGGCAAACGCATTAGATCAACGCATGGATGTTGAAGTGATCAGCCACATGCGTTCATTGCATGGGAGTTGCACTCGTCAAACGATTGCAGTCATCATATAGAGTTGCGGTATTAAGCGAATACGACCATTGAATGATTGCGGCTACGCGACAATGCAAACTAATGGGATCAATGTAAGGTAGGTGGAATGAACGCATTTACCTCGAGAAAATCCAAAAGATGATGTTGACACCTACCACTCTGTTAGTGGCAGAGGTTTAGAAAAGGACTAACGCACCGAATGTCAAACTCATAGCAGTCCAATTAATGTTGTCGGCGACCCAAGCTCTATAAATAGAGGCCAATGAGCTAAAATTCAATCATCCGAAGATTATTCCTCAAATCGGGGATTTCCCGGCGATCCAGACAAACGCGTGAGAAGATGGCTGAGAGTTCTTCACTTTCTTCATCCATTCCGAGTGACGACCGGATCTAGATCTCGAGAGAGTCAGCTCCTCCGCCTATCCATGGCACCACCGGCAGCCTTGACGCACATCCGCTAGAAGCAAGGTTTTGCTTTCAGCCGATCATTTCTTTTTCCTTTCTTTTACTATATTGTATTGTATGACATTTTGAATTAAGGAATTAATACAATCTGTTTTCAATGCACTTCTCTGTTTCCTTCAACTCCATCTCCATCTTCTTTGCTTAGCATCGTTACTTTCATTACAACACTTAGTGGGAGTGCTTGGGTATTGCATACTTAGTCATATGGATTAGGAATATGAAACATGTAGCAACCCACCAAAAGGTGTGCATTGCGCGAGTGTGTGAGTAACCTTATTTGCTTAGTATGAAGCTGCTGTAACACCTGTCTATAGGCTAACGCATTGCTTGTCTATGAGTAAAGTCAGCAACAATTAATTGCCCGGGAGGGTAAGTGGTTGGACGCACTAAGCAATGTATGCGTTGTTCACTAGGGATAGTAACAACCTTGCATCAACCAAGTTCATGTGATTGTCTTGTAGTATGTATGCTTCATTCGTCCATTAGGGATACTCGGAAGGGTAGTCTAAGGATAGGATCTAGGCTTGGGAAGGTCAGGTTAGAATCTAGGCTCGGGAGAGTCAGATTAGAACACATAATACAAGAGATAGGAGTTTAAGAATAAGCATTGTTTGCTATTAACCCATTGCATGCATCCTAGAGATACAATATGATTGAGTGCAGTCACCGCAATGTTGTGTGAATTTTGCATCATTGCATAGGAAAAGAGTAGAGACTTAGGAATAAACTCCATGGACACTTTTTCATTCAACACATGCGTCCTAGACTTAAGAGCACCGCATTTGCATTGGAAAATGATTTGTTGTGCATGAGTGTAGCATGAATGCATTGGCTTGCGTTGACTAAGGTTGCCCTTGCAGTCACTCTTAAGGGTTGCAATGAAAACATCTCCGCATTTTATCTATTTTCCCATACATTTATTTCATGTCAATGTTTTTCGTATCTCTACCTTTCATGCATATTCTCATTGCATTGTCTATTAGATAGGAGTAGGAGTAGGATTAACTTAGCAACATCCCCTCCATTCTTTTATTCAAACTGCCGCATGCACATCACCGCAAACATAGCTACAAGTCCCTGTGTTCGACCTCGGATTACCCGAGAAACTTACGTTGAAATTATACTTGGTTCCAGCGCAAGAAAACTTGTGGCAGGACGCATGGTCATCGCATACATTCATTAACGCATTATCAGTCCAATGCATGACCATCGACGCATGACTATCAACGTATATCTTAGGAACATGCATCGCATACCGCATCCACGGGATTTTGGTTGTCGAGTAAAATTGACTTCTAATTTCCTGCCATCAGTTCCAATCCGCTCTCTCGAGTCTTAGATTTGGATATTAGACTACTCTCTCAAGTATCCCTAAATGATGAATGACGCACTCATAAGACAAGGTAACTGCATGAACTTTGTTGACATAAGATTATTTCTATCTCTAGTGAACAATAGCTTACATTGCTTAATGCGACAAACCACTTACCCTCTCGGGCAGTAAGTTGTTGCTGACTTTACTCATAGACAAGCGTTGTATCCGCCTATAGACAGGCATAGCTACAGCTTCACACTAAGCAAATAAGGTTTACTCACACACTCATGCAACGCACACCTCTCGGTGGTTTGCTACATGCTTCATATCCCTAATCCACATGATTAAGTATGCGATACTCTAGCAATCTCACTAAGTGATGCAATGAAAGTTAAAGATGCTAAGTAAGAAGATGGAGATGGAATCGAAGGAAACACATAAATGCATTGAACACATGATGTATTAATTCCTTAATCACAAAATGTAGTACAATACAATATGAAAAGAAGAGAAAAATGAAATGACCGGCTGGAAGCAATGACTTGCTTCCAGCGGATGTGCGTCAAGGCTGCTGGTGGTGCCATGGATGGGTGGTGGAGCTGACTCTTTCGAGATCTAGCTCCGATCGAAGGCTTCGATCGTCACTTGGAATGAATGAAGGAGATGAAAAACTCTCAAGCTTTCTTCTTACGCATTTGTTTTGATCGCAGGGAAAACCCTGGATCCGCCCTAAGGCGAACCTCAGGCAAAATCTCTGGACAAGTTGAAATTTTGCTCCTCGACTTCTTTATATAGAGCTTGAATCGCCGACAACATTAATGGACTGCTCTGATTCTAACATTCGCGGTGTGTTAGTCCTTTCTGAATCTCTGCTGCTAACGGCGTGGTAGGTGAAATGTCAACATCAGCTTTTGATTTTCCCGAGATGTACGTTGATGCGTTCACTCCATCAACTTTGCGTTGATCCCTCTATTATGCGTTATCGTGTAACTACAATCATTCGATGAGCGCATTCGCTTAATACCGCAACTTCGACATGATGACCGCCATTGCTTGACGAGCGCAACTCCCATGTAATGGACGCATGCGGTAGTCCGGTTTCTGCGTTTGCGTCCACTTCCTACGTTAGCTACAAAAATAGACAATTGAACACATAATAATGCATAATAAGGGTTAGCTGAGATTCTTAATGCTGAACGTCGCAAGCTCATTTTCTCATGAATTCCTAACATAATTGCCGCATATTCTGCTTAACAACCCTCATAATTCTAAATAAAAGGCCTAAGATGACATGCATTTCTACATGTCATCAGTGAGTGTGTGGGTCCTCGCCACACCTTCCTCCGAATTGACCAACAGTCTGAATCATCTGCAGCATCACCGATTTCATTTCGAATCGGAATCCATCAAGGGCTGGCCTCATGATTTCTAGAGAGAAATCGTAAAGTTTTGGCGACGCATAGTCCCGAATGGGCCTATTGCGATCGCTTGCCAGTAGGATTGGATTCGTCATGACGTTGTTTTCGTTTGGATTTCCATTTCCAGGCTGCTCCGCATGTCGTGTTTATCTGGCTATTGTTGTTGGCGACTATTTCTTAGTCTCCGTCGGAATGTTCTCTCAATCTCCGGGTCGTAATTTGCCAGAGATTGGGAGCTGCAAAGAAATCAGAAAAATTACCGTTAGCAAACTAATTTGCCGAAGTCCCCGGCAACGGTGCCAAAAAACTGATGCGTTATTTTATGTGATGAAATTATAGAATGAGATGAGGTGATGGAAATGCATTGAGCAACAAGTTTTCTCAGTGGAATCCAAGTATAAACCGCACTGAGTTTCCTGGTAAGTCCAGGGTCGAACTCAGGGACTAGGGAAAACGGTATGCGGTGGTAATTTTTTAGAAGACTTTGCGGTAACCACGAAATCAAATAAGTGTTTTGGTTTGTTGTTTGCGGCAATAAAATAAATGAATGCGGCAGATTTGAGAAAAGTTCGATTATGCGGTAGATACACTGAGTATGCGGAGGAACGGGTTGAGAAGGTCTTTAGCTAGCGTTTCTTGGGAATGCATCAGACTATGCAATCATGCTACACTCATGCAACAGCAAATCATTTTCCAAAGCAAATGTGGTGCTCCTAAGTCTAGGACGCATGTGTTTAATGCAAAAATGTCCATAGAGCTTATTCCTAAGTCTCTACTCTTTTTGTATGCGATGATGCAAGATGCACACAAAGACAAGGTGACCGCACACAATCATATCCTATCTCTAGGATGCATGCGATGTGTTAATAGCAAACAGTGCTTATTCCTAAGCTTCTATCTCTTGATTATGCATTCTAATCTGACTCTCCCGAGCCTAAATTCTAACCTGGCTTTTCCAAGCCTAGATCCTGCTCTTAGACTATTCTCCCAAGTATTCCTAATGGACGAATGATGCATACATAATACAAGAAAATCACATAGAATGAAGATTCCTAGTTATTCTAGCTAAGTGCTTCTCAACCCATTCGACAGATTTAGCTGCTCATGCGTAATAAACAGAGAGTGAATAGATATAAAGAAGTAAGTTCCATTTCTATAGATGAGTTTAAGTACAAACTAACAATGGAAGATAAGGATAGAGAGTCTGGTAGCAATCCCTTACTTCCCAAGGCTTTTACACTGTCAACTCTATTATATTCAAAAGATAATCCTGCTTCCGCAGGAGCTGGCCCTCTCTCTGACCTTGAAGCTTCCGACACTCTCCCATGTTCACCGGAACGATCTATCAGCACAATCTCGTTTCTCTCGCTTCCGCCTTAAAATAAAAGAAAATCTAAGAACAGGGCTAATCTGTCTAAGGGAAAATTCTTTAACTATCCGAACTGTCTAGCTTCTTTGCTGAAGGTTGCCTTCGGTATTTATAAAGCTTCAAGGTGAAAGGCGGCTTCTCTCTTATGATTGCACAGATGGGATGGCTTTAATTCTCCAACTGATGCACCAAATATTTGTCATCAAAAAGCTAAGTGTACTTGTTATCGTTAGCGGCTTGTCAACTTAATTTGGACTCGACAGTCATTAGCTTTTTGTCCCATCGTGATTAATTATGCTTTTCCCCCAGATGTGCCCACCAAGTTGCGTCGGCTCTATGCGGCAATCCTTCTTGAGCAGATGTTTGTGAGCACAAATCACCGCAAAGCCTTGCGGTAACGTTGCGCTCGACCATTGCTTTCTTGTGATCGCATTTTACGCTTTGCATCAATGCATATTCTGCACAAAAATACAAAAGTTAATCGTTTCTATGCGATGAACGCATGCGACCGCAATGTTATGAACTTAATGCTTTTTGGACGCAATCTATCATATTTTATCAACGCAAACCTTCATTATTTAATAACTTAGCAATGTAATAACGTGCATTTCTACCTGTTATCATAGACATCACCCTTATGTGATATCTATTACCCAACTCTACTAGCTTGCTTAAATAGTAAACTTGCAGCAGTATTTAAGAAAACAACTGGAAACATAACTTATTTTGAAAAACAGTTTATACAGGTTTGGTAAATTTTACAACAACAACTTAAATCCGAAAGTGTGGCTGAGGCGTGGCAGATCTTGACCTTAGCAACACCCTGGAACTCCTCTCTTTCATTACTTACGAAGAAAAACATAAAAGAAAAGAATGAGCTTCAAGAAGCCCAGTAAGTGGCAATAGCTTAGCAATTCTCTTTCAACTTATAACCATAAAACATAACATATTACAAGGTCAACACTCAAACCTCAATCTTGAACGAGTCTGTTCTCAACCCTACACACACGGTAGATAGTTAAAACTAATACTTATCATAATCACTTAATCTTCTATGTGCACATAGTTTTTCCTATTATGGGCTCAGAAGCTAGGCCTGTCGACCCTCTGACCATCCCATATGAGGTTCCTCCCACAGGCTCAAGAACTAGGCCTCATGGCCCCCTAACCCTCCCATGGGATTCTACTCCGAGCTCAGGAACTAGGTCTATTGACCCATTGACCATTCCAACCACATATTCTCATTCTCATTCTGGCTACTCATTCACAACATAAACATATAATCTAAAATATATGCTTTAAGACCTTAAAAGAATACCACTCACCGTGTTTTGCTAGAACTTTTCTCTGTTTCCAAGTTCCCTGGTTTCCCTTGGCTTCCTTTTTGAAACCTAATTTCTAGATTCAGATTGAAACTAAAATTACTCATTATTCTAGACCTTATTTCGAGAACTTCCTTCTACAACCTTGTTTAGAAATGTCTTAACTCACTTACCTTAAAATTTGGGCTTCAAATTCCAACGCAAGAGCTCAAAATCTCAAGATTCCTCCACATTGCCCGGTTGTCCCTTATTCTATGAACACCTCACGGTTTCCTTCAATTTTCCCTTAACTTAGAATTTTCAGCAACCTTTATATATAAACTACACTCATTTTTTAAGATTTTGGCTCAAGAATCACCTGATTTTCACGAGTAGTTTGAGAGAACTCCTCATTTGAACTTAGTGTTATAGTATGCCTTAATGCCCGGACAACACTTGCACCTTCTGTCTTTTTTATCAATGCATGGTCTTGCTATCAACGCATACTCTTCATGATCAACGCGAGCCCTTCTCCAAACTTGCCCTCAATCACTCTTCCTAACTTCCAAAGGGAATTTATGTTATGAACTGAAGTGAAACTTTATTAAGTATTTATAGGCCTTTAGGATGCTCTAACACATGACACCTCCTTCTTGTGAACTTTTGGAGTGTCTTCACCTCTTTGTGCCACCATCTACTTCCATACAACCTCCTACTTACATGTAATTTGAGTTGTCTTCCTCATGCATTGCTCAATGCATTCCTCTTTGCATGTCCTAATACGCTACCACATCTTCCTAGGTTAACCTCAAACTTCACTTGCTTTAGCCACTGGTCCTGATGCTAGCCTTAATTTCCAAGCTTCCTCAATTCATCGCATACTCTTCGTCTTGGTCACATAGTATCTCTTGAACGCATCTCCCTTGTCAACACATAGCTTCCTTGAACGCCTAACCTCACTTGGCCTCACTTGGAATCATAGCCTTTGCCACGACCCACCTTACGTCGATCTAACCTCTCAACGCATAGTTCAATGGCCATACTCTTATTCAGACGTTTAGCCTCATGGTTGGCACATACTTCTTCAACCAACGCATACCAATGCTCACCTTAGATAGCTCTTGTGTCAACGCTTGCACAAGCCTCTAGCCTAAGGCCTCTTGTCGCGCGCATCAATCTAGTCTTATCGCACAGCTCTTAGGCTTATCGCATAGCTTTCAGCCTTATTGCATAGCTCCCAGCGGGTTGGCAAAATTCCCCGCCGATCGGGTCCCCACGAGGACCCACCCCGATCAGGGTGGGGAATCCCCGGTTTGACCAGGGATGGGGTCAAATCGGGAAAAATTTTTGAGGCCCCGTTCGAGGAGGGGGACGATATTCCCGCCCCAACCCCAATTAATCCCCGACCCCCGATTTGATATATTTATATTTTTTTACAAAAATATATTTATAATATATAAAATAATTTATATATATATATGTTTATAATGTATAGTGTTGGATTGGAGCCCAATATTAAATATCCAAATTCTATCTTTAGGCCCAAGAAGTCAAGCCCAAACTTAAAAAACTTAAATAAAATCAATTTTTAATTAAAAAAAATGGGGAATCCCCGTAGGGAAACCGGGAATGGGGCCCCGAGGGGACCCCGTTTCCCCGACGGGGAATCCCCTCCCCCGTCCCCGTCTTCAAATGGCAGGGTCGGGGTGGGGATGGGGGAGAATTTCCCCCGTGGAGCCAGGGATGGGGGATGCCCCCTGCCCCGCCTCGGCCTCGTTGCCCTCATCCCATAGCTTCTAGCCTCATTGCATGGTCTTTGCCATCGCATAGCCCACCAACCGCACGCCTCAATGCATGCCCAGCGCCCCTGCGTTCTGAGCCTTGCACCCATCCTTGCACGCAACTAAGCGTTTTCTCGCTCACATATGGCATTTACTTGATGCACGATGGCCTTTACTTGATACACGATCCTTTCCTCGATCACGCATGACCTTTACTTGATGCACGATCCTTTCTTTGATCACGCATGGCCTTTACTCGATGCACGATCCTTTCCTCGATCATGCATACTCGATGCACACCTAGTGTTTATTCGATGCTCGCCTAGTGTTTACTCGATGCTCGCCCAGTGTTTACTCAATGTTCGCCTAGTGTTTACTCGATGATTGCCTAATGTTTACTCGATGCTCGGCCACCATTTTCACGGAAAAAACTTATCCAAAATTTCTTCTTGCTAGGCTAACTTATAAACACCCGAGAGCTAAGTCTCCAATACTTCAGCATTTTCCTTCTTCATTTCCTTATCCTTTATCTATTTCCATACAATTCCACATTAACTCAAATATTAAACCTCTTATTTTACTAATCTCAACAAATAACATATTTAGGTAGGGAAAGTAGGGTTTGGATTTCACAATTATCTCCCCCTTATGAAATTTGTTTGAACCTGTTTCGATTTAAGGTTTCACAATAACCTTTGTTGCAAACCTTCATAACCTTCTCTATTACTACGCTTCCTCTGCCACTCTGATACTTACTTCCTTAGTTTGCCCAATGGTACTTCTCCTAGCCTCTTGGCTAGTTGTCGAATCAAACTATCTACAAATTAATATCCTATCTCAACCTTTTATTGAGAATAACTTAATTCGTTCTTACCTTCCTTGGTGGATCTTCAGGTAACCTTCCTTGGGGGATCTTCAGGTAGTGTTGTGAATTCCAGCTCGGGTTGTCAGCTAGGTCTGCCACTTCCATTGTTCCTCTAGTGTAACTTTAACTAATTCCCAAAATTTCTCCTAAACCTACGGAATCTACTATACCACACAACCCTCAGGTTTTACTTAACTCAACCTCAGGTTTCCCAAAAACTTATGCTCTAATACCAACTGAGGAACAGCAAAAGTGGCAGACCTAGCAGACAACTCGAGCTAGAACTCACAATGCTACTTGAAGATCCACCAAGGAAGGTAAGAACAAATTAAGTTATTCTCAATAAAAGCTTGAGATAGGATATTAATTCATAGACAGTTTGGTTCGACAACTAACCAAGAGGCTTGGAGAAGTACTCTTGGACAAACTAAGGAAGTTGGTATCAGAGCATAAGTTTTTGGGAAACCTAAGGTTCAGTTCAGTAAACCCTGAGGGTTGTGTGGTAAAGTAGATTCCATAGGTTTAAGAGAAACCTAGGAATTAGTTAAAATTATATAGAGGTGAGCTGGGGAGGGGGTGTGAATTTTGAGGACGAAATTCTATAAGGGGTGGTGTAACAATATAAATTTGATGATTCTATTTTAAGCATGCGCACTACGATATATGATGCACACTTTATGCGATACTACTTCTAAATATGCTTTGTTAACTATATGCTTGTAGTACACCATGGAGTAATGCATTGTCACAAGTTTCTTTGCGCTGAAACCAAGTATAATTCCAACACAAGTTTCTCTGAGTAATCTGAGGTCGAACACAAGGATTGTTTTCGTTAATGTGTTACATTCGTGATATAGTTACATCTTTAATGCATTGTCACAAGTTCGAGACTGACTGTGAAGTTTATACAAAGGATCATGGTATGCGATGGCAAGTCTTTATGGATGAATCAGAAGGAGAAACAATAATTAGTACAAACATTGCAAGTTTGTTAATTACGTTAAAGATGTAACTAAGGTTCCGCTTTCCCTTGGCGTACACCTCTCGGTGATCGATCACGTTCCCATATCTCTATGGTGAAACAGGGATGAATGTGATGAATGCAAGGTTGCTTCCATCTCTGGAAGTACTTCTCGCTTTAGTTAACACATTCTTCCAACCCTCTCTCGATAGGCGGAATAGCATCTTCACTTCTGCTCTCACAGGTGAAGATGTCGTCTAGCATGCCTTGACTAAACTTAATTATTTCCTTAACACGATTAATTTACTTTCTTAATTCTTGCTAATTACCCATGGGATTAAGAAAACGTCATGGAGAAAATGAATTATGGGTGAATAGAAATAGACTTAGAAGTGATAATGGAAATGATCATAACATTCAATACTAAGATTAAGTGTCTGATACATGGTGTGAATGATAGAGATTAAGAAGGTGAGTACAAGTGATAATAAAGAGATAGAAACAAATATAGAAGAGTGTCAACGTCTTGACACAGATCTGGACGGTGGTTTTACTTGCCAACATGTGGAATGGATAAAGAGAAAAGCTTCCCTCTTAGGCTTGCTCGTCTGGTAGAAGTGACCTTCATACAGAGCTTCGACGGGGGGGATCGAATGGATTCTTTGCTCGGAGACTCACCTCTCGGCCTTGTCTTTTAATTCTTCCTGTATTTACTCTGATTAGTCGCTCAACCAGCCCCTCTCTCAAATCAGTATATACACTTTTCTATGTATTCAAGCCTTTTGTATATGTGGAATGGTCGGAGCTATTTATAGGCAAAGCTTTGACTCTCTGACTTGTGGTCCCCACATTATTGTTAAGGCAGTTCCTAAAATGGTGGAGTGAATATTCCTTCTGTTACGCAATCAATCCCATCAGAAATGCACAACGGTCAGCTGTACATGCGTTAGAATCCTCCGCAATTGCGGTTCTCTTCACATCTTCGATCGTTTGCCCGCATGCGGTGTTTTTTTTATTACCACATGCAGTTGAAATTGCGTTGATCGCAAAGCTCTTAATCGATTGTCACATATGCCGTCATTGCGTTGATCGTCTATTCATTTCTGAATGATGGCCGCAATGCGACGTAGATGCATTGTTCAGCTTATCTTGAGCCATGAATGCATACGGTGACTTGATTTCCTGCAAAACAGAACTAAAACATTTTTTTCTACCATCGCAATGATGTTAGTGGGTGTATTGACGACAATTTATAGTTCTCGCATTTCTTAGCTAATTTCTATACAATTGACGCAACTTTCCTTTCTTTTGGCCGCAATATCTAAATAAAACAGTATAAATAACTTGTATTTCTACAAGTTATCACACCCTCAAATTTAAATATATGCTTGTCCTCAAGCATATCTTCTACTAAGGAAATATTGCTCAATTCCTATCTTAAATTTTGCGTCGATTGGTTGCGCTGAATGCTCCACCTAGGCAACATTACTTAACAGCGCAATTTCTTTCTATCCTTGATAATTCCTAACAAAGCCCTAC
The DNA here is from genome assembly GCF_027475165.1 of Benincasa hispida. NCBI lineage: Eukaryota > Viridiplantae > Streptophyta > Magnoliopsida > Cucurbitales > Cucurbitaceae > Benincasa > Benincasa hispida. The sequence continues at coordinate 5,226,415 of NC_143479.1, read as the reverse complement.
TTTATTCTTTTATACCACAAATTTCTGCTAAAAATGCCTTTCTAGTTTTAAAAAGAATGTTTATCTCTTCTTGTCAAAACAACTTGATGTGTCTAGGTGCGGTGGTCAAACTATGTGTCATTTATTAGAGACTGTTGATCATGGTTACACTCTTCGTTTTGGCTTGTTCCCACGGGTGTCATGCAAACATCCAACTACAGTTATGTACCAATTTCAATTTTAACTCTTTAATTTCAGAGAAGTTGTCTCTTGTTTCTTTTATTTTTTTATTTTTCTCATTTTTCTCTTTTCATATTGTGTTGTTCTTGGAAACCCACCTTCGTTTTGACTTGCTCCCACGGGTGTCATACAAACATCCAACTACGAGCAGGCTTCTTTCACAACTTAACTCTTATCAGGTTGGGATTGGTTTTTAGTTTTCCCTTGCGCTGACATTGGAGTTTATATGAAAATTTATTTTTTTATATATATATTTTTATAATGGAAATAAGGAACGCATTTTCTTAATGACTGCATCACTTGATCTCATCTGCTCAGACCTTCCCCACCCCCAAATTTAGAGATGCACAAGGTCCTTATTGCATTGTTTGGACAGAATAGACAAATACTTAGACAAAATTTCAAAAAGAAGGTTTGAGCAGAATTTTAAAGGATAAAAGGTAAAATAGTGCTATAGCCACGAATTAACTAAGTGTTAGTCAGAAAATACAAAGTGTGGGAAATGTTACGAAGTGTATACATATAACTCATCATAGCGCAATGAATAACAGAAAGTAAAATATCAAGAATGTCGCAAATAATGACAAAGGATTATAAAGAAGAGGCTATTGAGTACTTGAAAGAATTGCTACTTAGTTGCATTAAAAATTAACTGAGTATAAAAGAAATTACAATTAACGCAATACAAAATTTTTAGCATGTACAAAGAATTAGCTTCTATGCAAAGAAAAATAATGAATGAAGTTGTCTTTTGTTTTTGATTCAGACGGGTGCACGATAAAAAATTAATAATAACACCACGCTTCCATTAATGCAAATACATTTTTGCTGAGGACGGGCAACAACGCATGTATCATCAAAACACACCCCTTAACTCAACACATTTTTGGAGGACGGGCGCACGGTATTTCTACCAGTGCAACAGTACCTCAACATAGTGTGTTTTCGCTAAGAACAGGCTAACAATACATACGAGTGCAACACACCCCTCAATGCAATGCATTTGGGTATAATGGACGCAAAGTGTATCTGTTATCATGAAATGCACCCATCACGCGTTGCAAACCAAATATTTTTTTTCCTTTTAAATTCATCAATAACACAAGTCAAGAGGACGTTGCGATGTTCATCATTTTATTCAGTCATTCACAGAAAGTTAGTGCTACTAATGCATATTAAACAAGACATGGAAATGCACAAATGAATTAAATTGAAGGTAAATACATAAAGCATTAAAGGCTAATTTTAATAAGCAGTAAATAAAATAATTTTAGAAAGTAGTAAATAAAAGCTGTAAGGAAAGCAATTAAACATAGATGTAGGGGTGCTAATTGAAAGAGTTTTTAGAATTATTGCAACAACATCCCCTGCAAGTGGTTAATCCTGCTTGCCCAAGTTAATGGTCTCCATGCATTGATCCACATCGCCCCTGTAGTAAGGCTTAATTCGTTGACCATTGACTTTAAATGCATTGTTCCCGTCTTTAGTTGTCAGTTCCACTCCGCCGTGGGGAAATATAGTCTTGATGCAGAATGGCCCAGACCAGCAAGACTTCAACTTCTCTGGAAACAATCGCAAACGTGCATTAAACAATAATACTTGTTGACCTTCGACAAATGTCTGGTTGTTTATGCGGTCGTCATGCCACTTCTTGGTTCTCTCCTTATAGATCTTGGCATTTTCGTAGGCATCCTTTCGCCATTCGACCAGCTGGTTTAGTTGCAGCTTCCGGACTTTCCCCGCACTTGCTAGATCAAAGTTCAGCCTCTTGCATGCCCACATTGCCTTGTGTTCCAACTCGAGAGGCAGATGACAAGCTTTTCTGAAGACCATGGCATATGGGGACATGCCGATTGGAGTTTTAAAGGTAGTCCTATATGCCCACAGCGCTTCATCAAGCTTGGGTGACCAATCCTTCCTGGAGGTACTGACTACCTTCTCCAAGATAGTTTTGATCTCTCGGTTAGAAATCTCTGCCTTCCCATTAGTTTGTGGGTGATAAGCGGTAGCAACTCTATGGTTGACATTAAATTTAGTCAACAAGTTGGTAATTATACGATTGATGAAATGTGAGCCCTCATTGCTGATTAAGGCCTGTGGCATTCCATATCGAGCAAAAATATTCTTCTTGAGAAACTTTGCCACCATGGCCATATCATTCTTAGCACACGCGATGGCCTCAACCCACTTCGATACGTAATCAACCGCGACTAGGATGTATTGATGACCTTCTGATGGTGGAAATGGGCCCATAAAGTCGATTCCGCATACATCAAGTAATTCAATCTCCAAGATTGACGTCAAAAGCATTTCATTTCTTCTAGACATGTTCCTCGTTCTCTAGCATCTGTCGCACTGCACAATGTGAGCATGGGAATCCTTAAACAGTGTTGGCCAAAAATAGTCACTCTGTAGGAACTTTGCGACGGTTCGCTGCCCCCTAAAATGTCCTCTATAAGGGGACTCATGACAAAGCTCCAGAATGTGCTTGACTTCATACTCAGGGACCCATCGACGTAAAATATGATCAGGTCCAAGTTGATACAGAACCCGGAAATAAAACTTGATGTCATGTCTCAGCTTGTTCTTCTGCTGGTAAGTATAATCCTCTGAAACGTGGCCGCAAATGATGAAGTTCATAATGTCCGCATACTAGAGAACATTAATGCCTACTGACATCAGCAGCTCATCAGGGAATCTTCCTTCTATGTCTTTTTCTTTCTCCTGAACCTCGCAATTCTCCAATCTTGACAGATGATCAGCGATTGGTTCTCGGTGCCCTTCCGCTCCTTAATTTCTAGGTCAAACTCTTGGAGGAGTAACACCCACCGTATCAGTCTCGGTTTCGCATCCTTCTTTGTCATAAGATATTTGATCATAGAATGATCAGTATACAGCACAACATTTGTTCCGATTAAGTACTGTCGAAATTTCTCCAGTGCAAATAGCACCGCGAGCATTTCTTTTTCTATGGTTGTATAATTCTCCTGTGCATCATTCAAAGTTTTCCTAGCATAATAGATAGGATGCAATACCTTGTCCTTGCGCTAACTCAAAATTGCGCCCACAGCATATTCACTAGCATCGTACATCAACGCAAACAGTTGCGTCCAATCCGACACAATCAGAATGGTTGCGATAATGAGCACATTCTTCAGTGTGTGGAATGCAATGCATGCATCATCAAAATCATATTCGCAGTCAGCCTTAAGGAGCGCACTTAGGGGCCTTGCGATCTGGGAGAAGTGCACGATATAAATTTGATGATTCTATTTTAAGCATGCGCACTATGATATATGATGCACACTTTATGCGATACTACTTCTAACTATGCGTTGTTAACTATATGCTTGTAGTATGCCATGGAGTAATGTGTTGTCACAAGTTTCCTTGCGCTGAAACCAAGTATAATTCCAACGCAAATTTCTCAGAGTAATCCGAGGTCGAACACAGGGATTGTTTTTGTTAATGTGTTACATTCGTGATATATGCGACCAATTTTTACAATTAATAAAGATTGTGTGTTTGTACAGGAAAGTAAATTGCGGTAAAGTAAAATTGTGCAGATAAACTAAAGTTGCATTAATAAAATAAATTGCGATAAAAATAAACCTAAGCTAATGTGATACAAGATATAAGACACATGATATACATGATGCTGAGTTCGAGATTGACTGTGAAGTTTATACAAAGGATCGTGGTATGCGATGACAAGTCTTTATGGATGAATCAGAAGGAGAAAGAATAATTAATACAAACGTCGCAAGTTTGTTAATTGTGTTAAAGATGTAACTAAGGTTCCACTTTCCCTTGGCGTACACCTCTCGATGATCGGCCGCGTTCCCATATCTCTAAGGTGAAACAGGGATGAACGTGATGAACGAAAGGTTGCTTCCATCTCTGGAAGTACTTCTCGCTTTAGTTAACGCATTCTTCCAACCCTCTCTCGATAGGCGGAATAGCATCTTCACTTCTGCTCTCACAGGTGAAGATGTCGTCTAGGATGTCTAAACTTAATTATTTCCTTAACCCGATTAATTTACTTGCTTATTTCTTATTAATTACCCATGGGATTAAGAAAACGTCATGGAGAAAATGAATTATGGGTGAACAAAAATAGACAGAGAAGTGATAATGGAAATGATCATAACATTCAATACTAAGATTAAACATCTTATACATGGTGTGAATGATAGAGATTAAGAAGGTGAGTACAAGTGATGATAAAGAGATAGAAACAAATATAGAAGAGTGTCAACGTCTTGACACAGATCTGAACGGTGGTTTTGCTTGCCGGCATATAGAATGGATGAAGAGAAGAGCTTCCCTCTCAGGCTTGCTCGTCTGGTAGAAGTGACCTTCATACGGAGCTTTGACGACGGGGATCGGAAGGATTATTTGCCCGGAGACTCACCCCTCGGCCTTGTCTCTTAATTCTTCCCGGATCTACTCTGATTAGTCGCTCAACCAGCCTCTCTCTCCGATCAGTATATACACTTTTCTATGTATTCAAGCCTCTTGTATATGTGGAATGGCTAGAGCTATTTATTGGCAAAGCTTTGACTCTCTGACTTGTTGTCCCCACTTTATTGTTAAGGCAGTTCTTGAAATGGTGGAGTGAATATTCCTTTTGTTACACAATCAATCCCGTCAGAAATGCACAACGGTCAACTATACACGTGTCAGAATCCTCCGCAATTGCGTTGCTCTTCACATCTTCGATCTTTACCCGCATGCGGTGTTGTTTTTTGATTACCGCATGCGGTTGAAATTGCGTTGATGTGAAACCCGGATTTCCATTGTCCCTACTTAAGCAGGTGGTTAAGGAAATTAACTAGGTGAAAGTTAAATCCTATGTTGAAGTGAAGGAAATTTCTATGTGTTGAATAGATTTTCCTTGAGTAGCTTTGAGTTAAGCTTAAATTGATGAAAATTGACTAAGTGTTGGACTAGGCATTGCCATGTGGGCCATAAGAACTTGGAGAGATTTCTTGGGCAAAGGGAGAAGTTGAAGTGGGAGTGACACATGCCTTGGAGGTTAGACCAACGCATTATACTCGATGGATGCGTTAGAAAAGTAGTGATAGATGCATTAGTGGTGGTATGCGGCTGAAGGAAGAAAGTTGAAGTGATGCGTTGGAAGGTTGGATGACATGAGGGTCGACTGTGCAGAAGGCATACAGACGCAAAGGTAGGCGAGGACATGAGCAAGGCATGTGCTGGAGGGTGGTAAGCGTTGATGCACAGCGCCCATGCGTCAAGCGGCCGGGTGAGCCTTGCGAGCGAGGCCAAGCTACCGTGCCAAGCAATGCATCGATGCCAAGCTGCTGGCCAAGCGCCCATGCCAAGTGACTCATGCAAGCGATGCGTTGATGACGAGTGAGCCCTGCGAGCGATGCTAAACGCCCATGCCAAGCGAGTATACGTCAATGCGGCCAAGTGCCCATGCGAGCGGTGCCAAGCGCCCATGTGAGCAGTGCCAAGCGACCCATGCAAGTGATGCGTTGGTGCCGGGCGACCTTGATATGCGTTGGATGTTGGCGATGGCTTGCACGATGGATGCATTGGACAAAGGCCATGCGATGGGCTAGATTGGACGCATGGTGGTTGGCTCGTGCGATAGTTAAGGCTTGCGATGACTGCGTGAGTTGGGTTGTGATGGTGCTATGTTAAAAATCAAGGGAAACCAAGGGTTACTATGCGTTGATGGCCTACTATGCGTTGATGGCATACTATGCGTTGAACATCCAAGGGTTTGTGGATGCATATGAAGGATGTGCTCATATGGAGGACGTCATCCTAACATGTGGCTTGTTGATAAGAAATCTTAAGTCTTAAGGATTTAAGGTGGATGCATGAGGAGACATGCAAAATTAGGTCCCATGCATTGGCTATGTAGGAGAAGGACACCTTAGATTGCGTTGATTGAACATTGCATTGATAGTGTGAGGAGGAAACACTTGGATAAAGAGGTATCGGACAAAGAGGGCTTTGGATGCCTATAAATAGGGCTAAAGACTTCAGATGAGAACTAAATTCTCTTCAAAGGACATAAAGAAGAGTGTATTGGGAGGAGGCTATGCGTTGATGGTAAGACCATGCGTTGGTCAAGAGATTCCAAGAAGGGAGATGCTGTCGGACAGAAAGGTCAGAAAGTAGCATCAACTTGAGAAGAGAAGTTCTCCCATAATACTAGTGCATTTGATGTGATTCAAAATCCATCTGAAATCTAAAAGAGTCTAGTTTTCATGGTGGGGCTGCTAGAGAAGAAGCTCCAAGGAATCGGGCTGGAGAAGGAGGACAAGGCCGAGGGGTCGAGCTGTCGGGTAAGCTGGGCCAGTCTTGATGTTTTGATGTTTCCGACCAAAACACGAGGAGTTATGATCTAAGATTTTGAGGTAAGTTTCATGAGACATTTTAGAGCATATTTTGGAAGAAAGTAGCTCGAGATAAATCCTAGAACTATGAGTAGTTTGAGATTTAAGTTAAATCTGGAATTTAGGGTTCAAAAGAGGAGCCCAAGAAGACCAAGGAACTTCTAGAGAGAAAAGTCCCTAAACGACCATGGTGAGTGGTACTTTCCTTTAAGTATTAAAGCATATATTTTAGAGTAAATTGTATATGCTTAGGTTATGAATGAGTATCTAGCTTGAGAATGAGATTATGTGATCGGGATGGTCAGGGGGTCAATAGACCTAGTGCCTGAGCCCGTAAGCAAAACCTCACGGGATGGTCATGGGGTCAATAGACCTAGTGCCTAAGCCCGTAAGCAAAACCTCATGGGATGGTCAGGGGACACGAGAAGTCTAGTTCCTGAGCCTGTAGGAGGATCCTCATATGGGATAGTCAGAGGGTCGACAGGCCTAGCTTCTAAGCCCATGAGCGGAGAGCTATGTGCACATAGAAGACAGAGGGAACGTAAAGAGTAAGCGTTGTTGTGAAACCCGGATTTCCATTTTTTCTACTTAAGCAGATGATTAAGGGATTAATTAGGTGAAAGTTAAATCCTATGTTGAAGTGAAGGAAATTTCTAAGTGTTAGATAGATTTTTCCTTGAGTAGCTTTGAGTTAAGCTTAAATTGATGAAAATTGACTAAGTGTTGTACTAGGCATTGCTATGCATTGGCCACAAGATCTTAGAGAGATTACTTGGGCAAAGGGAGAATTAAAAGTGGGAGTGACACATGTCTTGGAGGTTAGACCAATGCATTAGACTCAAGGGATGCGTTGGAAGAGTTGTAATGGATGCGTTGAAGGGTGGCAGGCGATTGAAGGATGACAGCCGAGGATGAGGCATTGGGATGGCATGAAGGCTGAAGGGTGGCATGCGTCGAGTAGGCTCGACTAAATGCCCAACCATACGTCGAGTAGCCTCGGCCAAACTGCCCAGCCATGCGTCGAAGCACCTCGGCCAATCGCCCAACCATGCGTCAAAGCGAGCCAAGCTGCCATGCCAAACGATGCGTCGATGGAAGTGCCCATGCGTCGAGTGGCCGAGCGAGCCCTGCGAGCGATGCCAAACTATCGTGCCAAGCGATGCATAGATGGAAGCACCCATGCGTCGAGCGAACGAGCAAGCCCTGCCGAATGATGCGTCGATGCCAATCTACCGGCCAAGCACTCATGCCATGCGATCCATGTGAGCCATGCGTTGATGCTAAGCCATGCGTTTAAGCCGTGCGACCTTGCGATGCATTGGAGGTTGGTGATGGCTTGCACAAGGGATGCATTGGGCATAGGCCATACGATAGACTAGGTTAGACGCATGGTGTTGGCTCTTGCGATGGTTAAGGGTTGCGGTGGTGCTATGTTGGAAATTAAGGGAAACTAAGGATTGCTATGCATTGGAATCATACTATGCGTTGAGGACCTACTATGTGTTGATACCTTAGGCTAGTTGTATACATTGAGAATCACCCTAGTGAACGCATATTGAAGGGAATGAAGGCATCAGAAGGCTGAGCTCATAAGGAAGACGTCATCTTAACATGTGGCTCGTTGAGAAGAAACCTTCAAACTTAAGAATTTGAGGTGGAGGCTTAAGAAGACATGCAAATGTGGTCTCATGCATTGGCAATGTAAAAGAAAGACATCCAGCACTTGCATGGATCAAACCTTGCATTGGTAGACACCTCAAGCAAGAGGTGGAAGGGGCTGAAGATTGACAATCTTTAAGAGTAAAACATAGAGGAGGAGGTGTCGGCCTTTGGACGCCTATAAATAGGGCTAAGGACTTCAGATGAGAACTCAATTCTCTTCAAAGGACATAAAGAAGAGTGTTTTGGGAAAAGGCTATGCGTTGATGGTAAGACCATGCATTGGTCAAGAGATTCCAAGAGGGGAGATGCTGTTGGACAAAAAGGTCAGAAAGTAACATCAACATGGGAAGAGGAGTTCTCCCAGAATACTCGTGCGTTTGATGTGATTCAAATTCCATCTGAAATCTAAAAGAGTCTAGTTTTCATGGTGGGGCTGCCGGAGAAGAAGCTACAAGGAATCGGGCTGAAGAAGGAGGATAAGACCGAAAGGTCGAGCTGTCGGGTAAGCTGGGCCAGTCTTGATGTTTTGATGTTTCCAGCCAAACCATGAGAAGTTATGAGCTAATATTTTGAGGTAAGCTTCATGAGACATTTTAGAGCATATTTGTAGAAGGAAGTAGCTCGATATAAATCCTAGAACTATGAGTAGTTTGAGATTTAAATTAAATCTAGAATTTAGGGTTCAAAAGAGGAGCCCGAGAAGACCAAGGAACTTCTAGAGAGAAAAGTCCCTAAACGACCATGGTGAGTGGTACTTTCCTTTAAGTATTAAAGCATATATTTTAGAGTAAATTGTATATGCTTAGGTTATGAATGAGTATCTAGCTCGAGAATGAGATTATGTGATCAGGATGGTCAAGGAGTCAATAAACCTAGTGCCTAAGCCCGTAAGAAAAACCTCACGGGATGGTCAGGGGACACGAGAAGTCTAGTTCTTGAGCCTGTGGGAGGATCCTCGTATGAGATAGTCAGAGGGCCGATAAGCCTAGCTTCTGAGCCCATGAGCGGAGAGCTATGTGCACATAGGATACAGAGGGAACGTAAAGAGTAAGCATTGTAGCTAGTAACAGTTATCTATCTACCGTGTGTGTAGGTAGACAACATACTCATTCTAGTTAGTTATCAGTTTAGCTATCTATCGTGCATGTAGATAGAGTTGAGAATAGACTCACTCGAGGTGGATGTTTGAATGTAACCTTGTATTTATGATATGCTTGTTATTAATGAGTTGAATTAAACTCTAGAAGTTGCTTACCACTCACTGAGTTTTGTGAAAGCTCACTCCGTTATTTCATGTTTTCTTCCCAGGTAGCGAAAGGTGAAGAGTTCTAGGGTGCTGCTAAGGTCAAGGTCTGCCACAAGCTACAGTCTGAAGGGTTTTATAGTTGGTTGTTGTTGTAAACTTTGTTGTTAAGTCTTGGAGTTGTATAAACATTATATCGTTGTAATATAAGATGGGCCTACTTAATCCACTGTTGTTTGCCTCCTTGACTTAATTAGTTGGTTGTTGAAATTGTTTATTGGTATCAGAGTTATTCTGCAAAAGTTATTAGGCAGTAAGTGTCAACTAAAGGTTGATAATTGTTGCAGTCACGCCTTCTCTTAGGCTAAGAGGATGGTCTGGGGCGGGGTGTGACAGTTGTAACTAGTAACAGTTATCTATCTATCGTGTGTGTGGGTAGACAGCATAGTCATTCTAGTTAGTTATCAGTTTAGCTATCTACCGTGTGTGTAGATAGAGTTGAGAACAGACTCACTCAAAGCGGAGGTTTGAATGTAACCTCGTATTCGTGATATACTTATTATTAATGAGTTGAAATAGACTCTAGAAGTTGCTTACCATTCACTGAGTTTTGTAAAAGCTCATTCTGTTATTTCATGTTTTTCTTCCCAGGTAGCGAATGGTGAGGAGTTACAGGGTGCTGCTAAGGTCAAGGTCTGCCACAAGCCACAATTACACTTCCGGGGTTTTACAATTATTGTTGTAGACTTTGTTGTTAAGTCTTGGAGTTGTATAAACGTTATATTATTGTAATAAAATGGGCCTACCTAATCGGTTGTTGTTTGCCTCCTTGACTTAATCAGTTGGTTGTTGAATTTGGTATCAGAGTTATTTCCGCAAGAGTTATTAGGCAGTAAGTGTCAACAAAATGGTTGATAACTGCTGCAATCACGTCCTTTCCTAGGCTCGGAGAATAGTCTAGGGCGGGGTGTGACAGTTGATTGCAAAGCTCTTGATCGATTGTCGCATGTGCCGTCATTGCGTTGATCGTCTATTCATTTCTGAATGATGGTCGCAATGCGACGTAAATGCGTTGTTCAGTTTATCTTGAGCCATGAACGCATGCAGTGACTTGATTTCCTGCAAAACAGAACTAAAACATTCTTTTCTACCATCGCAATGATGTTAGTGTGTGTATTGACGACAATTTATAGTTCTCGCATTTTTTAGTTAATTTCTGTACAATTGACACAACTTTTCTTTCTTTTGGCCGCAATATCTAAATAAAACAGTATAAATAACTTGTATTTCTACAAGTTATCAGGTGGTAATTGTAAGCTCTCTCCTCTTTTCTCTTGGAAATATTTGAGATTTTATAGTTTGAGATTGAATTTGTAAATGCTAGATTAAGTTTAATTTGGAAATTTTAGTTAAGAGATTATTTGCAAATAAACAAAAATGGGACCAACGTTGGTTTCACCAAGGAAGAGAAGGAAATAACTAGAGGAGTCATTTGAGGGTAACAAACCTCGTTACACTTATAAAGGAAATTTTTGGGCGAAGGAGATATGTTTGTGATAAGTCAAAGTCAGAAACAAAGTCAAAGCCAAGGTCAAAGTAAACCTAAAAAAAAGTTAACACTCGTAAATGTTAAATTTTGAAGAACTTTGAGGTTCCAAAGGTAAATTTGGGTTGTCTATGGACTCTTGGACTTAAGTTTGTTATTATGAGTGTTGTAACCTAGGAGTTAGAGTTATCTAACGTTAGAGCTAGAGTTGTGTAAACATTATACCATTTTTAATAAAATAAGTTAAGCCAAGAGTTATTAATATATTTCCTTGGCTAAGAGGTTTTTAAGCAAAATAAGTTAGAGTAGGCAGTAGGTATCACGAAAGGGTGGTATCCACTGTCCTCACGCCTCCTTCCGGGTGAAAGAGGTAAGCTGGGGAGGGGGTGTGACATGGGGTGGGTTGTTGATGCAACCATGCGCCCAACCGAGGCCATATGCATTAATGGGAGGAAACTTGGAGAACAAGGTCAGATTGACAGCAAATAGAGTATGTGGCTTGACCAAATGAAGCACCGGATGAGCTAAGGAGGAGATGGATGCATATTAGGGCATGCAAGAGGCCGGAGTGACACTCAGAGGAGGCCTATGCATTGGACATGGTATGGAAAGGACATCTCAAGCTCTCATACAAGTAGGTGGTGTCATGGACCCTTATGCTGAACATTACATAGTGCTGACACTTAGGATTTTCATGCATTACATGTGGCATGCATTGGAGGCTTGTGGCTGATGATAGAGGTGCTTTTGAAGACCTATAAATACCCCAACAAGATTACATTGTAGCTCATAACACATTTTCCTTCAAAGGTGACTCAAAAGGGAGTGTTTTAGGGAAAATTAGAGTTTTTGGGGGAAGGTCATGCATTGACCACAAGAGAGATACGTTGATCAGAAGCAGGCCATGTGCCCAACATTGCCCATGCATTGATTAGGTGTTGTTCAGGGGTCTAGAAGGTGCTACCATGCATCTAACTACTTAAAGGAGTCTTGCCTTACGTCCAACTGTTATCCAAAGGTGTCTAGAGGCCTAGTTTCATACAAGTTGGTAAGCTAAGTTGAGGGTCAGTAAGGTATTCTAAGATTATTCTAACCCTAACCATGAGATTCTAAGCTGACTTATGAACTAGTTCAGGCTCAAGAGTTAAGAAGGAACTAGGGGAAACCAAGGAACTTGCAAGGAGAAGAAGGTTCCTGCAATTAAACTGTGAGTGGTATTCTTTTAAGAAATTTAAGCACATCCTTTAGATTCCATGTTTATGTTGTAGCATAAGTAGTTTAAATGAGTATGAGAATACCAGGATGGTCAAGAGGCCATAAGGCCTAGTTCCTGAGTCTGTGGAAGAAACCTCGTATGGGATAGTCAGAGGGCCAATAAGCTTAGTTTTTGAGCCCATAAAAAGAGGATCTATGTACACATAGGAGACAGAGTAGATATGACGAGATTATGAGAAATGAGTTTGACTATCTACCGTACGTGTAGGTAGAGTAGAAAATAGACTCATTCAAGACAGAGGCTTGAGTAGTAGCCTTGTATTGTGATATGCTTTTATGTTTATAAGTTGGAAGAGACTCTTTAAGATGTCACCACTCACTGAGCTTAAGGCTCACACCTTTCTCTTATGTTTTCCTTTGCAGATAGTAGAAAAGTCCAGGTTGCTGCAAAAAGTCGAGATCTGCCATGAGTTAGAATGTTATTAAATTAGTTGAAATCGAGATTGGGCAAATATTTGTAAAAATCCTACTGAAATTTGTATAAACTGATGATTTTCAAATGAGTTGTATTTCCAATTGTTTTCTTAAATCCCGATCTAAACTAAATTAAAGTGAATAGAAAAGATTCAGGCAGTAGGTATCACAAAAGGGTGGTATTTGTTTTCCTCATGCCTCATTTTGGGTTTCAAAGGCGAACTCGAGAGGGGCTGTGACAACTCACATACAGGTCAAGAATTTTCTTCTAACTTTCTTAGAATTCCATTCTTGATCAGTCTTTCAATCCTATTGAGATTTATGTATCTTAATCTAAGGTACCAAAAATGGACATTTTTCTGAGGAGAAATTTTCTACCTTTTTTTTTTGAGTTATCGCAGTTTTAAACAGTTCAGTATTAAGAAGAGCTTTAGTTGCTAACGATCGTAGCACATAAAGATTATCTTCGAGATTTGCAGAACAAATATATACTCCATTTTTGTAAACAAATATTTTATTTACATTAAAAGATAAATAGTAGTTATGTTCAAGCAAGCATTTTACATAAATAAGGTTCATTTTCAAGCCTGGAACCACATATACATTATCTAATAAAATATATGATTTCTATAAACGAAGTAAAAGTCCTCCCACTACCGTAGTTGAGACGATGTGCCTAGTTCCTACATGCATCGGCCTCTCCATAGCCTCAAATTGCCGCCAGGAACTAATTCCTTGAAATGAAGAATAAACATGGTTAGTGACACCTAAATCTATTATCTAGGCCGAATCATCATTCTCCACTAGACAAATCTCCAAAACAAGTAAATCGCATTTACCTTGCTTTGCCTTCTTCTTTTCTGCCAAATACTTGGGACAATTCCTCTTCAAATGTCCCTCTTGGTTGCAATGAAAACAAAACTCTTTGTACCCTTGGCCTTCTTGCCCTTTTGAATAGTAGTTGGTGGGTTTAGCTTTCTCTTTCCACCTTTCTTCTTCTTCCACTTTTTTGTACCAGAAGTGGAAGACATAGACTTAGTTTCAAAGGTCGAACTTTTGAAGAACTTTTTAAAGGAAAAAGCAACATTTGCCTCACTCTTCTTTTCCTTGACTTTCATCAAGGACTAGCAAGTCTGCAACTCGTTGAGCAAGGTGGTAAACTTGTAGTCAATCCTGTTTATAACAACATTGCTACAAAACTACAGGAAACTTTCAAATAAATTCTCCAAGATGAAGCTAATCTGACTGGCCTTATCAACGACAAACTCATTCATCTCATGCACGTTAAAGTGGACCATCATGTTGAGAACATATTCTCGAATAGATGGCCCCTCTTGGAAATAGACATTGAAGATGAATTTAAGAGCGTCGTACGTGAGTTGTGTAGATGGTTGTCCAAACATTTCCCACAAGGACTCCATGATCTCATGAGTAGTGAGCATGGGCTCATGCTTCTTGGCCAAGACTTTAGAAAGGCTTGCCAAGATATGCGCTCGGGATTTTTCATTTGCCCGTACCAAACGCTCATATGCCTCCCAACATTTCAATCAACGTTTTGAGCTGGGACTGAAGGGCATGGACAAATCTCAGGTCATCGATGATTAGAACTGTGTTAATCGTGTTTTTCCACATGATGTAATTATCGCCTATTAACTTATCAACGAGAGCAATGTACCGGACGTAATTTTGTAAATTTTTTAAAACATACAATTTATTTATATTAGTATTCAAGCATTACCCAATTGAAAAACCAATCAAATTTAGCAAAATAACTTAATGCATCCTATGTGACATCTACTTTGTAATGATGTTTGAGTGAGGCAGGGTAAAAACCATCGTAAGATAATCAAGTACCCTTTCACTAAAATGAGACCATCTTAATCAATATACAAAACAACTCCTTGTTCCTGTAAATATCAATCACCATTGTTCAGTTTAGAAACTGTTAACTAGCTTAACATTTTTATTGTAAGTATAACCCCTCATTTTAGATTCTAGAGTTCTGCCTCAACAAGCCAATTGTAGGAAAAGTCGATAGGGGCAAAAACTAAAGCAATCTTATCCATTTATGGAGTTTGAGTAAAGAGTCAGCAAATGTCATCTGTAGGGGGACACAAGCAAAGGTGCCTCGAGGCCGAGTATGAAAATTTACTACAAACTAATGAGAGAGACCTAGGGATTGACACACGTCCCCCTCTCAATTACTATAAACACTCTCTCCATTCACCTTGGTATTGACCTATACAAACACCATCCATAGGGGGACACGAGTAAAGGTGCCTCGAGACCGGGTATAGATCTCACAGTGTGAACTATGAAGGAGAAACGTGAAAAGGAAAAATGAAGTACCATATACCCCATTTTTCTCCCATTGAGTATTTTAACTAGGGTTAATTTAACTTAGAAAAATACCATTAATTATTTTTATTAAATGATTATTTAAATTTGTCCAAAAGTAACACTTACTTTGAATAGTTAAACAACTTTGATTAATGTTCATTAAACATTTTAATAAACTTTAATTAACTATTGCATGCTTCTAGTAAATCTATCTAATTCACCTTCCAAGTCAGTTCCTAGGTAGAGGTGTTTCGTTTCCATCAGCTTAAATACCCCAGCCTAGACAGAACTAACCTTAGACAAAGATCCCTTATAGATACATTGCTACAATTTTAATATTTTATTAAAACCAATTTAATCCTATTAAACTGATTAAAAAGATTAAACTAATTTTTAATCTCATTAGAAATGTTGTAAACTTAGGTCTATGTGAATCATATTTTAAACTATTTAAAAAAAATTGAACCTAAATTTCCATGCAATTCTGACTTATTGATTTAAATTTCTAATTTCATTTAATTATAATAATTATAAAATAAATAAAACAAATTAAAATCATTCATTGCAATTCATGACATATTTAGTAAAATTATAACATTTATAAAATTACCTAAAGTAGTGTCATGTTTCATGCAATCTCTATTTCATTACTTAACATATATAACACTTATATAATAAAGTAATGAAATTCAAATAATAACATTCATACATACATCTAGCTATATATTATAACTCTTATAATATAAATGATACATGACAATATTATTATGTATTAAAACATATATTATAACACTCATATTATATGATACATAAGCATGCTATAAAATTAAATCATGCAACTATATTATAAGTGTTATAACCTGGCTCTGATACCAAATGAAGGACTGTAAGGTCTAATGCAGAAGCGGGATCATTCCCAAATCTTCAGTTTGACAGAATTAAGATACTGAGAACTTAAATTATGCATAATCACTTTTTTTTTTTACAACATGCTTTTGAAAGGAAGAAGAAGAGGTTAGATTTATGCTTACCCTTGAAGAACAAATTAATCTTCATGAAAAACTCTTCTCTATCTGATCATGAACACTTCGGTCTCCAAAAACCTGCAGCATCCCAAATGGCCACCACCACAAGAGAACCTTCTGTATTCTCTTTAGGGGATAAGAATAAGCAAGAGTGTGCGGACTCTGTTATCTTTTGGGAGAGAGAGGAAATTTTGAGAGGAATGGAATTTTACAGAAGAAAATTACACTGGGAGAAGACCATCTATAATCTTCTGTGAAGAAGATGAATAAATTTCAAAACATAAACTCCCACTTCTATATTTTTGAGTGAGGAGAGAAACCAGGGGAGGGAGTACTCCCTCCCCAATTAATTTCAAAAATTAATTTAACTTAATTCAAAATAATTTAATAAATAACAAATTATATAATATATATATATATATATATATATATATATGATAACCACATTTTCATATAGTACATATTGAACTATATGCTATATTAAATATAACACAGAACCTATAATTTTAATGTTGTATCAAATACAAAATAATCCATAGTTTGTATTTCTTTCAATAATGCATGACATTTAATATAAATCCAATTCATATTAATTATATGAATTTTATCCATATAATTAGTATTTGAATTATATTCAAATATTTAATTCCTCTCAAAATAAACTTTACATTATAATGTATCAAATACATTATATTAATTATATGATCATATATAATTAATTCTCTCAATTAATTTGAACAATTCAAATTAATCCAAAATTAAATCTCAATAATCTCTATTGAGCTACAGAGGGGACCGACAGTTAGCGGTCACTCCACTAGAGACCGACATATATATTTCTGTGTCTATTGGATATAACCAATGAACAGTGTGATGACCCTTTACAAATGGTACAATTGGACCAAAATTACCATTTTGTCCATGTAGTTACATCTAAGTACCACTACTAATCTCTCTAATGAATAATAGTTTATTTCATCTTTGATTTGCTACCTATGGCTATGAACAACAACAAAGAACTTACTACTTAGCATACCTTGGTATTTAGAGATTTGGGATTGGAAAATGATGTACCTTACCTAGGTATTTTCCTGCAGGTCTGTCTTCGGAGGTGAAAAGTTGGGGTGGAGAATAAAAATGAACCATAGAAAAGAAAAGAAAATAAAAGACGGTAAAGAGAAGGCAAACGAAAAGGAAAAAATGTAAGGATCTCATGTCCTGACTTTATCTGCTCAAACAAAGATCAGGTTATCTATCTGCCATTTTCCTGTACATTTCTGGTATAAAGTATTGGTCATTTTCAACTCTATATCCATTTTTTTGGTCAAAACTTTTCAAACTTTGTTGTGATATGTGAGATCTATCTGCCCAGGTTGTAAATATGATTTGAACATAAAAAGGCTTCCGAGACATTGGAGATTTTTGCTGATTTACAGTAACATGCAATTGATTAACAAGTAAATCAATTAAAACTAACCACGATCATAAATCACAAATTAAAAAGAAGCAAAATAATAATAATAATAATAATAACCCACATTCCTATTTTCAGTTTTGTAGTACAATATGGGAGAGGAGTGGAGGATTCGACTACCGACTACCAACTTCTTGATCTCTAACACATCGGTACTTGCTTGTTAAGTGTGGTATTCATAGACTTTTTAAATTGGAATATTAGGTCATAGATTAATGAATTTTCTTCTATTGTTGGGAATCCTTAAACCAAGGAATTAAATGTGAGATCAACTATGGAGTACTTCTCTTTTTCAAACAAACTGTAAGGTGTAAGGTGGATGTTCTCTTAGACATATTTAAATAATAATATGTTTAATTAAAGTATGAACTGTAGATTAATAATTTATCACATTGGGTTAGTGATCTAATTAATTAAGACCCTAGATTCCTAATAAGAGACCTTAGGGTTATGGTCCCCAATATATCAAAGCAATAAACACTCAGTCTTTGTTGAATCCCATCAGATCCCACTTAGGACATTTGGAGCTTTGGTTGAGTAAGACAATAGCCGCCACTTAGTCATCATCAATCTTTCGATGGAATCTGGTATGTATATATTCTTGATAAGTTGATATGAATGATTCTAAGATTTATCTATTCAATATAGATATAAAGTTTATGTTAATAAGTGGTATCTTTTTCATGTTACATTGTTGGTTTATATTTGTTTTCCATTGAGATTATGATTCAATTTTGATTTTAGTTAAAGAATTAAAGAATAAAATTCTAAAAAAAAAAAATGAATCCCTCATTGTGTCGAAACACATAACACGAGCCTCACACCACGAAAACCCATTATGAATCGGTATTGTAGCAATTGCCTTTCATGAGTTTTCAAATATAGAAATTGTCGGGAACCATTAAAAACCCATTCAAGTTTTCCTTCTCTTTTCTCTTTAATTCTTAATTGGATAAATTTGGTGAATTTCACTTGATTTTAATTGCATAAATTATGTGATATTAACTGGGTTTTAAGGTTAAATTTGATTGAAGATTTTGAATTTGTTAATAATGGAATCCGGCTAAGCATTCAATGAATTTGGTAGATTTTCTCAAAAAAGTAATCAAGATTCATTGGCTATAAAGAAAAAAATAATTAAAGTACATGTGTTCTTTTGGTTTCGTGGGTTTCAATAAAAAAAATAAAAAAAAAATAGTGCAGAAACAACCATTTTTTTATGTCTTTATCATTTAATTATGTCAACGGAATCCGCAAACGAATACTGTGTCGACTGTTGTTTGGAGATTAAAATTTGCGACAGAGAAAGAGAATAATTTTGTGACATTTTGGTCGGCATTTCCTGTTTGATTTTGCCGGTGATTCTTGTTCTTGATTATTGATAATTTAGTGAATTTAAATCTAGCTTTTAAATTAAAAAGGTTTTTGAATTTGATTCTAAAGTTTTACTAGTGATTTAAGTCAAGATTTGAATAATCATGTTGTGGATTCAAGATTAATTGATCATGCTATTGTTTAAATTTAAATATGATTGATAATGTGGTGAATTTAAATTTAAATTTGATTAATGATATTTAGCGATATTAACATGTTTTGTTGCTTTAATTGTATTATGTGTATGTAATTATTAAATGAATATTGGTAAAAATTATTTGGTATTCTTCCTCTTTTATTTTTGTACAATAATATTATTATATTATTGTGTCTTATATTTTAGATTGAGTTGGTCAAAATAATATGTTACCAAAGTAGCCTCTGTTATCTAGATTAATTTAATTCTAAAATATAAGATGTGCATATTCATGAATTTATGCTGATAATTATCGGTCCAAAGGAAGATAATTATTTGGCCAAATTGTTGATATGCATGTGGTAATGAGTATGTGGCAATTATAAGGATTGCTCATATGAAAAATAGTCAGTCCAAAGAAAGGCTATTTTTTTTACAGAGTTAATTGTTAGTACTTTGATTACTACGTTGAGAGTACCATTTACAGTTGGTGTTTTTGCCCAAAGGCTGGATATCAATGTTGTGTTAGGTATCTTGTTAAAGGGGCCCACCACATATGTGAAATTATTTTGTCATATTTTAATTGTGAGCATATGTTTTGTTGTTTATTGTTTCAGTTGGTCTTACTCAAATATCTGAAAATCTGAGTTCAATCCCTAAGTTGAATGGATCGAACTTCAAGATTTGGAAGGAAAGCTAGAGATACTTCTCGGGTGTATGGATTTGGACCTTGCATTAAGGACCGATAAACCTACTCCTACTAAGAAACAGCCAAATATGACTAATATAGAGAAGTGAGAATGGTCAAATCGCATGTGTCTGATGATCATTAGGCACTCCATTCCGGAGTCTTTTCGAGGCTCTATCACGGAAAGTGAAAATGCCGATAAGTTCCTTGCTCAAATTGAGAAATATTTTTCTAAAAAATGAGAAAGGGGAAGCAAGTAGTCTTTTGACTTCTTTAACTTCTATAAGGTATAAGGGCAATGGAAACATAAGGGAGTACATTATGGAAATGTCCAATCTCGCAGGTAAATTAAAGGCACTTGATATCAAGATAAATGAAAATTTACTCGTGCATCTAGTACTTATCTCTCTTCTGCATAATTCACTCGGTTTAAGACAAGTTATAATACTCAGAAGGATAAATGGAGTATTGATGAGCTTATCTCACAATGTGTGCAAGAAGAAGATAGGATTAAGAGAGAAAGGACAGAAAGTGCTCTTTTGGCAATATGCTCTCGTGATAAGAAGAGAAGGAATTTTGTGGATGCTGCAAAAGGGATATCTCAGCAAAATAAAAACAAGAAACAAGCTACTGAAAATCCTTGTTTTTTCTGCAAAAGGAAAGATCACTTCAAGAAAAATTGTCACAAGTATGCCATGTGGCGTGTAAAGAAGGGTAAACTTCTTACTTTGGTTTGTTCTGAAGTTAATTTAGCTTCTGTACCTACAAATACTTGGTGGGTAGATTCTGGTGCTACTACTCACATAAGTATATCAATGTAGGGTTGCCTGTGCAACCGGCTACCAAGTGATGCTGAAAGATTCATCTATGTGGGCGATGGCAAAGCAGTTCCAGTTGAAGCTATTGAAAATTTTAGATTACTTTTAAAAACTGGTTGTTATTTGGATTTGAATGAGACTTTTGTTGTACCGTCATTTAGACGGAATTTAGTTTTTATTTCCAGTTTAGACAAATTTGGTTTTTCTTGTTCTTTTGAAAATAATAAAGTTAGTTTTTTTCAAAATTCTAAGCTTATTGGTACCGGTTCTTTAATTGATAATCTATATATGCTTGATTCTTCTGCTTCATTTAACAAGATCCTATTATCTAATTCATGTTGTACAAAGCATAAATTAAATGAGAATTCTGCTATGTTATGGCACAAGCATTTAGGTCACATCTCTAAACAGAGAATTCAGAGACTTGTGTCAGATGGAATTCTTGATTCCCTTGATTTATGTAACTTCAACGTTTGTATGGAATGTATTAAGGAAAAACAGACAAACATAAGAAAATTATATGCCAACAAATGCTCAGACGTCTTAGAACATTAACATACAGACATTTGTGGTCAATTTCCTACGGTCTCTGGGAATGGACAACAATATTTTATTACGTTCATAGACGACTATTCAAGATATGGGTACCTATATTTAATTCATGAGAAGTCTCAATCCTT
This sequence comes from Benincasa hispida, assembly GCF_027475165.1. Lineage (NCBI taxonomy): Eukaryota > Viridiplantae > Streptophyta > Magnoliopsida > Cucurbitales > Cucurbitaceae > Benincasa > Benincasa hispida. Next base: position 5,205,144 of record NC_143479.1, on the reverse strand, counting down.
GGACGTTTTCAAGTCTTTCAAAGCTGAAGTCGAACTTCAATTTGAAAAGAAAATTAAGGTTGTCAAATCTGATCGTGGTGGTGAATATTACAGTAAATATGATGGATCAGATGAACAACGTTCAGGGCCCTTTGCTAAATACCTAGAGGAATGTGGAATCGTCCCACAATACACTATGCAGAGCAAACCCAACATGAATGGTATAGCGGAGAGGTGAAATAGAACACCTAAGGATATGGTAAGAAGTATGATTAGTCATTCTTCTCTACCAGAATCCCTCTGGGGTGAGGCACTAAAGACTGCAGCATATATCCTTAATAGGGTATCTAGTAAAGCAGTAGTTAAAACCCCTTATGAGCTGTGAACAGGAAAGAAGCCTAGTATTAAGCATCTTCACATCTGGGGTTGTCCAGCTGAGGCTAGGCCTTATAGGCCTAATGAAAGAAAATTGGACTCAAGAACTATTAGCTGTAATTTTGTTGGGTATTTTGAGTACTCTCGGGGTTTCAAGTTTTATGATCCCACTTCTAGATCATTGTTTGAGACAGGAAATGCTAGATTCCTTGAGGATGTTGAGTTTGGGGGGGAAGATAACATAAGGAAAGTTGTCTTTGAAGAGGAATTGGTTTCTTTTCCTCATGTGATTATAAAAGATGTTCAGGCTTCAATTCCTGACTTCATTATTGAACCAATTATAGAACAAGACAACATTGAAGTCCCCGTTGTTGAACCTGAAGTTCAAACTCAACAACATCAAGAAGTTTCATTAAGAAGATCTACTAGAGAGAGAAGAAGTGTAATTCCAGATCATTATATTATGTTTCTTCAAGAACATCAAGATGATGTAGGCGTAATGGAAGATGATCCAATCAACTTCCAACAAGCTTTACAAAGTTCTAACTCTCAAAAGTGGATAAGTGCTATGGAAGAGGAAATAAAATCCATGAAAGACAATGACGTTTGGGAATTTGTCGAACTGCCATCAGGAGTGAAACCCATAGGTTGTAAATGGATATTTAAAACCAAAAGGGATTCACATGGCAATATCGAAAGATATAAGGCTCGTCTTGTTGCAAAGAGTTTTACTTAAAAGGAAGGCATTGATTATAAAGAGACTTTTTCTCCGGTTTCATCAAAAGACTCTTTTAGGATGGCACTAGTAGCTCACTTTGATTTAGAGCTACACCAAAATGTAAAAACTGTGTTTCTCAATGGGAACATTGATGAGACGATTTATATGGTGCAACCAAAAAACTTTGTGTCTGGTAATTCAAAATCTATGGTGTGCAAATTAAAGAAATCCATTACGGTCTCAAGCAAGCCTCTTGTCAATGTTATCACAAATTCCATGAAGTGATAACCTCATTTGGTTTTGAGGTGAACATTGTGGAAGATTGTGTATATCACAAGTTCAGTGGGAGTAAATCAATATTTCTGGTGTTATATGTCGATAACATACTCATAGCTAGTAATGATGTAGGTTTATTGCATGATACTAAGATATTTCTCAAAAGAAATTTTGAGATGAAGGATCTTCGTGTTGCTTCTTTTGTATTAGGAATTGAAATATTGTGAGATCGTTCTCAAGATATTTTGAGATTGTCACAAAAGAACTACATTGAAAAGATCTTAAGTAGATTTGGCATGAAAGATTGTGCGCCGGAAGATACCTCGATCGCTAAAGGTGATAAATTTCATTTAGGTCAATGCCCCAAGACCACACTCAAGACTAAGGAGATGCAGAAGGTTCCCTATGCATCGGCCATTGGAAGTCTAATGTATGCTCAAGTATGCACGCATCCAGATATTGCGTTCATCGTTGGAGTGTTAGGCAGATATTTGAGTAACCTGGGGATGAATCATTGGAAAGCAGCCAAATGAGTTATAAGGTATTTACAGAGAACAAAAGATTATATGCTCACTTATCGGAAATCAGAAGTTTTGGAGATCATTGGGTATTCTGATTTTGATTATGCTGGATGTCAAGATACTTTGCGATCCATTTCAGGCTATATCTTCAAATTGGCTGGAGGAGTTGTATCCTGGAAAAGTGTTAAACAAATACTTATGGCTTCTTCTACCATAGCTGCGGAGTTTATAGCGTCATTCAATCATGGAATATGATTGTGAAATTTTTTCACTGGGCTGCGGATAGTGGTTGGCATAGAAAGACTACTAAAATTATTTTATGACAATAAATCGGCAATGATGTATTCCAATAACAACAGAAGCAATACGAAGTCAAAGCATGTAGACGTAAAGTTTCTGGTTGTTAAAGAAAGAGTTCAGAATGATCAAATTTTGATAGAACACATAGGAACAAACTCTATGGTGGCAGATCCATTGACTAAAGATTTACTACCTAAAGTTTTTCATGAGCATGTTGCCCACATGGGTGTTAGTCACTTTTCTGATTCCATGGTTTAGTGGGAGTTTGTTATTAAAGATGTTCTTTGACCTTATTTTGTTTATTTTTTATATATAATAAAGTTGATGGTTTATGTTATATTATTTGAACTCGTTTATCATGCATGCAGTTTAACATAAAGTTTTTTTAGAATGATCTCATTAAGGAATTTGGACCAGTTGGAAATAGACATGATTTAGATCACTTTGTATATAGTTTCCATGCTATCCATCCATACTTGATCTATATCATTGAATGTATTGAAATTGGTGATCAAGGAAGGTTTAGTTAGCCGCTTTGATTCCGTGCTAATATAGGACATGTACCAGATTGAACTAAAGGGGAATTCTATTATTGAAATAACCTGTTTATGCGCGCAAGGTTTATGTGATCTAATTATATCAGATACACAGACATAGCCCAAGTGGGAAATTGCTAGACATATTTAAATAATAGTATGTTTAATTAAAGTATGGGCTATGTATGTGGATTAATAATTTATCATATTGGTTATTTTATTGGATTGGGCCCTATTATGTGATCTAATTAATTAAGGCCCTAGATAGTATGGAGTAGAAGCCTATTCTTAGTTAATTAGGGTTTAATGGGAACCTAATTAAACTAGTATATAAAGAGACCTTAGGACTATGGTCCCCAATATACCAAAACAATAAACATCTTTCTTGAATCCCATCTAGAGAGACACTTAGGGCATTTGGAGCTTTGGTTGAGGAAGACAATAGCCATCACTTAGTCATCATCAATCTTTCAATGGAATCCGGTATGTATATATTCTTGACAATTTGATATGAATGATGCTAGGGTTTATCTATTCAATATAGATATAAAGTATTTATGCTAACATGTTCATCCTTATGGTAAGATGCCTTTTATTATTATAATATAATGATTATATCCCATTTTAAGATTTGAACTGATTGTGTATTCGTTATTTATTTACTTGCAGCTTTTTTGTGTTGAAAAATCCTGAATGAGATATTTGGAATATATATATATATATACACACACATACATTCCTGGCCTCATTTTACCTTCCATCCGAAATATTCTTCCACCTTTTCCAAAATTCTCTATTGCTACCGTAGACTCTTCTTGTGTTTTCTTCGCTTCTTCAAGGTTCATCGACAAATAGAATATTCACGAACAAAAATTTGCATATTAAATTCCTTCACAAATGAGAATCTTCCTCTCTCCAAAAAAGCATGTTTCTTTTACCGCCGTACAAGGACACGATAGAGGTGAAAATTACTCTTACCACTTTGGATTTTGTCTTAAGACAACGCAGTTCAAAATAGTTAGATTTGTAGATAACGACTCTTCTTCTGAATCTTTAACATTGATTGAGATTGACTCGTCCTCGCCCTTGTGGTTTTCTCCCTACAACCATTTAAACCAAGGGCACTTATTACTCCAATGATACCCTTTATTGGGTTGGAACTGATCTACATCAACTACAGACACACCATACCGCTATCATATTCTATTTGGATTTAGAAGATTAGAAGTTGGATCAATTTTCTCTTCCCCAACACAACCAATTCTATTGTGCATATTTCTTTGGAGCCTTAATGGCGCTTTCTATCTAACCACCTTTCGCTTCAACGAATCTTCACGAGATTAGTACTGAGTCTGGAAGATGGAACAAGATGATGATGTCTTATCGTGGATTATACTATTTGTTCTTCCTGACCTAAATCTGAGGTATTATGATCATCCACGTCAGTATTCTGGAAGTTTTCACCTCCAACTTATCAAAGTTTAAGAAAAAAATAAAATTGCACATTTCACTTAATGGTAAGTGGACTATAATAAGAATAAAGAGTATAATAAAAGCAACAAAGGATTTTAGAACTTTAATGTTTTAACAAAGTTATACATTAGTCTACGAAGCACAGATACTTCATGTGAGGCAAAAAATCAGTATCAGACACGTATCGGATACCGATACTTCCATATACTTCTCACATACGTATCTAACACGTGATTTGACGTATCTATTTCTATGCGTATTTTTTAAAAAAAAAAAAAACAAAAAACTCATAATTTTTTCCATCTAAAACTAGGCAACATATTTAAAAAGCTCACTACTCGAGTCCAACACTGAAAGGAAAAAAAAAATAATTGATCAAACCTTAGACTAGAATCATCTAATCTCCATCTTCACATTTGAGTCCCCACAAAATTCATCAAAATATAAACCATTTGGATATCTTCAACAATTCAATGAAAAAGTTCTTCGTTTATCTTCATACTTTTAATCTTCTTCTTCTTCTTCTTTGTAATATGAGTCACTTTTCTATTACATTTTATTAGCTATTGTACTTCAACATCTTAGATGTTGCTTTTTTTATATTGTATTTTAATGTTTGTGTTCTATTTTATGCTATTGTTATTAACTTGTATGCTAAATTTATCTATATCCTAGATTTTTTTAAAGAAAAAGAAAATGTATTTTCAACGTATCAGTATCCTCGTTTTTTAAGAAATATATATATATTAAAAAATATACAAAAAAATGACACATCCTTAGACGTATCCGTATCTTAATTGTTTAGAAATTGATGAATTGTCGTATCCGATTGTATCCGTATCGTGTAGCCGTATCTGTGTCTGTGCTACATAGACATTAGTAGTAGTTAAGTGTGTGTTAATAACCAAATATATATATATATATATATATATATATATATATATATATATATATATATATACTATTTATCATTTTGATATGTTTCAAGGGGAAATTTTGATTTTAGAATTTTGTGTGATTTTATATTTTAACTTAACATCTTGGTTCTTATTTGGTTTTTGAGAAAATTTGTGTAAGAATTGGAAAGTTTGAGAAATTTGAGAGTATCTATATGAAAAAAAAAAAAAAAGAATGAAGATATCTGTATATAATTTATTTTAAAGTTGGTTCTTTTCGAATTCAATAAAATTTCAAACAAAAATTTATTACCTACTAACGGTAGGAGAATTTTTAATTTTTTTTAGTTTAGAGTTATTTTTTAAAATTGTTTTAAGTTTAAGGGGATTTTTCGAAACTTTTGAAAGTTTAGGAGTATGTTTGAAATAAAACTTTAACAATCTAAAACTAATAGTGGGTTTTTTTTTTTTTTTTTTTAAGTTTAAGAGTTTTTTCTGTTTAACAATATTTTTATATTTTCTTTAAAAATTTAGGGATATATTTGACATAATGTATACAGTTTAAAGGCATTTTTTTTAATAATTTAGCCTACTATTTTATTTAGTTGTAGCTTTTTTGTGATGAAAAATTCTCAATGAGAGATTTGTAATTATTTGATTATGTTTGGTTAGGTATGAGAATGGGAATATGATATCTGGGAATGTGTTATACTTTTTTATCCAATTATAAAGTATAATAAAAATCAATTTCAATAATTAATTTTTGTTTGTTAATTTATTTTCATTACATTAAGTTATTAAATCAATTTTAAGCCATTAAAATTTAATTATACTTACTCACTCACCCTCTAGTTTAATATATTTATTATCAATTAAATTTTTTATATTGTACATTTATATTATTAATCTTCATTAAAAATATATTGGTAATTAATTTAAATATCTATTTTTTTTCTTTTTTCCTATAGTTTTGTTAATTGAAAAGTTAATTAGCTAATTGTTTAATGTCAATTATAAGCCTCATATATATACAAAAGAAGTTGATATAAAATAATGATTCTAACTCATCAAACAATATTTTTAAATTTTAATTTTAAAAAAATAACTATAACTATAGATTAAAATTAGAAGTACAAGTGTACATGATCATTTAATTGGGAAAAAAAGCTAATTTATTTTATTATTAGTTAATTAATTGTTTTTTAAAAGACTAATTAATAATTTTAATAAATAATTTATGTTGTTAATATATATTACCAATAAAAAGATATTTAAATAAATATAATTATGATTATCCATATTTTTTTAAAAGATTATGGTTTTACATAGTAATTCATAATAATAGAATAAATTATTATATTAGCATTATTATTATTAAAATTAATTATATATGTCAATTATAAATTTAATTTAAACATATTTATAAAAATTAAATAAATTATACAATATCAACATAGAAGAAAAACAAATAAAATGAGAAGATAAAAGTAAGAGAGAGAAATACTTTTCTTAGTTTTGATTTTTCATTACATTATTGGTGTATAAATACTGTTAGTGAGGAAATGATAAAATATGGGAAAATGTTCATACTATTTAATTACTATGGTCAATAAGAGCGTAACTTTGAAGTTCGATTCCTCCACCCTCACTTTAATTATAATACCTCTAAAAAAAATGGAAAAATGACTTTTCTTTCTTTTTCCACCCTCAACCAATTAAAATGGAGGCTGCAAAGGCATATATATGATTGTTGTAACCTGGCGCGGTTGTGAAGATTGGTATTTTTTTAAAAGGTTTTTTTTTTTTTTTCTCTACTCTTGACAATTAGGTTTACTTTGAATCGAAATCTATTGATTTATTTTTTATTTTCTTAATTTCAAATTTTCAAGGTTTCTCGGATTCTTGCATCGAAGGATTATGTTCTCTGTTTCTTACTTTCTACGTGTATCTCCGTGAAAAACCATGAACGAATTCTAGAAGGTTCATATAATTGGTTTAGTTTTTTTTTTTTCTTTTTCACGTTATAGAAAAGAGAGTTACACATAGAAACTAAGATACATAGAACATTGCAAAATATTCACATAATAATACGAGAAACCCTTGAAAAAAAGAAATAGAGCTCAGCATAACACAAAACAAAAATAAACCTAATGGACAAAAATAAAGAGGGATTTTTCTTTTAAAAGTACGAATCGCAATAGCAACTCTAGGTTACGCCATCCAAATTTGAAGGCTATGTATGCCTCCGCAACCTCAATTTTAATTTATTGAAGGTTTACCCTATTCCAAACATGCCATGGCATAGACGACGTCCAGCAAATCTTCTGAGATCTAATTTGAAGGCCAAAAATTAGAGAAAGACCTTGGATGCGAGACTCGGTCTTCAATCCAACGAAACGAAAGACTACAATGTTTACAAAATTTTGGAGTTGCCCAAGAGTGCCAAATAGGTTAGATCCGACGATCAAGCACCGACCAATGCATACAGTAACGGCTTCTACACTCCCTTAGAAGTACTTTATTTTTATTCCAACTACCACATTTTGTTCTTCTCCGTGCTAGATGATCAATCTTGTAAAGTGAATCCACTCAAAAACATTGGGAGTTTCTCTAACTACAAAGGCGAGAATTTTCGTTTAATTCAAATCGATAACAGTAAATAAGCACACTCACTAAGCCTCCCAACGGAAAACATGAAGAAAACAGACAGAGGGAGTAGGATCAGGTTAGGGCGAGGACAAGAATCAGGAGATAAACACAGAGAAATTTGCAAGCATGGTTTAGGATTTACCATTGTTAATAATAATAATAAGGAAAAATATACATGGTTAAATAATAAGAATAATCCGTCGTTTCAATAATCTTAAATTTAGTTCTTCAAAAATAATTTTAGTTAAAAAAAATTGAGCCGATACTTGTTTTAAAATTTGTTAAATAATAATAATAATTTGGAAAAATTATCTTTTGAAATTGATATTTTAAATTAGAAATAATTTTACAATGAAGAAATAAGTTTTTAAATTAACTTAAAAGTATATATAATTAGGGGTGTTTAAATAACCCGACAATCCGAACAATTCGGACTATCCAACCCAAAATATAAGGGTTGGGTTGGGTTAGTTTTGTTTTTGGGTTGAGTTGGGTTAAATTTTTTCTATTTTTGTTGGGTTTGGTTGGGTCATGGGTTGGCTAAAAAAATTTGGATTAACCCAATTCAACCCGAATCTTATATATATAAATAAAATATACTATATATATTTAAATTTTGATTACTTTATATTAATTAATTTTTGAATTTTAAATATTTTTATTTTAAAATTGTTATGATATTTGTCTTTATTTGAAGTTTGCAATAAATATCTTAAATATAATTGGTATTTAGCATTTGAATTTTATGAGATTTTAGTTATTAGTCATGTATTGTATATAAATTTACATATTTTTAATTAAAAAGAAAAAAATAAATTATAACCCGACAACCCAACCCAACCCTTCAAATTCGGGTTGGGTTTGGTTTGGTTAGAGACTTTATTTGGGTTCTTTGGGTTGCCAACCCAATCCAACTCAACCCATGTACACCCCTATAAGCCCCGAATTCTAAATTTCCTAGACAAGTATGTTTAGCCAAAGGAATGATATATTAAATATCTAATAAGTGAAAATACATGTTATTTATAGGAGTTGTGGAGAAAGGAAAAGAAAAACATATTAAATAGGAAAGCTCACTTATTGGTTTGGGCTGGAGGCATTAAATATGGGTTGATGTGGCGGTTAATCCTTGAACTCGAGAGGCGGTAGGAAGATTAAAAGGAAGAGAAACTTTGAAAGCTTGGTTTCGGCAATCTACATGAGCAAATTTAGTGAAATCAGTGCCATTTGAAAGCTGGGAGAATCTAGTTTTCGAGGTTGTCTTGCCAGAGAAAGATTGCAGGAGAATAAGAGCAAAAAGTGAGAATTTTGCAGAAGAGATATAATCTCATATTAATCAGAGCTCGAGGTGAAGATTAGAAGCTCCAGGCCAAACCATAAGGAATTTTCGACTGAAATTTTGAAGTAAGAAAGACTCAATTTTAAACAAGTTTGTAGAAGGAAGTTTGTTGAAAAGAGTTCAGGATTTTGAGTTATGAATTTTTGAAATTGAAACAGAGAATCTGTACAGAAGCAGATAGCTGCTTGGGAAGAACAAGCAAACAGCTCACCGTGAAGAGCGGGAGCAAGATGAAGAGGATGAGGATCTCGCTCAAGATGATAATCTCGCTAATTTTGTGATGAGGATCTCGCTCAAGAAGGAAATCTCGCTAAAAATTGGGCTGAATCTCACTGGTAAGGTGAGTATCGCTAGGATGAAAGTTTGCTAGGAAAAGCTTGATTTCCTTATGAGGATCTCGCTCATGAAGGATGAATTCACTCATAATGATTATCTCGCTAGAAATGTTGTCTTTGTTGATGAAAGTTCCATTAGTAAATGAACTGTTTGAGGTATTTTGCTGAGAATTCTAAGGAATTTAACCGGGAATTATGTCCTTTCAGGCCAAGAAGAGCTAGGAGAGGCGTATAACCCGTTAAGAGCCCCAACGAGCTGTGAGTGACTATGTGATGATTTAATATTTTAATGATTTAGAAACTATGATGTCTTTGAAGTTATTTCTCATGCTAAATGTTTAAATGAGGTGCCAAGCAACATATATTTGAAGCTATTTCTCATGCTAAGTAAAGCATGTTTTCCAAAAAAATTGACATGATTTAAATATGTTATCTTGTCCAAATACTTTCAGCATGTTTTAGTAACTCCATTTTTATGAAGAACTAGTATGATGGATGAACTAGTATGATGATTTGAGCACTAAGCCTTAGCTTTCAGCTAAATGCTTATAACTAGTTATACGACGGATACTGAAGGATAATGAGAAGGTATCTTAAGGATACTGAAGGACAATGAAAAAAGTATCCTAGATAAGTACCTAAGGATACTGAAGGACAATGAGAAAGTATCCTAGTTAAGTACCTAAGGTACGACGGTATTCAGTTATAACCACGTACACGTAGGTAATACAACGTTAAGGGATTGAGCAAAAGGGTTCTCCCTGACTAAGGTTGACGTTGAGGGTTAGATCTAGTAGTTCACTCTCAACTAAGGATATAGGCAGTCATATCTTCTCCTAGGCTAGAAGGATAGTTTGGAATTGCTAATGCTTAGGAATGTTTATCAACGCATGATGTTACTAATGTATGAGTTTCCAAGTATGTTTTCCATATCTAACGCATGCTAATAGTTTTTACAAGCTAGTTCAACACGATTTAAGCCAACTTTTATAAAGTATGAAGCATGCGTTAGGGTTAAAACTAAGGTTGGGTGAAGCTTGATGTACTATGTTTATATACCTAAGATTGCCAAAGTACATACATTGATATTTCTAAACATAATGAAGAGGAGTACTGAAGGTAAGAAAGACATCTGAATAAATATACCTAAGGTGTTGACGGTACATAGAAACTTCCACATACACGTAGGTAGTTTTGAAGGAGAGGCCGAAGTATGGGTCTCCTAGGCCATAAACCAGTAAAGAGAGGCCGAAGCATGGGTCTCGTGGCCAATAACAGACGTTGAGAGCTAGAGCGAGGTATGCTCGTTCTCAACTAAGGAATAATGATGTTTAATGGTATTTAATAGTAGTTATCGATACTAATGTTTAGAGGAAGTTGCTTGAGATGCCCATCGGTATATTTAAAGAAATCGACGTATGGATCTCTCCTAGCCATAGTTCAGTATGAAGAGATCGAAGTCGATGTCTCATTTGACCATGATTTGGCACTGGGAATTAGAGTGATGAATGTTCATTCTCAGCTAAGATTCAGGTTTCAGATACAATGGTTTTAAAGGTTTTATGTACACGTTTGCTTGGTATATTTTAGTTCCAGTATTATGTTTTCGAGCTTTTAGTTTAAGCATGAGATTTATGTTTTATTAAGTCACTCACTGGGCTTCCAGCTCATGTTTTCAAATGTTTTTCTTTCAGGTAGCGGTCAGTTCCCAAAAGACTTTTCTGTTGCTGCTCTGCCACTCAAAGGAATAGGTTGAAGGAAGAGTATTTGAAGACTTGTATTAGTTAGTACATATGTGTTTGTCTAGAGACTAGTATTCTTGATGGGGCTCACTAAGTTGTAATATCCATGTATAAACAATGCTGCGAAACCCTATCATGTAAATGTGTTAAGTTCTGAGTTAATATGTATATATTCAGGGTGAGCAAAATTTAACAAGTAAGATAGGCATTAAGTGCCAGCAAAAGGGTTAGTAACTGCTACAGTCACCATTCCATCCAGGTTAGGAGGGTAATCTGGTGCGGGGTGTGACATAATCTATCTACACTATTTAGAAAGGGCTTAAAAAGAAATTTTGAAATTCATTTTTGTTCCTTTTATTTGATGGTTATAGTCTTTATATACGTGGGTGATCTTACTTTAATTATAAAGATTAAAGAATTTGTAACCAGATCCAATTTATCTTTTTTAAATTTATTTTAAAAATGTACATTTTGAAAATTCAAGGATCAAGTATATGTATTCTTCAAAATTCGGGACGTAAACTAATTTTAAAATTTATTGAAATCACATCAATTAAAATTGGACAATTAAAAAGATAATGACAAAAATGGAATCAAATTTAATGTATGTGGACCAAAAATAATATTTGAACTAACGAATAAATAACCAAAATGAGAGTGTAATCAAACCAAGTTTCATTGGTGAGATGAAGTTACAAATAAAGACTGTGAAAGATTCAATGTATTTGTGTGGGTGATCGTGTGATTTCATCATCAATTGAAAAAAGATGGAAAAAACACAAATATTTCAAAATACGATGGTCTAATGAAATCTATTGGATTCTTGAGAAGGATCATGGTAATGTTTTAGACTCGGTCTTTTTTTTCTTTTTTTCTTTTCTTTTCTTTTTTTTTTCTTTTTGAAAAATTTTGTACAACATTATTTTTTCTAATCTTTGATGTGGTTTGTACTCTCTTTCTTTTTTTTCTTTTTTATTTTAAATTTTAGATTAATTATGAGTGCAGACCAATGGGAACCAAAATAACCAATACAAAGTTTAGATTGTAGTTGAGGAGAGAAAACTAAAAATAGCTAATAATTATAATCGAGCAGGAACAATGTTTCAACCTTTTGAAATGATGCCTTAAGTGATGTGGCCGCATCAAACCTCAACAATGAATTACACATGAACATAAATCTAGACCTATTCAGTCTTGTGTCAAGTTTCTTTAGGTGGTTTAAGCAACTAATGCCTAATGTTTTCATAGTTAGTTGGATCTTGGATTAATTCAAGTTCAATCTCTTCATCCTACGATGTCCCTTATTTCTAACACAATTGACCCTCCTATTTCTAAGCTCCTAGTCTCGTTTCCCTTTGTGACATCCACTTACGTCCTATCCTTCTCAACATTAGAGCTCCACTAGATCGTTAAATTAAGTAGCAGTTTAACTTATCAATTTTATATTTTAAATTCAACAAAGAGAATATGCAAAAACAAGGTGGTGTGATGTGCTACATAACTTAAGTCATGACAACTCCAAAGCATCCACATTGTTGGACCCTTAGGAAGATTTAGCCCATTATAAATAATAAAATAACAAATTTTATTAGATCATAAACCATTGTTACAAAATAGCGTCGATTTGGAAAAGAAAATAGAAGAACTACAATAAATAAATGAAATAGACATGCTAGAGAAATACAATTCAAGAAGTCTTGCAACGAAGCCTCAACTCCTTGCCTCAACAGCTGCAGCCACCTCGCTTCGCCTCTTTTTCTTTTTTTTTTTTTTTTTTGCTTCCTTCTCCAAGACGGCAAAGGTCAGATCTAAGTATAATTAGGGTTTAGACTCTCTTCTTCTTTGAAATTCCTCTGTTACAGTTTGAGATGATAGATGGAGAAGAAGAAGCAGAAAATAAAGAGTAGCAACATAAATTGGGAAATTCCACCCGTTATTCTTCATCAATTAATATTCTCGAAACTGTACATCCTCGGTTTGCTCGCTTGCCGCCAGGTATGTAAAGCATGGAAGAATATTGTTAGCGTTGCTCAGTTTGATTCCATTCTTTTTTTTTTTTTTTTTTCTCAAACTTCTTCCCGCCGTAAAAACATCTATTGTATGGACTTCGGCCCTAAACATGTGGCAGTGATGAACAACCTTGCCTCATTTACCTTCCATCCTAAATATTCTTCCCCCTCCAAAATTCTTGAAAAATGGTCGAAATTAACATTATCAAGTTTTCACTATTCAAACTAACACGCTTCTTGAAAACTTGTCAAACTAGTTTTTCTTTGTCCATTTAAAGCTAGGCCAACATCCAAATTTAGTTAAAAAGTTAACTTTTTCTAACTTTTCATTGTTTTGGGCATTCTCGGTCAAATTTATTAACATCGAGATTCTATTAATTTTCCAAATATTATCAATCTTATATCTTTTCAAATTTTCTCCAAATTAGATTACTTTTACCAAATCTTATATCAATTTTTTACATAATTTTTCACATCTTTACCCTAATTTTGGTTTCCACAATTACACAAATTTTCAAAATTTTAAATGAATTTATCATTTATGATTTCTTAAATGGATGCGCACTATGATTTCTAAATTTCGTAAAAAATAAAAATTTTCAAATTAAAAATTAAGATTTAGAAAAATATAAAGAATCTAGTGTTAATTTGCCCAAGCTTTCGTCGAGAAACCCCAAATATATAGCATATTGATATTAATTGTGTACAAGATACACTAAGATTCTTAATATATCCCAAATTTTACCTAATTTTTGGCCAAATTTGATTTTTGAATGGAAAGATTTGAAAAATTAGGTAAATTTTGATATAAAATTTGGAAATATTATATATTTAGAAAAAGTGATAGAATCTCAATGTTAATGACTTCTGATTTCACTCAGAAAGCCCAAAACAATAGATGAGTTAGAAAAAATTAAATTTTTATATAAATATCGGTGGTCGATCTCGGACGAGATGAACCGAAAAAAACTATTGTAATGAGTTTTCAAGAAAAATGCTAATTATTTCTGACAATTTCCCAAATTTCTCCGTGCCTGCCATGGACTCCTCTTGTATTCTTTTAGCTTCATCAAGCTTCACAGATAAAAGAGAATATTCAATAACAAAAATTTACATATTAAATCACTTCACAAATAAGTATCTCCTTGTTTCCTCCTATACTGGCCATAGAGGTGAAAAATAAAATTACTCTTACGACTTTGGATTTAGTCTTAACACAAATCAGTTCAAAATAGTCAGATTTACATATAAACATTCTCCTTCTCAATCTTCAACCTTGATCAAGATTTATGCATTTGAGACGCTTCGTCCTTGTCTTCATCCTCTTGATTTTCTCCCTACTTCCATCCAAACCGATGGCACTTATTACTTCAATGGCGCCTTTTTTTTGGGTTGGAACTGATCAACATCACCTATTAAAAGATCATAACGATGTCATATACCATTTGGATTTTTAAGATTACAAGTTCGATTAATTTTTAAGATTACATGGTTAAATATTAAGAATAATCCATTCAATCAGTGTCGTTTCAATAAATCTTAAATTTAGTTCTTCAACAAAGTTTTTTTTTTCTTTTTTTTTTAAAGAATGGAAACATTCTCTTTTCTATTCCCCTATTCGCTTGGTAGTCTTCAACATAAATATGGCTATTGTTTCCATTCTAAAATATCTTCGAGAACACCATAGTCATAACTAACTTAAATTGTGCTCATATAAAGTAGAAGGGACAACAAAGAAGGGAAAAAAAATTATTCTCCATAATCTCTCTTTTTAATATACTTTTTGTCCACGAGATTTAGGTTGAGTTTGATACTTAGTATTCCTTTATATCATCTTTTATTAAATATAAGAAATCTTTCTCTAAGTTTCAAAATTTTGTTCAATTATTCAACTTCGCATAAACTTCGTCATTCAGAAAGATAGTTGGTATTTGCTATATTTTCAATAAATAAACACAATTATTTTAGAAATATGCTAAATATTATTTATAATAAATAATATGCTAACATTTACCTAGCCTTAAAAGAGATATATAGAGGTTTTCCACTTTCTGAAGGCACGTAGATTTTTCTTCATATACATATTTCTTAATTAATATATTTAGTTGTTTGTCAGTTTGATATCTGTCTTCTGGAATTAGTTGATACATTGGCATCTATCCTTTTTCTTATATCTTATCCCTTGACATACAAAATGTTGTCAATTTGTTGCAACCTTTGCAATTGACAAATGAGTTTAGTATTTTTTATGTTTATTTTTTTTGTTGGTGTTAATGTATATATCTTTAGTCTGTGTGGACAGAGAGGTTGAAGAGTCTTTAGGATTGGTGGAGTGTTTCTAGGGTCTATTCTTAGCCGCTTGAAGCTATATTTATACCCCATACTTCCCTCTACAATATAACTTGTATGGAAATACATTCATAACATGGTATCAGAGCCCAACTAGAGAATTATTATCGTCCATTCTTGCAACTGCCCAGCCTCTGCTCGTTTTCCGTCCATTTATCAAACGCACTTCAGCCCTCAAGGTCTGCTCACCATTCACTCAAGGTTTGCACAGCCCAATCAGTACATGCCCAGATCTGTGCATCCCGTGCATGCCAGATCCTGTTTGTGCAACCTGATCAGAACCCGCCCAACTCCGCTCACCAAGCCATACGTCTAAAGGAACTCTTATCAAAGAGAACCTATGAGTGGAAGCAAGATCATTCCAAATTCATTGTAACAAGCATTCACAAATATACAAACTAGTTATGCATTTCAGAACAAATTAGGGCATGTTTCCATAAATAAATACAAAGGGATGAGAGGCATACCTTTTGAAGAACTCTTCTTCTAACTTTCTCTCGCCCTCGTGGAGTCTTGGACCAGCACCTCTCGCTGTCGCTGCAATCGTTTACCCAATCGTCTGGTCACGAACAAACTTCTCCACGAACAAGTAACCTCTTTGGACACCACCACTCAGTGACCTTGGTATTTTCGGAATGAGAGTCCAGGAGGGAAGGAGGAAACAATGATCGTACTCAACGACCAAGAAAGTGGGAGAATATAGAGTCTATCGTATAGACTTTGTGCTTGATCATTTAGTAAAGGTATACGATCGTTTAGGAAATCAGGTGTGATCGTTTAGTGAAGCTCGCTTAGGCGCGCGATCGTTTAGTAAAACTACATGATCGTTTAATCAACAACGCGTGTACACGATCGTTTAGAAAAATACATGAAGCTGTCATGTAGTCTCTCATGAGCTAAACGATAGGCAATGTACTAAAAAAAGAAGCGATTCTTATAAAATTAAAACATTTTTCATTTTATCCTTCAGTTATGAAAACTAAATACAACCTCCCACTTTCACGCACGGTTATGGAGAAACCACCAACAATTATCTCATAATTGTTTTAATTATAAATAAATATAATAACTTACTTATCATATTATATTCATAATGTATGATTTTAATATCACATCATATGCAACATTTAAACCGTAGTTCTTTTCTCCTCTACTTGATATAAATCATATTTATATCATTTTTCTTCAGTTAATGTATCTCATACATCATGTCAATTATATCATATATAACTGAACCAGTTTAATCATATCATATATAATAAAACTCCCTCTTGTTAATTTGAACACTTCAAACTGACCCAAAAACTGATTCTCAACTTGAATCCATTGAGCTATCAAGGGAACTTTATGGGCCTATAACTTGAAGCTTCAATGGTACATGAATAGCTGACTAAACTCTTAAGCCACGAGATCCACCATCCGTTAACTGTCGGACACTCCACTAAAGATCGACAGCTGCACTCTTCTCACCACAGATATATTTCTGTATCCATTGGATATAACCAGTCAACAGTACGATAACCTTTCACAGATGCTCGTAAGTACAGCTGGGCCAATTTATCGTTTTTCCCCTGTAGTTACATCTAACTTCTTAAGTACCACTGATCCCTTTAATGAACAATACATCATAGTCCTACTATAAGTGGACACCTTTCGGGCCATGAGAAGATGTGTGGCGCCACATCGTTCAAGCCCCGGAATCAGCCCTTAAGGGAGCAATCTATCTACTTATCCCTACTTCGGGGAAGGAGTGAATTCCATCTTATGTAGCTGAGTTCCCAGCTCCCCAATCAGACGAATCCTCAAAGTGGTAGGTTTGAGTCGACAATCTGGTCACTCGCACCCATGCAAATCAAAAGACCTCCCTCAAAGGCAGGAGTTTCCAACTCACTCAGGATTAAGGTCATGTTACCTATGGTCATCCTAGTGAAGTGAAGTCTCTGTCATGAACGGCGTTATATAACGAGACTAAACACTTCGTGATCCGATCTTATATAAACTCCTTTATATAGGACACCCCTATTTGCATGTCTCCACATGAATGATCAGGATCAGACCATTTGTAGTATGTCACAACACTTGTAACTATCTACAAAGCGGGCCTTATCTTAATGTCACCAGGATAAGGTTTTCCTTCTATATGCATATACTACAGACCATTTTGGTTATCAAGGCATGATGTTGTATGTCTCCACATACATGCTTAAGTTACAATGACAACCAGGGATCTTAGTTTATTGGTTTGTGATAAATGCAAATAAAATATCTCATGTTTCGTAGACAACAGTGAAGAAAATATCTAATATTATTATATCACAAGCGTTTGTTCAATACATGTGTTTACAAACTACAGAACCCAACGAGAGTTCAGGGCACCAACCCCAACAACGTCTCCATTCTCCATTCGCGCCCAGATCAGAACCCACTCACCACTACAGCTAATTCATCATGCCTTTCAATTCTTTGATTCACCACTCCAGTTGCGTCTCTATTTTCAGAGCAATTTGTACCAGGTAAGCGGACGATAGTTGTGCATCAGATCCAAAGCCAAGTCGAGCCACGCCCAGATCCGTGTACCTGGGTCTGTGCATCAAATCTCTATTGGCCAGCACAAGTCCCCATCATCAGTCGTTGATTCACCATTCCTCAGTCACTTAATGCAGGTCCAACTAAGTCGATATCCTGAGCGCGTCGTATTAACTTCGTCGACAATTAACGTTGAGCCAAGCCGATTTTTGTCAAGCCGAGCCGAGCCATTCCATCTAACTGAGGCGAGCCGAGTTGATTTCTTCAAGTTGAGCTGAGTCGATCCGTAGAGACTGAGCCAAGCCAATTTGGTCAAGCTGAGCTGCTGAGGCAATTTTGAGCTGAGCTAATTCTGCCAAGCCAAGTCGTTGAGTCAGTTTTTTCTCCTTACCGTTAAGTTGAGACTTCTCCCCCAACTGTTGAGCCACATGGAGAAAGATCATGTATTTTGCCCTATTAGTACTATCCTTGATGGGACAAATTATCTTACTTGGGTCCATCAAATGAAGAGTTTTCTAATTGGGCATAAACTATGACGCATTGTCACAGGTGATATTCCTCAACCAGTCAGGTTACCCACCGAAGATTATTAGAAATTTGTTGAACGATTAGAGGATTGGGATAGTAAAAATCATCATATTATCACTTGGCTCGGTAATACGTCTATACCAACCATTGATGTTCAGATTGATGCGTTTGATGAGGCCAAGAGTTTGTGGGATCTTCTGTCTATGCATTTTTAATCTGTTGGTTTAGACCCTTACTATCAACTGCACAACACTCTTGTTAGCCTTACTCAGTAGATTGGTCAATTCGTTAATGACTATTTGGCCACATTTCAGCCAATTTGGACACAATTAGATCAAGCTAAAGTCAGTGTTGATCATCTCCATCTTATTAAGATTCTTATTGGGCTTCGTCTAGAATACGAGTCTGTTTATGTTGTTTTGCTACACCGCAGTCTTCTTCCATCACTGTACACAACAATTCAAGAAATTTTGTTTGAGGAAAGATGCCTCTACATCGCTTCTTCCAAGAAATATAAGGTTGTTCTTGCCAGTACTCATATGCCTAGTACTTCTGGAGCTCCTTCTATAAAAACTGGAAATTTACTAAGCATAAATTTGTCAACTGCCCAAAAGCTGAGTGCAGATACTATCAGAAACATGGCAATATTTTGGATAATTGACCTACATGACCATCTCGACCTCCAGAACATTCTTTGAAGTCAAGACACTTTAAACCTGGTTCTGCCTCTGCTGTGGCTGCTGCCTCCTCTATAGAGTCTGAACTTTCTCTATCTACCTTTCAAATGAGTGACTTACAGGACTTGCTTAAACAGGTGATTTTATCCAATTCCTCAGTTCTTGTGGTTTCCCTAGGTAATCGATGGCTTCTTGATTCTGCTTGTTGTAACCATATGACTTATGATTTTTCTCTTCTGATTACATCCCCTCCTGCCAAATCTCTTCCTCCCATTTATGTTGTTGATGGTAATTGTATGACCATATTCCATGTTAGCTCCGTAATCATTAAGCACTCTAATTACACTTAGTTTGAGTTCAAAACATGCTAAAAACAGTTTCAATAGTAAGTGGGTTTCATATGTGTATACCTTTGTAGAATTCTTCTTGATTCTTACTGAACTCCAAGAAATTGATCTTCAAATATGTAGTAGACTACCAAGAGGAGCTTCTCTACTATTCTTAGCCTTGGATTTGAGTGGTAGATCTCTCAATTGAGATGGATTAAGGTTGGGATTAGAGAGGTTTGAGAGAGTTTCAAGAACTTCAGATTTTTCCAAAAAAACAACATGCAAGTCCCCTTCAATTCTAAAAATTGAAGTATATTTTCAGCTCTAACATGCAAACACTTTCTCAAGATTGCTGATTGAAGAGCAATATTAAAGTGGCTAGGTGTTGAATTATGGATTAATCTATTTCAAATTGAAGAAGTGGAATAAATTCACTAATACACCTATTTCCCAATTTCAAAATCCAATTTAATTAAATTAAACAAAATTGAATTTCTTAATTCGAAATTGATTTATTTTAAAAACAATTGTAATTAATTAAATAATAATTTAATATCAAATATTAAATTAAACACCTAATTCAAACATGAATCCCTATTCATGTAATTAATATTTAAATATTTTAAACTCTCCAAAAATATTTAATTTAAACTTTAATTATATCGAATATAATTGTCCAAACCCTGAATTGAAATTGAAACTTCAATTTCAGACTTTTAAATTAGAATTTAAACACTTGAAATTCGCTCAATATTCTAATCAAAAGTTTAATCTTTTATGAGCTAGTAAAGGGACCTTATGGACCTACAGATCATTGAAGGAACTCTAACTGAAGAGAGAACCGTGAGCGGAAGTAAGATCGTCTCAATTTCCATTTTTCGTTGAATATAAGTTTTACAGTTAAACAAGAACAAGATAATAACAACCTTATTATATGTATATAAACTATATGTTATATCTCATATAACACATGATCTATAGTTACATATTGTATCAAATACAATATAACCTATAGATGTATTTTCTCTCAACCATACATGACATTTAACATAAATCACATTTATATTAAATTCACTTATATGAATCTCATTCATATAATTAATATTTGAATCATATTCAAATATTTAGTTCCTCTCATTTTATTTATATTTTATATTAAATTTAATTACATGAATCTCATTCATATAATTAGTATTTGAATCATATTCAAATTCCTCTCGTATTACCTTATATTACAATGTATCAAGTACATTATATTAATTATATCACATATATAATTAATTTAATTAATTCCCTTAATTAATTTAAACACTTCAAATTAATCTAAAAATAATTCTCAATTAAATCCCTATTGAGCTACAAAGGGGACCTTATGGACCTGTAGATTGAAGCTCCAATGTACTTAGATAATTAATTGAACTGTTTAATTAAATTACCCAACATCCGTTAACTGCTGGTCATTCCACTAAAGACTGACAGTTGCACTCTCTGCACTACAAATAAATTTCTGTGTCTATTGGATATAATCTGTCAATAGTGCGATGACCCTTCACAAATTGCTTGTAAGTACAGTTGGGCCAAAATTTCTGTTTTGCCTCTGTAGTTACATCTAACTCTTTAAGTACCACTGATCCCTCTAATAAACAATAAATCATAGTCCAACTATGACCAAGTCCCTTTCGGGCCAAGAAAGGGTGTGGCCACTATGTTCGGAATCAAACCTTAAGGGAGCAATTTATCTACTTGCCCCTGCATCGGGGAAGGACTGAATTTCGTCTCGTGTAGTTGTGTTTCCAGCTCCCCAATTAGACGAATCCCCAAAATGGTAGGCTTGTTGAGTTGGCAATTTGGCCACTCTCACTCATACAGATTAAAGGACCGCCTTCATGAGTAGGAATTCACAACTCACTCAAGATTCAGATCATGTCACATATGGTGGTCATCCTAGTGAAATATAAGTCTCAATTATTAACGGAGTTATATAAAGAGACTAATCATTTTGTAGTCCAATCTTATACAAACTCTTTGTATAGGATACCCTCGCTCACATGTCTCTATATGAATGATCAGGATCAGATCATTTGTAGTATTTTACAACACTTGTAACACCTACAAAGCGGGCTGTATCCATAGTGTCACAAGGATAAGGTACCCAGCCTTATTTATCTACTACAGACCGTTTAGGTTCTTATTTAAACAAGATCCACTTATATGTCTCTATATACTTGTGTAAATTACATGAAATAACCTTGGATCTTAGTTTATTGGATTGAGTATATGCTTATAAAATAACACTTATTTTATTAACAACAATATGTTTATACATAGTTTACAAACTACGAGATTACAAGAGATTTAGGACACCAATCCCAACAATCATGAACTCCAATGATTTGAGATTAATCGATTAAACTCTTTAACTCGAATTAATCAATATTTGTTAACCACCGAGACATACCACTATAGCTCTATGGTTGCACTCTCCTCATTGTAGATATATTTCTGTCCACTTGATTTAACTATGATCAGTAAGTCGATCTTTCACAGGTCATTCATATTTATAGCTAGGTCAAAATTATCATTTTACCCCTGTAAATACATCTTGCTCCTTAAGCTCCAACTGATCCTCTATTGAACAATTGATTTATAGTCCAACTAATAAACCATGTCCTTCACGGCCATGAGAGGGTGGGGCCCCATTGTTCAAGACCAAGAATCAATACTTAAGGGAACAACCTATTTGCTAACCCTAAAATGGGTAGGAGTGAATTTCATCTTGCAGGACTATGTCCTCAGCTATCTATCCAGTCTTATCCCCAAAATAGGAGGCTTGTTCAGTAGTGTTGTTGAATAACTCACCTATGCAGATCAAGAGATAATCCTGAATAAACAAGAGTTCATAGTTAGCTCAGGATTATGATCGAGTTACCCTAGGTCATCAAATTTGAAATAGTCAGTTTTAACAGTAAACGGTCGTTATAAAGAAAAATGACTATTTTATAGTCTTGCATAGGATGCCACCACTCACATGTCTCCACGTGAATGATTTTGTGATCATATCGTTTATATCAGGATACAAAGTAGGCTGCATCCATAGTATCCCTAGGACGAGGTACCCAATCTCATCCATATATTTATAGACCTTTTGGCTATATATTATAACTTGATGCTCTTTTTATGTCTCTACATAAAGTTACAATTTTCATACAGCCATGGATTCGTTTATTAGATTTTATAACATAATGTAATTTCAATTTCAATAACACTTTTATTGAATAAATTCTTCAATAATACTTTTATTGATAAATAGAATATGTTTCCATGATTACGAAATGTGAGTTTTAGGACATTCCCAACAACTCCCACGTTACAGCTCTCCAATACTTATTGTTTCAAACCTAACCTTTAATCTTTCCTTAGTCGAATAGTTGTGTGATCTTGGCTTAACTGTTTCTTTTTCTTCTACTAGGTGTCAGGTTCAAGACCCACAGATGGGATAGACAGTTGGTGCGGGTAGCAAAGTGGGAAGATTGTTTGAGCTCACATCACTTCAGCTACCTTCTTGTTCGCTTTCTGCTCCTGCCACTGACTCTGATATATATCAGTGGCATCTTTGTCTTGGTCATGTTGCTTCTAACAAACTCTGTCATTTAATTTCTATTAAAATATTGAATAATGTTTCCAAGTTTCTTCCTTTTGATTGTATGAATTGCAAACTTGCTAACCAGCCTGCATTATCCTTTTCCAAGTCCAATTCTATATGTGATCAGCTTTTTTACTTAATTCACTCTAACATTTGAGGTCCTACTCCTACTTCTACTGTCATTGGATATCGTTATTTTGTTTTATGTTTATTGATGATTACTCTCGGTTTACCTGGATATATTTTCTTAAACACCGTTATGCCATGTCTCAATTATATATTCTTTGCTAATATGATTCACACTCAATTCTCTCGTACAATCAAAACTCTTCGTACAGATAACACATTGGAGTATAAAGACTTCGGTCTTCTTTCTTTTCTCACCCAGTAAGGCAATCTTGTCCAATGCTCTTGTCCCCATACCTCTCAAAAGAATGGGCGAACGAAACGTAAACATCGCCACATTCTGGATTCTATTCAAGCTCATCTCCTGTCTGCCTCCTATCCTTTAAAATTTTGGGGAGAGACTGCTCTTACTTCTGTCTACACAATCAATCGTCTTCCTTCGTATGTTCTTCAAAATGTTTCTCCCTTTGAACAATTGTATGGTACTTCTTCTGATTACTCCAATCTCAAGGTTTTTTGCTATGCCTATTTTGTTCTTCTCCACCCCCATTAACATACAAAGTTAGAATCACGTGTGCATCTCTGTTGCTTCCATGGCTATGGAATCGAGCACAAAGGTTTCCGTTGTTTGGATCCTCTTTCTAACAGATTGTGCATCTCTCATCATGTCACTTTCTAAGACCATAAAATGTTCTCTAGTCTCTCAATCTTTCATGCTTCTCTTTCAGGTCCTCTTCTCTTTCTTCTTGATGCTTTCGTTGATCTTTTCCCTTCACTTGCATCTTCTAGTGATACTGAGCTAGAGCAATCTGCGTCCGTCTTTGTCAATCCTGATCTGTCATCTATCTTACCTGAGGAGTCTAAACCTGCTCCTGACCCTGCTTCTCTTGTTCGAGTTGGGATTGGTACCCTAATTCTCCCAGAGTCTCGTAGTTTGTAAACTATACACAATGTTATGAATAAAATAAGAGTTATCTTATTTGACATTTACTCATAACCAATAAACAAAGCTCCATGGTTATTGTATGTAAACAAGCATGTATATGAGATACACAACTAGATCATGCCTTAAGTGATAACCTAAATAGGTATGTAGCATAAGGATTAAGGAGGGATACCTGATCTTGGTAACACTACGGATACGGCCCACTTTGTAGAGGTTTACAAGTGTTGTGAACTACTACAGATGGTAGATCCTGATCATTCATGTGAAAATATACGAGCAGGGGTGTCCTATACAAAGAGTTTGTATAATACCGGACCACGAGATGACTAGTCTCTTTATATAACGCCGTTGATACTTGAGATTTTCATCTCACTTAAACGACCATAGGTGACATGACCTTAATCCTGAGTGTTTTGGGGACTTCTGCCTTTGAGGGCGGTCCTTTGATTAGTATGGGTGAGAGTGGCCATATTTCCTACTCAACATGCCTATCTTTTTGAGTACTTGTCTGATTTGGGAGCTGGGAACTCAGTTACACAAGATGGAATTCACTCCTTCCCCGAAGCAGGGTAAGTAAATAGATTGCTCCCTTAAGTGTTGATTTCGGGTCTTGAACATAGTGGCCACAGCTTCTCTTTGGAAGAGAGGACTCAGTCATAAAAGGACTATGACTTATGTTCATTAGAGGGATCAGTAGTACTTAATGAGTTAGATGTAACTATAGGGGCATAACGGTTATTGGCCCAGTTGTACTTACGAGCAATCTGTGAAGGGTTATCGCACCGTTGATTAGTTGATATGGACACAAAATACATCTGTAGTAAGGAGAGTGCAATTGTTGGTCTTTAGTGGAGTGCCTGGCAGTTAACAGATGGAGGATCTCGAGACTAAAGAGTTTAGTTAGTTATTCACGTACCGTTAGAGCTTCAAGCTATAGGTCCAAAAGGTCTTCTTGGTAGCTCAATGGATTCAAGTTGAGAATCAGTTCTTGGTGTTGATTTGAAATGTTCAAATTGATAAGAGGAAATTCGATTATATATGATATAACTGTTGTGATGTAAGAGATAAATCAAGTGGAGGATTAATGTAAATGAGATTTACATTAAGTACCATGAAATAGAAAAAGAACTATGGTTTATATGTTTCATGAGATGAAATATTAAAACTATAGGTTATAAATATAATATGGTAAGTTCGTTATCATATATATTTATAATAATATTAATTATTGAATAATTATATCTTTTTCTCTAATAACCAATAGAATGGGAGGTTATTGGTGGTTTCATGGTAACCATGAGATAAAAGAAAAAATGTTTTCCTAAATTTAGTAAGATTTGAGATTTTCCATTCTCGAAAAAACTCACGGTTTGCTGTCAAGTGAATAGGATTCACTACTTGAAGAGAGACTAAACGATCGTGGAGTGACACTACACGATAGTTCACTCAGTTGGTCGTCTTTTAAACGATCGCGGGGCTTTTGTTGTATGATAGCTTGTCGTCTTCTAAACGATTGGTCATTCATCTATATGATAGACTCTTGTCATTTCCCACTTGCTCAATCATTTACACGATTGTTATTCCTCCGGTCTCTTCCTCTAACCAAGTCCACATAGAGCCCACACTTCTGAATTCTCACACCGAGAATACCAAGGTAGCCATTGTGGTGGTGTCTTACTCAACTTGACTGAGTCGAGGTTTTGGAGGCTGTTCGTTGGGTTCGTGATCTTGGAGATTGTTGTGTTCGAGTTTGTTGTTGTTTGTGCTGTGTTGCGATCACTATGTTCGAGCCTTCGTGTGTTGTAGTCTTGGAGATTGAACGAGCGTTCATGATCGAGGGAGTTTGAAGATGAGTCTTCAAAGGTATGTATGATCTTTCCCTTGATCTCATTATTAAGCATGTTGTAATTTCGTATTGTATATGACTTGTAAGCTTCTGTTTCTTAATTGTAATTGTTTACGTTTAATTTCAAATGGAATTTGGAGATCATTCCGCTGCTCATGGAAATCCTCATGTCTTATTTCCTTCATGGGATTAGCAACCTAGTTTAATCTTTTAAATCGGTTTAATATGATTAAATTGATTGGCATAAACGATTAAAATTGTATTCAATCTATCTATAAGGGACCTTTTGTCTAAGGCGGGTTCTGTCTAGGCTAGGGTACTTAAGCTGATAGAAACGGAATACCCCTACCTGGGAACCTACCTAGAAAGATGAATTAGATAGATTTTCTGCAAGCATGCGACAGTTGGTCAAAGACTCCGTTAAAGAGTTTAATGGATGATGATCAAAAGTTATTCAACTATCCAAGGTAAAAGTTACTCTTGGGCAAACCTAAAAAGTCACTTAGTTAAAATTCTTAGCCGTGTTTTTTCTAAGTAAACTAAACCCTAAGTTATAAAATAACAGTGGGAGAAAGAAATGTATCTGATATGTCAATGATTCCACTCATGTTTCTCCCTGAACACAGTGAGATTCATGCTTGGCCTCGTGGTGCCTTGGGAGCATCCCCCTTCGGATAGTGTTTGCATGAGTCAATATCAAGGTGGACGGAGAGAGTGTTTATAGTAAGTGGGTGAATGGTGTGTGTCAACACGTCCTACGGTCTCCTTCATTGGTTCGCGTCGTGAGATCATTCTGCACTCCCTCATGGCGCCCTGGGAGCGTCCCCCTTCCAATGGGTTTTATGTAGTTGGTCAATATCAAGGTGAAGTCCAAAAATGGATAGGGTCACTTTAGTTTTTGCCCCAATCGGATTTTTTCCCTTCGGATTGGCTACTTAGAGCGGAACTCTATGGCCTAAAATGGTGGGTCAAACTTACGAGAAATTGTTAAGTAAGTTAATGATTTCTTGACCACATCAATGATGGCTAGTTGTTATAGGAGCAAGAGTTGTTTCGATATTAATGACTTGTTGAGAATGTCTCAATTCATAGGAGGGATAAATTGACCACCCTTCGGCAGCTTTTGTCCTAAACCTTTGAAGCCTCATTGCAAAACTAGATGTCACACGAGGTTCATGTTAGTTTTGCTAATCCGTATTGGATGTTGTATGTTTTTCAATGGGTATTTGCTTAAAACCTAACGTAGGTCAATGTGTTTTTGTTTTCAACAACATGTTTGATTTTCTGTTTAATGCCTCTAGTTTGACTGATTACATACAGTGGACAGAGTCTTGTAAAACGTATTTCGTGGTAAACGACCTCGAGTTTGTCATAGTTGAGGAATGTCCTCAAGTCCCGACCTTTAATGCACCGCGAGGTGTTTGTAATGCATATGAGTTATGGATGAAGGCTAATTCATTGGCCCGACTTCACATATTGGCTAGCATACCTGATGTTTTGGCCAAAAGGGTAGAGAACATGGTCATTACATATGAGATTATGGACTCGTTGCAAGATTTGTTTGAACGTCAGTTCTTACTTTTCGAGCACAGAGGGATGGATGACAAAAACACCAATAGTGTCAGTTCCCATGTTAAACTTCAGGAAGAGGAAGCAAGTGTTGCTGACTCTATTGAAGTTCATCGACGAGAAGTATTCTCTGACATAGAACTTGGAGCTTATTTAGGTTCTGATACAGATCCCACTACTCTCCAAAAGAGGAAGATGTCTAAAGACAGTAAAAATGATTTATTGGTTTTAGAGACGTGTTTGGTAGAGAATTATGATTCTACCTGGATCCTTCATTCGAGTGCTACTAATCACGTCAGTTCCTCTTACCAAGGATTTATTCTTGGCAAACGTTGCCACAGGGAAAGATGACTCTTCGAGTCGGTACTAGTGATGTTGTTTCAGCTGTTAGGCAAGCTGAAGTTATTTTTGGACAAGAAACGTTATCTGTTACTGGATAATGTCTTTGTAGTTCCTCATATTAAGAGGAACTTAATCTCGGTTTCTTGTCTCATTGAACAAGGTTATACCATCTTCTTTTCTGAGAGTAAAGTGCTTATTTTCAAGAATGGGATGGAGATTGGTTTTGGTTCAATGGAAAGTAACTTATATATACTAAGACCGTTAGTCATAAAGCCTTGCTTAATACTGAAATGTTCAATACAGTGACAACAGCTAAAAGACCAAAGGTTTCTCCTAAGGAAAATGTTGGATGAAAATTATGGGGTGTAAACGCATTATTTGTTGTGTGCTGTATGTCTTAAGTTATGCATTTATGCCCATGCGTATGAGGTCATGCATTGGAATAACAAGTATGCATTTGCAAGAAAAGTCGGCATGCACAACGGAAATGAGAATCAATTTTACTCTAATTGCCCAAAATAAACATGCAACCCTAAAAGAATTAATTAGTGTTATTTTAAAATAATACCTTTGAAGCTCCCGAAACTCGTCTATCTCCACCCGAACACGAACGGACCACCACTAGGCTGACCTACTATTCTCTGGACTCAGAACCGGGTTGTGCGACCCGATGGATGAAGAACCCGAGAGAGAGAAAAAGAGATGGAAATAGTATAGTGAAATTGGGTAGGGTTTGGTTTTCTTCAGCCCAATTTTAAAAACTAATTTTGCAAATTTCTAAAAGTCTTTAATCCAAAAACACAAGCCTATATTTATAGAAAAGGGCCATGCAAAATTGCATGAAAAAACTTCACAAAATCCCAACACCTAGAATCTACTATCTAAGTGGGCTTAATGTCTCCACTATAAGCCAACACCTAGCCCACTATTTTGTTAGTGGAATTATCCAACAAAAGTTTGGATTTTCCCACTAACTTTAGTCAAAGGGCAAAATAGCCATTTGGTCAAAGTCAAACTTTGACCAAAAAGTCAACATTTTGACTTTTTATGATTTTTTCCGTGTTGACTAATTTTGACCTCCCGAGCATGAATCCGCATTCATTTTCTCGAAATTCAAATCACATTTGAATATAAGGTCGGTCAAAGTTTGACTTTTCAAAGTCAAAAGTCAACTCTTTGACTTCTTACATCTTTGACCATTTCCATTATTTCCAAGCTTCCGAATATGAACGTATTCATATTCTTGATATTTAAATCACATTTAAATATTAAAGTTGTATCTCTAAACTAAAAAATCGACCACTATATCACACATACTTGTCGGTTTCTCTCTTCACCTAATTGGAACAATTCGAATTATTTTATCATATTGTTCTAATTTTATTCCATATGAGCTAGTAGGGGAACCTAATAGACCAATAGATCATGGGCTCCAACAATCTGAGATTAGATGGCTAAACTCTTTAGACAAAGCTAATCAACATTCGTTAACTAATAGGTCATTCCACTATAGTCCCGTAGTTGCACTCCCCTCACTATAGATATATTTATGTCCATTTGATATAACCATGATTAGTAAGTTAATCCTTCACAGGTTGTTCGTAATCTCAGCTAGGTCATAAAAACCGTTTAATCCCCGAGATTACATCTTATTCCTTAAGTTCCACTAATCCTCTAATGAACAATTGGTTTAAGGTCCAACCTATAAACCGAACCCCTCTCGGGCCAATGAGATGGTGGGGTCCCTTATTCAAGACCTGGATTCAATACTGAAGGAAACAACCTATCTGCTATCCCTATAACAGGTAGGAGTCTATTCCATCTTGCACCCTATGTTCCCAGCTATCCACCTGTTCTTACCCCTGAAATGGGAGGCTTATTGGGCCAGCGATAATGAGCTGCCCTCACCTATGCAGATCTAAGGATAATTCCAAGTGAACAGGAGTTCATAGTTAGCTCAAGATTAAGATTAAGTTACCTAAGTCATCAATTAACGAAATAGTCAGTTTTATACATTAAACGGCATTTAGAACGTAAACGTGACTATTTCATGGTTCAGTTTTATGTAAACTCTTTACATAGGATGCCCCAATTTTCATGTTTCCACATGAACGGTTTAGGATCACATCATTTGTACTAACTACAAAATGGGTCGTGTCCATAGTGTCCCCAGAATAAGGTGCCCAACCTTATTCATATACTATAGACCATTTTGGCTATATATATTTGAACATGATCCACATGTATGTCACTACATAAAGTTCAAACTTAAACTTAATAGCCTCAGAACCTTAGTTTATTGGATTCATGAATATAGAATTTAAATTTACTAAAGATTTTCAATAAAAACTTTATTGCACAAGAATATGATATTACAAACTACGAGTTTTAGGACATAAATAATAGAACTCGAGACATACGCAACGGAAAAAGGACCTAATTAACTCTAATTGCTCTTAATTTAAAGGGGAAAAAACATGCAAATTGAAGAAAAAAAATAGTAAATAAAAGTGGATAGAAAACAACCTTTGAAGCTCCCGAACAACACCTTTCCTCACTAAATCTCGACCCAAACTCTTTTGGACCACCACTAGAGTTGACCTACTATCCTCTGGACTCAGAACCGGATTGTGGGACCCGGTGGATGAAGAAAATCGAGAGAGAGA
This sequence comes from Benincasa hispida, assembly GCF_027475165.1. Lineage (NCBI taxonomy): Eukaryota > Viridiplantae > Streptophyta > Magnoliopsida > Cucurbitales > Cucurbitaceae > Benincasa > Benincasa hispida. Next base: position 5,174,449 of record NC_143479.1, on the reverse strand, counting down.
AAAGAGGACGGAAAATAAGAATGAATTTGGGTTTGGGTTTTTATTTCACTCAAAGAAAAGAGAATTTTCCAACCCAAATTTAGAAATCTTTTGGCAAAATGGCAAAAGTTTTTCAACCAAATTGAAAAGACCAATTTATAAAAAAAAGTCATACAATAATTGCATGAACCAAATCCATAAAAACCCAACACCTATAATCCACTATCTTAGTGGGTTTAATGTCTCCACTATAAGCCAACACCTAGCCCACTATTTTGTTAGTGAAATTATCCAACAAAAGTTTGGATTTTCCCATTAACTATAGTCAAAGGGCAAAATAGTCATTTGGTCAAAGTCAAACTTTGACCAAAATGTCAACATTTTGACTTTTTATGATTTTTTCTGTGTTGACTAATTTTGACCTCCCGAGCTTGAATCCGCATTCATTTTCTCGAAATTCAAATCACATTTGAATATTAGGTCGGTCAAAGTTTGAATTTTCAAAGTCAAAAGTCAACTCTTTGAGTTTTTACATCTTTGACCATTTCCATTATTTTCGAGCTTCCGAATATGAACATATTCATATTCTTGATATTTAAATCACATTTAAATATTAAAGCTGTATCTCTAAACTGAAAAACCCGACCACTATATCACATCTACTTGTCGGTTTCTCTCTCTTCACCTAATTCGAACAATTCGAATTATTCTATCATACTATTCTAAGTTTATTCCATATGAGCTAGTAGGGGAACCTAATGAACCTATAGATCATGGGCTCCAACGATCCAAGATTAGTTAGCTAAACTCTTTAGACGGAGCTAATCAACATTCGTTAACTAACGGGTCATTCCACTATAGTTCCGTAGTTGTACTCCCCTCACTATAGATATATTTGTGTCCATTTGATATAACCATGATTAGTAAGCTAATCCTTCACAGGTTGTTCGTAATATCGGCTGGGTCATAAAAACCGTTTTATCCCCAAGACTACATCTTGTTCCTTAAGTTCCATTGATCCTCTAATGAACAATTGGTTTAAGGTCCAACCTATAAACCGAATCCCTTTCAGGCCAAGGAGAGGGTGGGACCCCTTGTTCAAGACCTGGATTCAGTACTAAAGGGAATAACCTATCTACTATCCCTATAATGGGTAGGAGTGAATTCCGTCTTGCACCCTATGTTCCCAGCTATCCACCCGATCTTACCCCTAAAATAGGAGGCTTATTGGGCCAGTGATGATGAGTTGCCCTCACCTATGCAGATCTAAGGATAATTCCGAGTGAACAGGAGTTCATAGTTAGCTCAGGATTAAGATTAAGTTACCTAGGTCATCAATTAACGAAATAGTCAGTTTTATACATAAAACGGCATTTAGAACGTAAAAAATGACTATTTCATAGTTCAGTCTTATGCAAACTCATTGCATAGGATGCCCCCACTCACATATCTCTATATGAACGATTCAGGATCACATCATTTGTACTAACTACAAAGTGGGTCGCATCTATAGTGTCCCTAGAATAAGGCGCACAACCTCATTCATATACATAGACCATTTTGGCTATATATTTGAACTTGATCCACATTTATGTCACTACATAAAGTTCAAACTACATTAAATAGCCTCAGAACCTTAGCTTATTGGATTCAAGATTACAATTTCAATAACAACTTTATCAAAAAACAAAATAGAATATGTTTATTAATTTACAAACTACGATTTTTAGGACATAAAATCCAACAAACTCCCATTTTGACTAAAACTCCTAGTGGAGTATCACAATGTTGAATTTAAGTGAGAAACATATGAGTACAATAAACATATGAATATATAAACTAGGGCATATACCCAAAAGTTCTCCCACTTGTCCTAATTTACAAACTTCGTAGACCTAGACTCTATAGGTGACTTTCAAACACTTTAGTCGTGAGGGCCTTTGTAAAAGGATCAGCAATGTTTTGCTCAGAAGATATCTGGGTTACTACAACGTCTCCACGATGTACAATCTCCCAAATCAGATGGTATTTGCGCTCAATATGCTTGTCGCGCTTGTGGCTTCTTGGTTCTCTTGAATTTACAACTGAACCACTATTATCACAATATAGGGTGATAGGCTGATGCATATTTGGAACGACTTCCAAATCTGTCAAGAATTTCCTCAACCATACTGCTTCCTTTGCTGCTTCACAAGTACCTACGTATTCAGCTTCCATTGTGGAGTCTGCAATACAGTTTTGCTTCACACTTCTCCACACTATTTCTCCTCCGCTAAGAGTGAACACCGATCCAGATGTAGACTTTCTAGCATCTTTATCGGTTTAAAAATCAGAGTCAGTGTATCCAGTAAGGATCAAATCCTTAGTACCATACACGAGCATATAGTTCCTCATTCTCCTAAGTTACTTAAGGATATTTTTAACGGCAGTCCATTGATCATATCCAGGATTGGACTGATCTACTGACATCCCTACCGTGTAGCAATGTCAGGTCTAGTACATAACATTGCATACATCAGGCTCCCTACTGTGGAAGCATAGGGAATGCGTCTCATATCTTCAACCTCTTGAGGTTTCTTAGGACATTGATCCTTTGACAAATGAATTCCATATCTGTAAGGTAACAGACCTCTTTTGGAATTCTGCATCTTATACCTAGACAACATTTTGTCTATATAAGTTGCTTGAGACATGGCTAGTGTTCTGTTCTCGCGGTTTCGAATAATCTGAATCCCGAGAACATACTGCGCATTTCCTAAATCTTTCATTTGGAACTACGTTGCTAGCCATTTCTTGATGTCAATTAGGTAACCTACTTCATTCCCAATGAGTAGAATATCGTCAACATATAAAACTAAGAACGCTATAGTAGAATTGACGATCTTCTTGTAAACACAAAGCTCGTCAACATTCTGTTCAAAGCCATAAGTTTTTATCGCAGTATCAAATCTTATATTCCAAGATCTAGAAGCTTGTTTCAGCCCATAAATGGATTTTTGAAGCTTACAAACCTTTTGTTCTTGACCTTGTGCAATAAACCCCTCTGGTTGAGCCATATAGATACTCTCCTCAAGATCGCCGTTTAGAAAGGCTGTCTTGACATCCATCTGCCAAATTTCATGATCATAAAAGGTGGCAATGGATAAGAGTATTCTAATCAACTTAAGCATGGCAACGGGAGAGAAAGTTTCTTCATAGTCCACTCCCTCTCTCTAGGTATAAACCTTTGCCACAAGTCGAGCCTTAAAAGTCTGTACTTTACCGGCTTAGTCTCGTTTTCTCTTGTAGATCCACTTATAACCAATTGGTTTTACATCATTTGGTTGATCTACAATTCCTAGACCGAATTGAAGTACATAGACTCCATTTCAAGGTCCGTGGCTTTGACCCACTAATCACAGTCTATATCTTTTATCACCTGTTTATAGGTCAATGGATCCTCTATGCCGTCATCAGGTATGACAACTTGTGTTTCTATTAAACCCAAGTAACGATCAGGCTGATGAACAACCCTCCCACTACGTCGAGGCATTCTCAACTCTTGAGAAGGATGTGACTGACCAGATGTACTAGTTTTATCTACTACTTTAGTAGATGAACTAGCTATATCTGTAATGTTTTTGGAAATTTCATTCAATACTAGTCTACTGCGAGGTTGATGACTTCTTATGTGGTCTTCCTCTAAGAATGTGACATTTGTCGATACAAATACCTTATTCTCTTGAATAAGTTTAATGGATTACACACTACTCCTACACCTAACTAAACAGATTGAGTAATGGAAGACTTGCGATGAGAATTGGTGGATACACAACAACTGTTAACGCATAGTAATGTTTATTATCTTAAATCGCTCGAGTAATCCCAGCTCATCATACTAATGCATCACACACCTCTCGGTGGTCAACCGCATGACTATATCTCTATAGTGCATGGGTGCGTCGAGCATAAGATCGTGCCTATCTCTAGGAACAATGCATACTTTGCTTAGTGCGTTCCATCTCTTACCTTCTCAGGCAGTTAGATGCGGCTAATTAACTCATAGACAAGTATTGCAACAACCCATCGAAAGCGTTGCTATAGTCTTTCATCAAGCAAAGAGGATTAACTCACTATACTCGCACAATGCACAACTCTCGGTGGGTTGCTACATGCGTCCTATCTCTAGGCTACACGATTGAGTATGCGATCGCATTTGATAAATAAAAGATGAAGGTAAACGATGATAAAGATAAAGAAGGTGAAGAAGATGGCATTGAAGGAATCGAATTATGCATTAATTACAAAATGTCTTAATATCTTAAGCTAAAATGTAATACAATACAGAGATTAGAGAAGAAATGAAAGACTCTGTGTCAAGGTTGCTGGTAGTGCCTTGGATGAATGGTGGAGATGTCTCTCTCGAGCTCTATCTTCGGCGAAAGCTCTAGTCGTCACCTGGTTTAGTTTGTGGAGATGAAGAATTCTCTCTGAAAATCTCGCTCATGCTCTCATCTGTGATCGCAAACCGATGCCTTGAGGCAGAAGTTCAGATGTCTTGAAATGAAGGTCCAATGGGCTATTTATAGAGTTTAAACACCGACAGCTATCATGATTGTGTTATGTATCACTGCTGCCTTTGTCACGGTATGGGCAATGTCACATCATCTTATCTTATTGATACTCCCAAAGTATGCGTCCGAGCTTCATTCAACTAAAGTATCAACGCATTCTACCCATCTTATGATCACCCTTCTATTTAAGGTTATCACTCCAGGCCGCAATCTCCAAGTGATTACCGCATTCACTTGATCACCGCAACTTCCATGCGATGGACGTATTCGATTACTACAACTTTCATGCGATAGACGCATGCGATCACCGCATGCATTCGTCTATGCAATAGCTCGTCTTTCAGCGCATGCATTTGTCTTTGCGGTCTCCTAGCTTCAGCGCATACGTTTGATTGTGTTTGATTCCTGCAATAGTTACAAAAATAGACACTTTGGCATGGAGTATCGCATAATATTGGGATCAGTGAGGATTTAGGTGCTAAACGATGTAAAACTCAATTTTTCATAAATTCTAAGTATTATCACCGCATTTTCTACTTGTTAGCCTTCATAATTCTAAATAAAATGCTTATAATAACTAGCATTTCTACCATTTATCAGAAAACGCCCATCCTTAGCATCTAAAGTTAGGTCACATCAACCTCAATAGGATTGAGCAGTTGGTGAAAAGTGGACTTCTAAAGAGTTTAGAAGAAAACTCCTTATCGGTATGTGCATCATGCCTTGAAGGCAAGATGACCAAATGACCTTTTATTGGAAAAGGTTACAGAGCCAAGGAAACCTTAGAGCTTGTACATTCAGACCTCTGTGGTTCGATAAGTGTTAGAGCTCGAGGTGGGCATGAATATTTCATCTCTTTCATAGATGATTATTAAAGGTATGGGTATCTCTACCTAATGCAACGTAAGTCTGAAGTCCTTGATAAGTTCAAAGAATATAAGACTGAAGTTGAAAACTTGTTAGGTAAGAAGATAAAAACACTACGATCTGATCATAGTGGAAAGTGTATGGACCTCCAATTCCAGAACTCTATGATAGAACATGGAATTACGTCCCAACTCTCGGCCCCAGGTACACCTTAGCAGAATGATGTATCAGAAAGGAGAAATAGAACCTTGTTGGACATGGTTCGGTCTATGATGAGTTATGCTCATCTTCTAGACTAGTTTTGGGGTTTTCAGTGGAGACTGCATGTTACATTCTGAACAACGTTCCCTCGAAAAGTGTTTCTGAAACACCTTTTGAGTTATGGAGAGGTCATAAAGGTAGTTTACGCCACTTCAGGATTTGGGGGTATCCGACCCACATGCTTGTGACTAACCCAAAGAAGTTGGAACCGTATTCGAAAGTTTGCCTCTTTTGTAGGCTACCCCAAGGAAACAAGGTGTGGATACTTCTATGATCTGAGTGAGAACAAATTGTTTATATCTATAAATGTTATCTTCTTGAAAGAAGACCACATAACGGTTCATGAACCATGAAGTAAGCTTGTTTTGCGTGAGATTTCTAGTGAGACTGAGACTACTGAGGGTTCAAAAAGAGTTGTTGAACAGACTGACAGATCAACAAGAGTTGTTGAGGTCGATCCATCTAGTCAACCAACTTAAGAGTTGAGACTGCCTCGATGTAGTGGGAGGGTTGTGAACCCACTGGATTGCTACATGGGTTTGATTGAAGTCTAGAACATCATTTCTAATGATGGGGTCGAGGATCCATTGTCTTTTAAGTAAGCAGTGGAGGATGTTGACAAAGATGAGTGGATTAAGGCCATGAACCAAGAAATGGAGTCTATGAACTTCAATTAAGTCTGGGAGCTTATGGATCAGCCTAATGGGGTAAAACCTATAGGGTGTAAGTGGGTCTATAAGCGAAAGTGAGGTGTAGATGGAAAGGTGTAAACCTTTAAGGCTAGACTCGTGGCAAACGGTTATACCCAGGTTGAGGGAGTTGACTATGAGGAAACTTTTTCACCTGTTATCATGTTGAAGGCTATCAGGATACTCCTATCTATAGCCACATTTTATGATTATGATATATGGAAAATGGACGTCAAGACTGTCTTTCTTAATGGTAATCTTGAGGAGACCATCTACATAACTCAACCAGAGGGATTCGTAGTTCCAGATCAAAAGAAAAGAGTTTGCAAGCTTAATAGGTCCATTTATGGGCTGAAACAAGCATCTAGATCATGGAACATTAGATTTGACAGTGTGGTCAAGTTGTTTGGCTTTGATCAGAACGTTGATGAGCCTTGTGTTTACAAGAAGATCATCAACAGCTCAGTAGCTTTCCTAGTACCATATGTGGATGATATCCTACTCATTGGGAATGATGTAGGGTTTCTAACTGACATTAAAAGTGGCTAGCTGCCTAGTTCCAAATGAAATATTTGGGTGAGGCATAATATGATCTTAGTCACTCACAGCTCGTTGGCCTCTTAACGAATTATACGCCTCTCCTAGCTCTTCTTGGCCTGAAAGGACATAATTCTCGATTAAACTACTTAGAATTCTTAGCAAAATAATAGTTCATTTACTAATAGAACTTTCTTCAACAAAAACACATTGCTATCGAGACAACCATTCTGAGTGAATCCATTCTCATGAGCGAGATCCTCCTCATGAGCAAGATCCTTATGAGCGAGATCAAGTTTTTCTTGGCAAACTTTCATCCTAGCGATACTCACCTTACCAGCAAGATTCAGCCCAATTTCTAGTGAGATTTCCTTATTGAGTGAGATCCTCATCACAAAATTAGTGAGATTTCCTTCATTATTGAGATCCTCATTCTCCATAACTCGCTATAACTCGCCACGGTAAGCTGTTTGCTTGTTCTTCCCAAGCAGCTGTCTGCTTATGCACAGATTCTCTGTTACAACTTCAAAAATTCATAACTCAAAATACAGACCTCTTTTGAAGAAACTTCCTTCGACAAACATTTTAGAATTGAGTTAACTTTCTTATCTTAAAATTCCAGCCAAAATTTCCTTATATTTTGTCCTAGAGCTTCCATTTTTTACCTCGAGCCCTGATTAATCTGAGATTCTACCTCCTCTGTAAATTCCTCACTTTTGTTCTTCTTCTCCTACAATCTTTCTCTGGCAAGCCAACCTCGAAAACTAGATTCTCCCAGCTTTCAAATGGTATTTATTTCACTAAATTTTCTCATGTAGATTGCCGATCCTCTACCTTTTAATCTTCCTGCCGCCTCCCGAGTTCAAGGATTAACCGCCACGTCACCCCATATTTAGTGCCTCCAGCCCAAGCCAATAAATGGGCTTCCTTATTTAATATATTTTCTTTTTCATTTCTCTACAACTCCTATAAATAACATGGATTTTCACTTATTAGACATTTAATATATCATTTCTTTGGCTAAACATACTTGTCTATGAAATTTAGAATTCAGGGTTTACACTTAGCTACACAAGAGCTTATTTCTTCTTGCTTCTATCCTCTATCCCTCCTAAAACATGGCTTCATTTAACTCATTAGAAGACATCACATTACTTACTCTTACTTAAAGTAATTAGGGTTCGGGTTTTACAAAGAATACTAAGGTAGCCATTGTGGTGGTGACATACTCAACTCGACATAGTTCAAGGTTTTTGGAGGCCGTTCGCTGTGTTCGTGATCTTGGAGATCATTGTGTTCGGGGTCGTTGTGATCATGTTGTATTGCAGTCAAAGTGTTCGAGCGTCCGTGATTATTGTCTTTCTGGTTGAACGAGTGTTCGTGATCAAGAGTGTTGAAGATAAGTCTTCAAAGGTATGTATAATTCTATCCCTTGATCTTATATAAAGCATGCTGTAATTTTGTTTTGTGCATAGCCTGTACGTTTCCATTTCTTGATTGTAATTGTGCTTGTTCAAATACAAATGAAATTTGGAACTATCATTCCGCTGCTCATGGAAATCCTCTCATCCGATTTCCTTCACATCTCACCTAACCGACCATAGGTGACATGACCTCAATTCTAATTTTTTTGGGAACTCCTGCATTTGAGGGCGACCCTTTGATTAGTATGGGTGAGAGTGGCCAGATTGCCAACTCAACATGCCTACCTTTCTGGAGACTTGTCTGATCTGGGAGCTGGGAACTCATTACACAAGATGGAATTCACTCCTTCTCCGAAGTACGGGTAAGTAGATAGATTGCTTTCTTATGGGCTGATTTCGGGTCCTGAATATAGTGGCCACAACTTCTCTTTGGAAGAGAGAACTCAGTCATAGTAGGACTATAACTTATGTTCATTAGAGGGATCAGTGGTACTTAAGGAGTTAGATGTAACTACAGGGGCATAACGGTTATTGGCCCAACTGTACTTACGAGCAATCTATGAAGGGTTATCACACTGTTGATTGATTGATATGGACACAAAATGTATCTATAGTAAGGAGAGTGAAACTATCTGTCTTTAGTGGAGTGTTTGGCAATTAACAGATGGTGGATCCCATGACTAAAGAATTTAGTCAGTTATTCACGTACCGTTGGAGCTTTAAGCTACAGGTCTATAAGGTCCCCTTGGTAGCTCACTGGATTCAAGTTGAGAATCAATTCTTGGTGTTGATTTGAAATGTTCAAATTGATAAGAGGAAATTCGATATATATGATATGATCGGTGTGACGTATGAGATACATCAAATGGAAGATTAATGTAAATGAGATTTACATTAAGTACCATGAAATAGAAAAAGAACTATGGTTTATATGTTTCATGGGATGAAATATTAAAACTATAGGTTATAAATATAATATGGTGAGTTGGTTATCATATATATTTATAATAATATTAATTATTGGAAAATTATATTTTTTTTCTCTAATAACTAATTGAGTGGGAGGTTATTAGTGGTTTCATGGTAACCGTGAGATAAAATGAAATTTTTTTTCCTAAATTTAGTAAGATTTGAGATTTTCCATTCTCAGAAAACTCACAGTTAGCTGTCAAGTGAATAAGATTCACTAAACGATAGCAAAAGCAGAGGATGTTGACACGTGTACAACTAACGGTTGTGTAGATTCGACGGTCTGATTGCATAACAGAAGGAATAATATCCCTCCATCTTTGGAATTCCATAACAATAAGTGGGGACCACAAGGCCGGAGTCAAAGATCTTCACCTATAAATAACCCATCAAATTCACAAAAAAAGATGTTACTTGATACGGGGCTAATTGCTGCTAGTATATTAAGAGAAAGGCTGAGCTGAGTGCTAAACTGAAGAAATCCGGGAAGGAGAAGAGACAAGGCCGAGAGGTGAGTCTCAGTGTTCATTTGCCAGATCCCCGCCGCGAAGCTCTTTTACTCAGATCGCTGGTACCGGTGAAGCAAGCCTGAGAGGAAAGCTCATACTTCCACACGATCCATCCTGACCGGCAAGCAAATCTCCATCCAAATCGGTGTCGAGATGTTGACGCTATTTATATCTGTTCTATCTCTTTTCATCATTGTAGTTCATCTTCTTTATCTCTTCATTCACACACCATGTATCAGACGCTAAATAGTTATATTGAATGTCTTGATCGTTTTCATCACCACTTTTCTGTCTATTTTCGTTCCTCTGTTTATCGCTTTCTTCATAACGTGTTCTTAATCCCCTGGTAGTTAATATGAACTAAACGAGTACTTAACCTGTATTAAAGAGATAATTGCGTTTAGCTAAGGCATGCTAGACGACATCTTCACCTGTGGGAGCAGAAGTGAAGATGCCATTCTGATCTATCGAGAGAAGATCAGAAGAATGCGTTAACTAGGGCGAGTAGTACTTCCAGACATGGAAGCAACCTTATGTTCATTACGTTCGTCTCTATTTCACCACGGACATGTGGGAACGCGGCCGATCACTGAAAAGTGTACGCTAAGGGAAAAACGGAACCGTACTTATCACTTCAACGCAATTAAAAACTTGCGATATTTATATTAGTTATCTTTCTGTTTCTGTTTCATACATAAGACTTGCCATCACATTACATGTTCTTTGTATAATCTTCACAGCTAGCCTTGACCTCAGTATCTTGTACCATGAAGCCTGAATCTTGTACCATGAAGCCTGTATCTTGTACCATCTTAGCTTATGTTTACTGCACTTTATTTTACTATCGCATTTTATTGCTTTCTTTTACTTTAACACAATTTTAAATACTTGTACAAACCATACTTTTAAAAGATTGAAAAACATGGCCGCATGTATCATAAACATAACGCAATAACCTCAAACAGTCCCTATGTTCGACCTCGGATTACACCGAAAAACTTGGGGTGGAATTATACTTGGTTCCAACATAAGGAAACTTGTGACAACGCATAACATACTACAAGAACATCCATTAATAACACATATCTAGAAGTAGTATTGCATAACACATATCTAGAAGTAGTATTGCATGAATTGTGTCAAGTCGGGTCATTATTGCATATCATGGGCTTCAATCGTGCGCGTGCATTGTGCAACTCAAATGATTGTCAACACCTACATACATTTCATAATGATAGGCATCAAGTTATAATGTAGTTAAAAAAGAATGATTTTTTTTTTATATACAACTGAACTTAAATTTCTCTAAGTTGCCTACGTACCCTTTATAATGATAGGGATCAAGTCGTAACGTAGTTCGTACAAAGGTTTCTTTTTTTCTTACATTTGTTAAGCGTAAAACTTCTTGAGAAACTTCCGTTGATTGGGCCGACTCTTAGCCCGTCTTGATCAACTATCTTGTGTGCTCCTTTTGTGTAGACTTCTTTGACGATGTAGGGCCCATCCCATTTAGGTGTAAACTTATTTCCCGTATGGCTTGTCATGATGATTGGTCTCCTTACGACGAGCACTAGATCACCGACTTGAAAGGACCAAGGCTTTACATGCTTATCGAAGGCTTTAGACATTCTCGCCTAGTAACATTCCAACGCTTGTTGAGCTTCTAATCATTTTTCATCTAGTGCTTCCAACTCTTGGAGTCGTAGTTTGGCATTGTCCTTTGTAGTTAGCCCTTCTTGCACTGCCATTCTTAGCGATGGAATTTCTCTTTCCAAAGGAAGGACAACTTCTACCCCATAAACGAGAGAGTACGGGGTGACTCCTATAGGAGTACGATGAGTGGTGCGATAAGCCCACAACGCTGACCGATCTTCTTCTACCAATCTCTCTTCGACTTGGAAACAATTTTCTTCAGCAGGTTGCACAATGTCTTGTTAAATGCCTCTGCCAACCCGTTTGTGGCGGCATTATACATGGATGACTTATACTGCTTGAATTTGAATTTTTCACACAACTTGTCCATCAAACTGTTGAAGAATTGTCTATGTTATCCATCACGATTCGATAGGGAATACTATACCAATAAATAATATGAGTGCGAATAAAATCCACCACATTGTCTTTCTTAGCTTCCCTTAGAGCGATAGCCTCAACCCATCTTGAAAAGTAGTCAGTGGTTGGGAGGAAGTAGGAGTGCCCTGTTGACGACTTAGGTGTTATAGGGCTGACCAGATCAAGCCCCCATGCTTTGAAAGGCCACGAGGCTATGGTCGGATGCAGAGGCTCGAGCGGTTGATGAATGAAATTCGCATGATATTGACAGGCTTCGCACTTCTTTGAATAATCCATCGAGTCTTAGATCATTCCAGGCCAATAGTAACCCATTTTTTTCAGTTGGAATTGTAGCTTTGGTCCATCTGGATGCGCGCCGCATATGCTTGAGTGTGCTTCCTCCAAAGCCTTTGTTGACTCCTCTTTACTGAGGCATCGAAGGAAAAGTCCTTCAAAGGATCAATGGTATAGGACCCCTTTGTAGTAAATGAAATGCGCGGCCCTCCTTCGAACCTCGATTTTACGGCGGAGGTCGTCCAGAAGCCTTCCATGCTCAAGATAATCTATGATGGGCTGCCATCAGTCTTCCTCATCGATTAAGTAGACTAATATCGTATTCGTTTCCCCACATGCAGTCCCGACTAGAGGTACAACCCATCTCCGACAAAGCGATATATTAAGGGGCACATTATCCAGGACCGTTAAGGCAGTGGCTAGGTTTTCCAAGGCATCCGCTTTCTTGTTCTCCATCCTCGGGACATGCTCCAACGTCACACTTTCAACTTTTCCATCAACTGGCGAACGTAAGTGAAGTACGGTTTCAAGTCGTCATGCTTCACCTCGTACTGGCATAAGAGTTTATTGATTATCAACTTTGAGTCACCGAAGTTCTCTATACAAGCTACCCCAATCTCTAAGGCCATTTGGAGACCAATTATCAAGGCTTGGTATTTAGCGACGTTCGAGCATAACTCAGCAAGTGTGAAGCTATAAGGCAACATGTGCTTTTCTGGCGAAATGAGGACGATACCTGCCCCCGCACCACTTTTCTGTGTCGCACCATCAAAGAACATGACCCACAACCTTAAGGTTTCTGTGAAGAGAACTTCGTCATCAGGAAGTGTTCACTTAACTCCCAATCCGATGGAACTGGGTGATCTGCCAGGAAGTTGGCCAATGTCTACTCTTTAACTGCCCTTTGTGGTACATAAATAATGTCGTACTGTTGAAGAATGATTGCCCACTTGGCTAAACATCCCGAGATGATCAGCCTGGATAGGACGTACTTGATAGAATCAGCTTTCGTAATTAAGTGGACTGTGAAGGCTTGCATGTAGCGCCTCAACTTATCTATGGTGAAAAAGAGCGCAAGGCACGTCTTCTCTATAGGGGAATAATTGATCTTAACTCCATTCAGGGTCCTACTCAAGTATAGAGAACGCGTTCTTTTCCTTTTCTCTTTCTTGTGCCAACAATGCCCCCAGTGATCTCTCTTGCGCTGCAATGTACAGTATCAATGGCTTGCCCGCTACTGAGGCTCCTAAGACAGAAGGGCTGATCAGATACCTCTTTATGCTATCAAAAGCATTATAACAGGCCTCATCCCATTCGAATTTCTCTCACTTTCTCATCAGTCTTTGAAAGGGTTGACACTGCCTTGCCAAGTTAGAAATAAACCTACGAATGTAGGCCAGACGTCCCTGCAAAGTTCTCAACTCATGTAGATTCCTTGGTCTTGGCATCTTCTGTATGGCATCGATCTTGGATTTGTCTATCTCTATCCCTCGATGTCTCACAATGAAGCTCAGAATTGGATCTTGGTCTATTTGAGATTGTTCCTTTTAATCGTAATCAAAGTTGTTTTCTTGTCTCTCATTTCTTTTCCGAATAAATTGAAGAACCTAACTTTCCTAAAGTTATGCTGAACGCGCATTTAAGGGGGTTCATCTTTAACCGGTACTTTCGCAAGCGATCGAACACGATTCTTAGATATTTCAAATGGTTCTGTCGTCACTTGGTCTTGACCACAAGGTCATCCATATAGCACTCCACGTGTTTGTGCAACATATCGTCAAACACCTTCTTACGTTGATAAGTAGCACCAACGTTCTTCAACCCGAAGGGCATTACCTTGTAGTAATATATCCCTTTTAGGGATTGAAATGTCGTCATTTCCTCGTCTATGAGGGCCATTCATATCTGGTTATACCCAAAAGATCCATCCATGGAGGATAAGGCCTCATGTCCCGTTGTCGCATCGACCATAATCTTTGTGATGGGCAATGGAAAATCATCTTTCGAGCATGTGCTATTTAGGTCGCGAAAGTCTACGCAGACACGAATCTGTCCATTCTTTTTTCTAACTGGGACAATGTTGGCTATCCACGTTGGATATTTAACTTCGCGAATGAACCCGGCCTCAATCAACTTATTGACCTCAACCTCAATCTGGGGGATAAGTTCTGGCCGAAAGCGTCGTTGAGCCTGCTTAACGGGTCGACACCCCTATTTGATCGCGAGATGGTGGACTGTTACTTTTGGATTTAGTCCCGACATCTCTTTGTATGACCAGGCAAAGACATCTCTGTATTCGGTGAGCAAACTCATGTATTCGTCCTCTTCCTCTTCCAAGAGGGACGCACTGATGAAAGTCGGACGTGGTTCTTCTATTGTGCCCAAATTCACCTCTTTTAGCTCGTCCACCGTCCTCTAGACCTTGTGGAGCGTCCTCCACTTCCTCTTCGGTCATACCTTCTTCGGATTCTTCGGTGATGGTGATGTGATGGCACGAAGTTTCGCCTTCCTCCTGCTCTAAATTTCCATTCTGAGGATTGGTGAAAATGACGTCGTGCCTTTTTACTTTGAGCGAGCCTTCACTTGTGTTTAGAGTAACGAAGGTCTTTCTCTTCATGCGTGAGGGGACGGTACTACGAATTTCTCCATCACTTCTTGCCTCTCCTAATGGCTTATGGTCCGATGACCCTTCAACGTTTTTAAGGTCGATTCATCGCCAAATGAACGCTCGGGGTATCGACCCCCTCTTTCTTATAGTCATTTTGGGGGCGTCAGCGCAGGCTTTTCCCTTCCCTTTTGTCTTACTAGGGACATATTGGTTGAGGGGATCTTCAACCCTCTCGTGCTTCAGGTGATAAAAAATGGAAGCGCAGGGTTTTCCTTCGTTCTTCTTTGGAACTGTGCCTAGTCTTTCGAAGGTTGACGGTCGCACCAGCACTGGCAATTGACAAATGATTTCCTCATTTCCTTCATTCGGCAGAGTCAACCTTCGAAAGACTGAGCGTTGAATAGCTCGGAGAATAGTATGTAGGCTTCCCCTTTCTGATTCTGTCATGCTTAACCTCTCGAAAACCAAGACGCGTGTGGCAGACGTCTAATACGGTTGAAGGCTGAGGCTCTTTTATCTTTGCCCTCCTTTTCTCCTGTATCATCGACTTCTTCTGCAATGATATGATTGTTGTTAGCCACTTTCCCCTTCGCCTTTCTGATTATGCGGACTGGCTTTGACGGCTCATATCCGAGTCCTGCCCTTGACGTGGGTATAGCGCGTCCTTCTTGCAAAAGCTTCTTTTGAGTCGGCGAGAATCAAGGTTGCTCATAAATCTTCAAACTCTTGAACTCAGTGTGAGTTGTGAACTCATAACCTGCCTTCGCCAACAGTTTGTAAGCCTTGGGATCGAATTCGTCTTCAGTTCGCCTCTCGGGCAACTTTAACCCCGTCACTTTCGCCTCTGGCTTGTGGACTTCCTGCTTCACTATTGGCGTGAGGGGTGTGACGAAACTCTCCTTTAGAATTTATATGTTGTCGACCTGCAAACCTTTTGAGCATTCCATAAAGGGTAACCCTTTTTCGTCTTAACAAAGGGACATAGCGCTGAATCAAAGGTTTTGAGGCTTTTTCGCCCCTCACCACGGGTGTTTCTCCAACGTCGAGGGATGTTCTACTCACCACGAGTGTACCTTGCTACCCGCCTCTTTCTCTGTGTCTATTGGCGACCTCGATCGGGATCCACTTGCTTTTTTTGCCAGCAAGTTCTCTGCCGTCATAGTCTCACCGAAATTCCCGCTCTTTAGGTAAAACTTTGCATCTGCGAAGTAAGACTCGGGCTCGAAAAATGGATTAGAATCTGCTTCAACCTTCTTAATCCCATCTTGGTAAAACTTGAAACACTGATGTAGTGTCGATGTAATCATACCATTCCCATGAATCCAAGGGTGTCCCAATAGTAGCTTGTAGGTGGTCTTTGAGTCTATCACATGAAATAGCGCGTCAGCCTTCAGATCGCCAATGGGGAGCTCCAAGTGTATCATGCCTATCGCCCTTTGGCTGCCTTGATTAAAACCCTGAATTACTAATTTGCTGTTTGATAGCTCTTCCATGAGTATGCCCAATTGTTTCATAGTCATCTTAGGCATTATATTAACGGCGGATCCATTGTCGATGAGGATTCGACCCACTCTTTGTTCTCGAATGTATCAAGAGACGTACAAAGACATATTATGCAATTTGGATCCTAGTAGCAGATCTTCGTCTGAGAAGCCTATGGATGTGTAACACGAGGCATAAGCACGTGCTACGGAGGTTGATGCACCAGATGCGTTGGATTCTAACAGTGCCTCAATAAGGGTTGTCTTAGCTTCTCGCGAGAACGAGAGCATGTCGTCTATGTTGAATGGGAACGAACCCTTTGGTTCTCCTGTCGATTTTAATGGGTCTGGAATGATATCTTCTTCTTCCATGGTACTGACAGCATGCCATGCAGCAACCTCTGGCATCTCCTCTGAACCCCAATTGCAGAAGTTATTTGGGAGGAAATCTGCTAACGTTAGTCGTCTGGGATGAGAAACATCCTCGTCTCTCTCGTCAGCAGCCTTGGGCCTCCAGGCCTTCTTTCTACCTTTCATTTTTCGTGTTTTGCTCCCTTTCCTGTAGCTTCTATGAGGGGCGTAACTCTTTTTGGGTAGAGTTCAGTCTTTCCTTCTTACGACACGCCACAAGGATCCAGCCTTCGTTATCGTCATCGTCAATGTGGTCTCCTCTATTTTGAGGATATGTGGCTTGGACCTCCTGCTGAAACCGCACTACCACAGGTTCGAAGGTCCCAAACTGAACCGAGCTCTCCCTTTCTTCATAATATATGATTGGTGCCAACACGCTTGGGGTTACCGTCACCGCAACATGATTCGTTTGGACCACCTCGTCTAGATCCAACTCTATTTTCCTCTCATGGGCCAATTTGAGGATCAATTCCTTCAGTACAAAATATTTTTCGACTGGGTGGCTAACGAACCTGTGATACTTGCAGTAGTTGGGATCGTCCACTTTGCCGCCCTATTCCGGTCGCTTACATTCTGGTAGCTGGATAAGGTGGTTCTTTAGTAGTTGCTCAAGCATATCCGCAACGTCAGAGTTAGGGAACGGGTAGACATTTTCCTGTCGTTCATTCAGGGTTAGGCGACGTCTTTTGCCTCCTTCATCTTTCTTTTCTATCTTCTTCTCTTTCCCTTTCGAGGAGAACTTCAACGGGGCCATATTAACAACAATTGATTCCTTTGTGGCACCTTTCAAAATTTTCTCGGGGCCCTTCACCTCCTTTTTGTCTTTCTTCGGTTCATGGCTTAGGAAGTCCTTCGTTCCCCTGTTAGCGATACTTAGCTCCATGTTGTGGGCGCGAGTCGTCAATTCTTCAAAGGTACGGGGCTTTATTCCCTGTAGGATATAGAGGAGTTCCCAGTGCATACCTTGCATGCATATTTCTACAGCGGATAATTCGGTGACTCGATCTTTATAGTCCAGACTCAGAGCTCTCCATCGGTTGATATAGTCGATGACTGGCTCCCCTTTCCGTTGTTTGGCGTTCGTCAGCTCCATCATGCTGACGATGCGTCTAGTGCGGTAGAAACGATTCAAAAATTCTCTTTCAAGCTGCCCCCAACTGTCAATCACCTCAGGCTCTAAGTCCGTGTACCAGTCAAAAGCGTTTCCTTTGATGGTTATGACGAACTGCTTGACTAGTAGATCTCCCCTTGTTCCCGCATTCTTGCATGTTTCCACAAAGTGGGCGATGTGTTGCTTTGGGTTGCCCTTTCCATCGAATTGCTAGAACTTTGGGGGTTGATACCTTGCAGGCATTCTCAGATTGTTGATCCTCTGGGTGTATGACTTGGAATACATGAAGGAAGTTTGAGCCGACCCTCTATATTGAGCTCTTATGGAGGTCATGATCATGTCTTGCAATTGTTGGATCGATAGAGAGGCCACCGAGGCTGACTGTTGCAGTTGATTTTGACCGTGGGTGCTTGGCTTGATTCAGCAGCCTCTCGAGACTGCATTTGTTCTCTCAGGGCAATGATCTCATGGTCTCGCTCCTCAATGGCTTTCATCAGAAAGTTAATCTTCCTTTCCATTTCTGCCATGGCCACTTCCACCGTCACATCTGCCATTAGGACAGAAATCACATCTGGCGGTGAATCTCTTTTCGGCTTGCTGGAAGCGGAAGTGGAGTTGTCAAACAGGGGGTTTTCCTTGATGACAACCCCGCCTTGTGGGGATTCCATTATTTTCCTTAAGATGTTGTAGGCGATGAGGGAGCTCTACTCTTGCGTGACTTCTCTTGAGTGGCTGCAGGTGACAGGTCCCATGTACGAGCCATTTGTGGAGGAAGCTTTAGATGCCATCTTCTTAGGTGCCATTTGCTTTGTTTGGATGCTGAGAGAGAGATGAGAGATAGAGATGTCCCATTGGATGTGCCAATTTGTTCACACGAGGTTTCCGAAGAAACGTGTATCGTAGAGTTGAACTTGAGTTGGTGTTGATGCTATGTGGTTCGATCTTTAATACTTGATCCTGGGAGTCTTCTGCTTGTTGATGCTCTCTAAATGTAGAAAATGTTGACCCGTCCAAAGGACTTGCGCTTGGTTGGTCCATGAGTCTGACCTTTGGATCCAATTAATCAGATTTAGGTCTGACATTTGATCAAATTCAAGTGATTAGTCCAAAATTTCTCATTCAACCATTATCAAACATGATTAGATGTATAGATTTTATTTGGTCATCTTAAAATATGAATACGTTAAAAAATCCCAAGAATTTTCAATACGCCAAATCAACAATGGATCGTATCATCAAAGCTTTTAGAATCTGTTCGATCTCTTACCCGCGTCCGTCCATGGACGAAAACGATAGCCGTAGAGTGTGGACCCAACTTCTCTGAAAAGAACGGCCATGGCTGAAGCAACGAGTTCCCTGTTTGCTCACTTTCAATGTTAACGACTGCAACTCCTTGAATGAGAGTTCCTACATTTTCACTGAGCCAAGCTATGATTGTTCTTTAGATTTCCATGAACAGGCGACGAGGATAATTCTTTAAGCAAATGGAGCTGGTTACCCGGAGTGCATCACTGTCTTCTTCTGCTTCCTTTCTGTGTGCTTCAAAGTTGAATTTTCCTGAATGTCGACGCCGGAATTCGAAGCAGAATGTTGTTCGAGACCGGAGAAGAAGTGATATTCGCTTCGATTTGGATGTTAATTGGTTTCATTCAAGGATGAATGCTTCGGTGACTAGAGCGTGGAATCGTGGAGCAAAGGTGGGAACTTCAATCGCCATGGCGGAAGAGGTTGAGGTTTCCATTTCTAATCGGTTTGAAGTGTTCGACGGTACTCCAACGCCTTTCGGTGCCACAACTCGAGACGGCGGGGTTAATTTCGCTATCTATTCTGCCAATGCGGTTTCAGCTACCCTGTGTTTGATAAATCTTTCTGATTTGCATGAGGTAAAATAGAAATCAACTTAAATACATTGTTGTTGTTGTTGTTGTTTTTTCTCCAGAGAACATTTTATTCGATGTTGCCGTTGTTCGGGACTTTATTGTCAGAAGTAAATTATAATTTATTCTTCATTTCCCGGAGCGCAAATAGATGGGTGGCTTTTGCTAGCATATGCATTTTATGGAACTCTAAACATGGTTGCTTAATTTTATCAATGGCAAACTATAGGAGTAGCGTTTTTCTTATATTTGTCGTGTTTTTTCCTCATCCTGTTTTCTTATTCTTTTTAATGACTCCTTCCCTTCCATGATTGTTATGTTGAAAAACTTATTTCTCTTGAGGCACACATGTTTGAAAAGATTTCCATCTGTGTTATCTTTGAATTATCTTACTCTGAATCGTTTACTTCACTGTAGCTGATGGCATTGGTTACCATTTACTTTTTGCAGAATAGCGTGACCCAGGAGATCACACTTGATCCCTTAACCAATAAAACTGGGGATGTCTGGCATGTATTTCTGAAGGGAGATTTTACTGAGATGCTTTATGGCTACAAATTTGAAGGGAAATTTTCGCCTCAGGAGGGATGCTATTTTGACCCTTCTCGGATTTTGTTAGATCCATATGCTAAAGTTCGCGACTTCATCATTTTCTTTTTGTTTTCATTTTGAAATAATAACTTTTATCCCATATTTATTAGTTGCATTATCTCCTTACTGTGAGTCTGTGACTAGATTGTAATTTGTATGAAATGATGTATAGCGGGTTGCTGACTTTCTATTTCTTTTCTCAGGCCGTTATTAGCAGAGGGGAGTTTGGTGCCTTGGGACCCAATGACAACTGTTGGCCCCAAATGGCTGGGATGGTACCCACGATTAATGAAGAGATAAAAAATGTATTTATGCTTCTCTCTTTCAGATTTCTTTAATTTGTGTC
The DNA here is from genome assembly GCF_027475165.1 of Benincasa hispida. Taxonomy (NCBI): domain Eukaryota; kingdom Viridiplantae; phylum Streptophyta; class Magnoliopsida; order Cucurbitales; family Cucurbitaceae; genus Benincasa; species Benincasa hispida. Next base: position 5,153,890 of record NC_143479.1, on the reverse strand, counting down.
TGTGTATATAGTTCTATAGTGCTACCCGATCCTTGTTTTGCATCTATTAGACTATTACAGTATATTCTTTTAAAACTAGATGGGATTCATAAATCTTTTATTGCTATGTGTATATATATATATTATTGGAAAAATCTTTGCATGAAATCTCTAGCATGCTAAACTGAAAGTAGAATAATTTTCCCAGGACTTGATACTAACCCAAAGCATGGCGAGCACTAAAGCCTACGACAATCGGAGTTTCAAAATACAAATAGACTCCCTTGTCCTTATAGTAACAACAAATAGAGAAAGCCACTTTTAGCTAACCAAGGAGAGTCTGTAAAAACAAAAAGCAAAAGAGCAGACTCTCCCCTTGATCAGATAGTTGAGGAAATCAGAGGATGTTAGAGAGGAGTACAAAATAAGAAGGGGAAACTGCAACTTGAGGTATCCATTTGAATTCAAGTATCCTCCCAAATTTAAACTCTGCAACCAACCCCACAGGAAAGATGATTATAAACAAAAAGCCTTGAAGGCATTGAGAGGTGTCACTTTCAAGGGTTCCCCTAAAGTTGCCCATAAATTCTGATCGAAGTTCTAATTGTTAGAATGATCCCATTTTCCCTAATGATTTAATGCTACGACCAACCCTGCAGGAAAGATGATAAAGAACAAGAAGCCCATAAGGCATTGAGATAGCACTTCCAACTTCCAGGGGTTCCTAATGTCGCCCATAGATCCTGATCAAAGTTCCAACGGTTGGAATGAGTGCCATAATTTCTAATGATTGCCTAATGCTATAGTGCTTGAGGTTCTAATGGAAGATCCAAAGCTCCTCCTCTCCCACACCCTAGGCGGTCATATCCTTTCAAGAGGGAAAAGAAGCTTGTTTGGGAGAATTTTATTAGAACCTACTGCTGGAATATTTGACAAGAAAGATATGGCAGAATCTTCCCAGATAAGGAACACTCATACAACGAACTTTTTGATGCTATAAATAGTACGATTGTAACTTGGTGTATGTTCTCCCTTCTCTTCTTCTAGTATAGCTTTTCTTCCCTCCTTTTTAACTGGAAAAGAGTATTTCTAGATTCCCTTTTATGGGGGTCCTCTTTTTTTGTAATTGCATATCATCAATGAAATTGTTTTTTTTTTAGTCCAGAAAGTGGTTCTAAAGGAACTGCCACAGCCATTTAAAAAGAACTAAAGGGGCGAATAGTTTCACTCCCCAAGTTCCCTATCTTCAGACCAATCTTCTTGCAAAGTTTCAATATAATTTACTAAATGTGACTCATCTCGCTCCTCCTCAAACCCTACCTGCAAAAGGTCTCTCGTTACCCTTTTCAACCCTTCCTTGGGATACCAACGAACACCAATTAAATCAAGGTGAGCCTTCCTTCTTTTAGAGAAAAAGGTTTTTTTTCCCAGACGAAAGCCTATTAAGTAGACCCTATAATCTTAATTTTAAACCAGAACTAAAAAACAGAGACCAAAGTGATTATTAAATGGGCCCCAAGGAACGTTAAAAGTAGCCTCCTCCTATTAATGCTTTTGCGAGACAATGCAGTTCCATCTAATAGAAAATTGCTTTCTATGTTGAGGGCATCTAATATGCTTATATAATATATATTTGATGTGATGTTTTCAGTTTGATTGGGAAGGGGATTTACCTCTGCAGCACGCACAAAAAGATCTCATAATATATGAAATGCATGTAAGGGGGTTCACCAGGCACGAATCAAGCCAGTCAGAATTTCCTGGAACCTATCTTGGTCTAGTTGAGAAGCTAGATTACTTGAAGGTACATTTCTAGAGTGCTCCAATAACAAATCAATTCTCTCTACCCCTTTCTGCATGCCTTTTTCTTAACATCATTCATGTAGCTCTTATCTAAAAGGGTAAATGCTAGTGTCAGGGGAGAGCAAAATGGGTAGCAAAATGGATAATTGAAATGGATAGCAACATGGGTTGTCATATTGGCAAACATGTCACATAAATAAATAATGTGCAAATATGGAAAATTTTTAAATTTATTGATATACCATTTTTATAGACTATCTCCTTGGCCTTGAGTTATATATATATATATATAATATTATATGGGTCTCCTAGTGAAATACTGGATTTTGTTTCTGATAGGGTCTGATGGGGTTTTCTGTCCATTACTCCAGTTAGCTTCTAATAATTTCTTCGTTTAATTTGTTTTCTTTCTAAATGCAAATTAGGTTGCTCTGGCTTCGCCCTTCCATTACCTCAAATGTTGCTATCTTTAACTAGTATTGCATGTTCTCCGTTGTCTCCTAATGAGTCAATGACACAACTCTTCTAATTATCAACTTTCAGGAACTTGGAGTCAACTGTATAGAGTTAATGCCATGCCATGAATTCAACGAGTTGGAATACTTCAGCTATAACTCTGTCTTGGGTGACTATAAGTACTATTTGATACCTTTCTTGGAGAACTTCTAATTTTTGCTATAGTATAATGGCTTCAAATTTTCCTTTGTAGTTCACACATAGTTTTATTTTATAAGAGCACACTCTTGAAGACCTGTTATATTGTAATAATGACTTTGCTTGGTTTTAATTAGTATGCTGTGAGCGATAATCTGTCACTCTTTTATACCCAAAATCATTCCAATGACAGAGAATTTAGTTTTTATGTTGGATTGTTTGTGATGGACACCTCAAGAACAAATAAGTATAATGGAATCCATATACCAACTTTTTAGAATTTTTGCCCTTTTCTTGTCAATAGATCACATCATGGACTCAATTTTTTTGTGCAGGATGAACTTTTGGGGATACTCAACAGTCAATTACTTTTCACCAATGATACGATATTCTTCTGCAAGCATAGGAAACTGTGGCCAGGATGCTATAAATGAATTCAAGCTTCTCATTAGAGAAGCACATAAGCGTGGAATTGAGGTGGAAGAATGAAATAGTTTCGTGGTTACCTTTGAAATATGACTTATGTTTCACTTTTTTAGTTGACATTTTTTTTTTCTCAGGTGATCATGGATGTAGTTTTCAATCACACGGCCGAGGGGAATGAAAATGGCCCCACTATTTCTTTCAGAGGGGTTGATAATAATGTGTATTACATGCTTGCACCAATGGTATGTATCTCTATGATTATTAATTTTCCTCCCTCATATTTTATTCAGAGGAAAATAACAAATCATCATTATAAGATGGAAGAAAACGATTTTCTTTCGATTCTCTTAATTCAGATTTCTGCAAAGTTTATGTGATTTTCTTATGTTTCTCAAAGAAAAAAAAAAAAAAAAAAAAAAACTATACAAGATTTTTTGTATTCAACTGCTCGAAACATTTGTGGGTTTATATTTACCACTAATTCCTTAGTTAATTATCGAATGAAAACCCCTAATTTCCTGCAATCTATTTCTAAAAGTATCGAGGAAGGAAAAACCAAGCATATCACTACTGTTGAAAAGAAAAGAAAAGACCAATTCTCCCTTTTGAATTCATAAATGCTGAAAGTGAGAAATGTTTAGAAACTAACTACTGGTTCTAATTTATAATTCTTTATATATGTTTAAGACTTTGGCACTTTGCTGTGTGCATTCAGATTACAGAGCCTTGCTGTTCAGTATATCTCATACTTACACTCGATGGCTGTTTTACATTTAAACCAGTAGGATAATAATAACATTACCCATTTGCTAAAATTTAAGCGGAAGATCAAGCAACGGTTATGGTTCAGTTTAGTCTTCTTCTTCATCATCTTCTTTTCCCCCTATCTTTTTCTTTCTTTCTTTCTTTCTTTCTTTCTTCTTTTCCTTCTTCAATGCTTTCATGCTAAAATTTTTTTATTTATTTATCTCTTCTTTTTTCAATTATTTTATGTAATCACATCATTCATATCTCAACCATGATTTTTCAGGGAGAGTTTTATAATTACTCGGGATGTGGAAACACATTTAACTGCAATCATCCAGCTGTGCGTACGTTCATTGTGGATTGCTTGAGGTAGATGTACTATAGTCGTGGATACCATATTTCTGGCACTTGTCGGTTTAACACATGGAAGGAGGTCCATCAAAAGGAGAAAGAAACATTAAATGTATACTTTTAGAAATAATTACAGTAAACTTAACAAAGTAACAGCATAATAAACCAAACTAAACAAGGATACAAACTGAAAATGCAAAAGGGAAGGAAACAGAATATAGATATATTTAGAGAGAGAGAGAGAGGCACCCCACTGTAAAACTCTTTATAGATAGATACATAGAGACGGGTATAAATCCAGTCATAGCCCACACCTACTTCCATGTACCTCTCAACTCTAAAAAGTTCTACTTCCCTTGAGCTAGATATTCCACAAAACTGCTAAAATGGATTTGAATCAAAGAGCCTCTCCCTTGTTTTGAAACAGTGAGTGAAAGAGGATCTTCTCGGTCATCAAACAAGATCACCTTAACAAGCGAAACACACATCAAAAGTCTAAAAGAATCTCTCACATTGAGTATGCAAATTGACAGCCCCATGAAACCAAAACTAGAGTCTCAAAAATACTCTCGAACAAAATATTCCAGCCCTAATAACAAAGGAGAGTGCCGCCCTAATAACAAAGGAGTGGGCTGCCCTTTGACTATATTATGCATGTCCAGCTTTCTAAATTTGAAAATACTATCTGCCAGATTATTGCATCTTATTGTCGGTTTAGTCTATCAACTCTTTTGGCTTTACCTTTGTGGTCATTTCCTCAATTCGTCCCTCCTCATGTAAGGAGTGTTGAGATGACAAGTTCTTGCCTTTAATCATTCTCATCTTCTTAATGTTTTTCTCCTTGGGAAATATTTTTGTTCTTCAAGAAATATATCAACTGACCACTACACAAGTGTACTTGTTGTACTTGACTATTCCCTTTGACTGTCTGCATATCATGCATTTTCAGAATAATTTATTTGTTTTTTGAGATCCAAACCTTTGGCCACAGATATTGGGTGACAGAAATGCATGTGGATGGGTTTCGCTTCGACCTTGCTTCTATAATGACCAGAGGTAGCAGGTTATTGGCTGATCTTTCTGTCTGTATGCTTAATTTTTGTATGGATACTTATCTCATTATTCATCCTTTTCCTCTTTTGTGGACAGTTTGTGGGATGCAGTAAATGTGTTTGGAAATCCAATTGAAGGTGATGTACTCACAACTGGCTCTCCTCTTGGCAATCCTCCATTGATTGATATGATAAGTAATGACCCAGTACTTCAAGGAGTGAAGGTATTTACCCTAAATTCCTCTCTTTTACTTGATTGTCTGCTTCACGGACAATTGTAAACATGACCTAGATGGTTATTGTTTTTGTTTTGTTTTGTTTTGTTTTTTTGTTTGTTATTATAATCTGCTACTCTGTTTGAACTACAATTTTGAAAAACTCTGCAAGTTCATTAGAGAACTATAAATGGGCAGGTTGCTGCATCTTCGGTTTGATTTAATTTGATTTCATAATTCTCTAACAATGATATAGATAACTTCAAATGCAGTGAGATCATTACTCTTTAGTGTAGACACTTTTAGAAGTGAAGAGAATTATTTGACAAAAAATCATCATCCATGTTCTTATCCCTATTACAACATACCATATGAGGATGGCGTATATTTGTGAGTTAATAAAATTCTATTGACGATAATATTTTGTTGCGAATAATATCATCCCATTTTTACCTTATCAATCAACTCTTGAATAAGATATATGGTCAATTTGTTTTAGAATTTGATACACTAATTTTTAGGCATTTTTTTTAATTATTGAGTGGTGACAGATGCACCCTACCCTTCCTCCTTTTTGGTGGTTTTGGTTGAACTGGATAAGATAAAATTCAACGGCGGTCTTTCAAGTCCTTTTCCATGACAGCTATTGGATCGTTGGATGAATATCTTATTTGGAAGAAAGGTGCATTAGTCGCTAGATCAAAATCTAGAAGGTGTAATAGTTTAGCTGTTTGAATGAGTAGTTTTGCTCCCGTGAACAGAGATGCTCTCTGCTGTGCCTTCAACAATGTGGAAATCGGGCCTAAGGAGGTAGGGTGTTAGGGGATGGAAAATGTTACAGTCAGTTTCTTGCCAGCTCCTGTTAGGTTTGGTGCTTTGAAAAATTGGGCCCTTTCTTTAGTGGTCTCCCATTTTTGTGGGCTTATTTTTTGATTGTCCATGTATTCTTTCATTCTATTCTGAATGAAAAGTATATCTAGGACACATGTCAAGGTTTGAGATGTGGCAAAAGGTTTAATGCCTCCTTGTGGGCATCGATCACTAAGCCTTGTCGTACTTGTAACTACGAATATAGTTTGTTTTTGTTGGATTGGAGTCTCTTTCTGTAGTTTTTCAGAATTTCCGTTTTTTTTTGTTGGGCTGGTTTTTTTTACGCTCTTGTAAATTCTTTCATTTTTATTAAAATCTCGGTTTCTTAAAAAAATCCAAAATTTGTATGTTGTTCCTTCTGTGCATTCTATTTTGTTGTAGAGTGTTGTTTATGTGATATAAATGAGATATGCCCTCCGGAAAGACATGGTTTAAAGCATTTAGTCTTCTTTCTGATCTCATGGTTGGAGTTTTGTATTGATTGAAGTTGATGCTCACCATCTCATCGTACTTAGTAGTGTGTAAACTGAGTGATTGATTCTGTTCGTTCCTCTTTTTTTGCTATCATTATGGATTAGTCTTATTCCTTTTCCTCTTATTGAAAGCTCATTGCAGAAGCATGGGATGCTGGGGGCCTCTACCAAGTTGGCACATTCCCTCACTGGGGTGTTTGGTCAGAATGGAACGGGCAGGTCTGCATAGATATTTGCCATTTTCTTCATCATTCCCCTATATTTGACGGCAAGTATTGAGAGGTCTAATCTACCAAATTGAAAGTTAAAAGTAAATGACTGCCACATTGCCTAAATACAAAAGTAATAAAAAATAATGACCGGAATTTGGTGGATCGTCAATTAACCAAGTTACTTTAAGATTTCTCAGGAGTCTCAATGACTCTCAACGAGCTTTTAAAACTTCTAATTATATTAGATATACCTGCATAGTTTTTATTGTTTATGATGTTTGATCACAACTTTTCTTTTTTGGATCAATTTCAGTATCGAGACATTGTACGGCAGTTCATCAAAGGCACAGATGGGTTTTCTGGAGCTTTTGCTGAATGTCTTTGTGGGAGCCCTAATCTTTACCAGGTTACGTTGAGTTTCTCTTTCCTGTCTTTGATCAAATAAGGTTACTTTTCTTCAGATAGTCTAGTCCATCTCTGTCAACATTTTATTGGAAGGATAACAAGGATAGCATAATAGCTTTGGATATATTTTCTAGAATGAAGAAAATAGAGTTGGGATTTGGAAGTAACAAATAAAGAACCACTGTACACTCATAGTGGCATCATGATGGAGGTTTGCTTTGGCACAAGGCTTCCTGTGGGGCATGAAAATTAGAAATCAGCATAAGGGATACATTGTTAGGGAATAGGACTATACGCGCAAAAGCTCTGTGAGTTGTGTATTGCACATGTTGATGCGTGATACTGCCTGGTTTTAGTGGATGGAAATATTACAAATTGAATTTTCTTTTTTTATTGTATTGAACTATATCATATCATAATATTTTCTTTTAGTTTTTCTAATTCATCTAGTTCTTTTATATAGCATATTAAATCTTCCTGATGATTACACAAGTATGCAATAATTTTTTGTGCATATGGATATTAAAATTTAAAATTATTATTTTTTGAAGAAAAACTTAATGGAGTGAGGGAAACAATCGGATATTCAGTGACACAACACTCTCTTTTGATATATTTGTACGCTGTCTTTCTGCACACACTAAAATGGTGCAAATTTTATGTCCCTTTACCAATTACAGTTTGGTTGATCTTTTGGCTAATTGGAAGGCTTCCATGAACTTTCTTTAGGTCGGGGTTCTTTACCAATTACAGTTTGGTTGATCTTTTGTCTAAACTTTGGTTTTGTTTTTTGTTTGCCCCATTAGTTAGTGTTGTATGGGATATTTGCATATTGAGTAGATTTCTAGCAATGTTTTTTCATTTGCATATTGAGTTGAATATCTAACAACGTTTTTACAGGGAGGAGGAAGGAAACCATGGAATAGTATCAACTTTATTTGTGCACACGATGGTTTCACTTTGGCTGATTTAGTGACTTACAATAGTAAACATAACTTAGCAAATGGTGAAGACAACAATGACGGTGAAAATCATAATAATAGCTGGAACTGTGGACAGGTATGCATCTCATAAGATCATCGTTGATGTGTTATGTAAGATAAAATCATAAAATCATTGGGATTAGGTGTTGTTTATCAAACAGACCAAAATCTCTTTAATGCCTTCTGATGGTTATTAAAGCTCGATTCCTCTAATGGCTTCAGAGTCCTGTTGGACTCCTCTGCAACAGTTTTTTCCTAAAAAGATATTAGTATCAAATTTTCACGAGATAGTAGGAGTATTCTTGCCTGAAAGTCTTTGCCATTTAGTGTTCAACAAGTTGAAGTAACTCACAGATAGAGATTGGGTTATGTTTTGATCTACTTCATCAATTAATGTACTGGTCTGTGTTTTCTATTTAAGAAATAACTAATAAGTATTAAAGGCTGCTAGTTTTTCCATACGGGTGTCTTCAGAGAGCTTATACCTTTTTGGAGCCTGTCATATACTCGATATGCATTTTTGGATTTTGTTTATTTATCATTATTTTTGCTTTGTTTTCTTCCTTTTTAATGTGCCCGTTTCTTATATTATATAGGAGGGAGAGTTTGTTAGCATCTCAGTAAAGAAATTGAGGAAAAGACAAATGCGAAATTTCTTTGTCTGCCTTATGGTTTCCCAAGTAAGGTCCACTAATATGATATATGACCTGTTAATTGTTTACGTTGATTGAACTAATGCACAAAGAATTTCTTGCCCATATCGTACTGGATGTGTCAATCAGATAATAGGGGCACCATATTTTCTTTCTTCATAGACTTCTCTGGGTTAGACATTGCTCTAGTTATGTGCCAGATATTCCGTCATAACTCATGAGCTAGAATACTTGTTCAAAGTTTAGCCATGCATGTATGTGAAATTGTAATGTTTACGGCAATACTATTTTTGTTCCTTGTAGGCCATCATGTTGGCTTACTTCCCAATTCTTTAATAAATCAAGGTTGCGTTAGAATCCTGTTCACATGTACGAAATTCTGATGATACCTTAATATAAAATTAGGGTGTTTCTTTTAAAAATAGGTTCATAGGTATTATTTCATTTTTTTTAAACCCTGTTCACATGTACGAAATTCTGATGATACCTTAATATAAAATTAGTGTGTTTCTTTTAAAAATATGTTCATAGGTATTATTTCATTTTTTTTCTCGATGAAAGTTGTTTCTATAATATAGATATGTTTGTAGGAATGTCACAAGATTGACTATATATCCCAATATCAGCCTTGACTTGAGAAAAAATTACATGAAATAATTTTTTGTGAATATTGACATTTGAAATTAACATAAATTAATTTTATATATGGAACTACTACAAAGTAATTTATTTTCTTTTCAGTAAGACAAAAAAATAGTGATTTGTTATGAGGATCCAGGGAACCGGTTCAAATTTTGGTGAGATAAAAGGCCTATTAGATGTCTAATATCTTAAAATAGCCGACATTCTGAACTGTCGGCCAAAAAAAAAAAAAACGGGAATTTGGAAATCTGAAGGTGGGTGGTATCGAAAGATTCCAACAAATTGAACACAACCTAATACGAATTGACAACTTGACTTCACGACATTTTAATCTGCGGTGAAAATAAACGTGTGGGTTTTTTGTGCTTCAATAGTAAAATTAATTCAATTCTGAAGTAGATTCTTCCTCTTATTTTAACTTTAAATCGTGGTTTAATTGAGTGGGTTACTACTATCTTCTCGCGAACGCAGATTCTTGTAATATGGTAAGGTTACATATTTACATGCACATAGTATACCCAGGCCACAGTTTTAGTATATTACACCAGGTGGGGCAACATTTATTTTTATGGTTGCTCCCTACTGTAATAATAAGTCTAAAAACATGTACAATAGAGTTTGTCCAATTTATCGACAAGATGTCTTAAAAAATTAGTTTATTGAAATTTTCTCTGACTATGCTTATCTGATCAGGGTGTCCCATTGATATTAATGGGTGATGAATACGGTCACACGAAGGGGGGGAACAACAATACGTATTGCCACGATAACTATGTAGTTCCTTTATCTTATTTTCTGAACTTTTTCTGTTGAGCTGATATTCAATTCAGTTGACCTGAGCTGATAACTTTGCTACAGCTCAATTATTTCCGGTGGGATAAGATGGAAGAGTCATCCTCTGACTTCCATAGATTTTGTAGTCTTATGACCACATTCCGTTAGTAAGTGCCTTTTGAATTGATTTGTTTCGTAAGTTCAGTGTTGTACATGTCTATTTATCCTGTCTTTGAATGCCTTCTTTGATCTTGCAGTGAATGTGAGTCACTTGGCTTAAATGATTTCCCAACAGATGAGAGATTGCAATGGCATGGTCATTCTCCTGGAAAGCCAGACTGGACTGAAGCAAGCCGTTTTGTGGCCTTCACATTGGTACATTCTTAAGAAGCATGGACACTTTAGTTTGGCTAGCGTGTCCGTGTCCGTGTCCAACACGTGTTGGACACTTGGACACTCTGACACTTGTTGGACATGTACCGGACACTTGTTTGTGCAAAACATGTGTTAGACACTAGTTGTACAAAGTCAAAATAGAACGAACATTTGGTAGACATGCATCAAACACTTCTTACATATATGAAGTCAACACATATATGACAATAATAAAATTTGAGAGTGAAATACATCAAATTTATTCTTTAAGCATAGAAATGAATAAACTCATTCACTTTGAATTTTCTTCTTGTTTATAAATGATATATGTTTTAAACGTTTTAATAAACATATCTTTGCCGTGACCTTTTCCTAAATTTTTAAAAAATGATGTATCATCGTGTCAGTGTGGCATCGTATCTGTATCCGTGCATCTTAGGTAATTCCTTTTTCTAATCAATATTTGCTCACTCAAACACAAACCATCCTCCTTTTCTCTACTTGCCATGTTGTCAAAATTATCTTCATTCTTCATATTTTTGGTCTCCCGTCTCCAACACCAGTACTCTAACACATCACATATTGCTTTTCAACTTTCTGGGATCATGTCAGTTGTTATATAAACTCTAAGATTAATTCTTACTTTGAGATGGCTTGTTTGGCAGGTTGATTCGGTAAAACGAGAAGTTTATATTGCCTTCAATGCCAGTCATTTACCTGTCACTGTGACATTGCCCGAGAGACCCGGATACAGATGGGACCCATTGGTCGACACCGGTAAGATTTCGCCATTCGACTTCCTCACAAGTGACCTTCCTGAAAGAGATGTGGCAATCCAACAATATGTTCACTTCCTTGACGCCAATCTTTATCCCATGCTTAGTTATTCTTCCATAATTCTTCTACTCTCTCCAGAAGAACCTGCATCATCCTGATCATCCTGATCATCTTCTAATAATCATATCTCATTTCCCTTATAACTGTTTCCTCTGATGTGTGTGTGTGTGTGAATATTTTGTATTTACATACACTATGGGATTTCAGTGACATTTATTTCTTAATATCTTATATGACCGACATATGATTGGATTGCAAAACTGTCAATAATTTTGGTTTTGTAAATTTGAGTAATTTTATCCTGTGGTTTGTGATAGGGCTACGATAGTCCCTTCCGTTATGCTATTATTATTTGTATTGTACGTTCAGGAGCTGTTGTCGGCTATAGTGGTCTTTTCTGCACATTTATTGTATAGGAAAAGAAAAACAGTGCTCTATTTATTTATTACAGCAAATTGGTGGTAGCATCAATTATGCCCCAAATTTTCAATTTTGAAAATTGGATCCACTCTAATTTTTATTGGAATTGGTTCAATAATAATAATAATAATAATAATAATAATAATAATTTTCATGTATGGAAATATAAGACGTGATGTGTTTCTAAAATAGATATAATTTTCTTTTTTAAAAAATTAACAATAAATTAGTAATAGGTATTAAATTTAAGATTTATTGGAAGTGGAGGGAGCAAAATTGAACAATTGGAAGAGACTAAAGTTGAACTAATTTTAAAATATTAGAATAGATAATGATATTTTAACCTATTTTTTCTTTATTCCAGATTTTTTCCAACATGTCAATTGGGTTAAACATACGTTTGAATTTCTCCACTCAAGTGGTTGTTGGACTAAAAACAGAAAGGGTTTCCTCGGTATTTTCTACCAAAGTAACATGTCACTAAATGGGGAAAAAAAGGTGCAGCCCAATAGAAATATGCCATGTGGCAAATTTATTTTTTATAAATTGATTTATTTTATTTTGTTTTTAGTGCAGTAAGAAAGATAGACATGAGATTAGATATCTAATCATTCGTCTTACTAAATTTATTTGGTTATATGTTTTCCGACTCGAGCAATTAGTGTGCAATTTTTTATAGTTGAAAAGTTAAAAGATTTCATTAAAAAAGTAAAAAGAAAGTAGATTTCATAATTATGCATCCCAAAATTATGAATTTATACCACATAACCTTATTATGCTAAATGAATAATAATAGAAAGACCAAATGTTGAAAGTTATTTCCTTTGTCAATTCAAAGCAAACTGTAGTGTAATTATTTGGTTTCATAATTTACTTTTCCTTCTTCGTTAACAACGCATATATAAAGCCCAAATAAAAATCCTAGCATTTTAACCCATTTTATATTTTAGATATCCTAAACTTAAATGTTAATACTTTTTTAAACCCTCTCTTAATAATCGTCCTATTCTTGTCCCAAATATTTTTCATCTCAATTTTATTTCAGTAATTATTTTTTTAAGAACAAGTGGAAGCTATTAAAATCTATACTGAATCTCTTCATTACGAACTTTTCCAACACTTTAGTCTAAAGGAGTTAAAGAAGGTAAGAATGGAGTTGTTAACTCTACCCTACCCAAAGAGTTTATGTATGTTATGACTAAAAAAACATCATTTTCATGATTTATTGCTTTCTTATACCGTAGATCTTATGACTAAACAACTTTATTCTGTCTCAAATATTAACTTGAAATTTCAAACTATGGATACAACCGTAGTTTAAATTTTCGATCGAAATCTCGAAATTTCAAGATTTTGACCAGTTTGAAATTTTGATTTCCCTGATTCTCAAAATTTAGATGGAAAATTTGTGAAATATCGAAATTTCAATTTTTTTTTTTAAAGTAATTAGGCTCAATGGAATTTTTTAAAGGTTTATAGACTTGTCTTGATTATATGAATGGTATAGTTTAACGCATCAATATATAATTTTACCTAAAAAATGAATTTATGTAAGGCCATGTTTACATGGGGGAATGAAAAATGGTGTAATTTAGGTTGATTCCAATTGGATCATCAATCAAAATGGGCCTCAATTGTACACAGTGTGATTGTGATTATTAATGTTTATTTATCTAATTTTTCAAAAGCAATATGATTGTGATTGGGGCTGTTTATTTTAAATCATTAATTCAAAGGTGGAAAGAAAATGACAAAACTACCTTCATCACGCCATTTCAAATTGACAACATCGAACACCCCTATTCACCCCCATTTCAAACAATCTGTCAACCGTTTTAATCCACACTTCTTTACTTCCTCACCATTTCGCTTCTGATTTCCAATCCTTTGTTTCCTCGTCCTCATGTAAGTGTCACATATTCTGCCTTTTACTTCAATTTTTTTACTTCGTTTTAACTGGCAATCGTCTTTGAATAACTATTATAACACATACAATTAGGGCTTCGAGGAATGTATACATTCCAATATTGTTTGAAACGGGAACTTGTAGGTTTGCTGTCGATACTTTTCAAGCAGTACGAAGTCGTTATTAATCCAGTCACACTAGTTTATTTAGTAGTCCATTTGTTCTCAGTACTCATATAGACTCTATTTGAATTTTTATATATTATGTTTAAACTTATGGACATGCTTCACTGACAATCATGTCGATTAGGTCATATAGTAGTAAATCGGTAGGAAGAAGGATATATTGATAAATCGATATCAGTTTATTGGTAGCGGTAGAACTGTAATATAATCGGTATCGGTAAATGCAGTAAAGTTTCTGAAATGTATTGTTTATTGACTGAATTTCCATGGAATAAAATAATTTTAGATAAGCAATGGCACAACCTCGTTACAAGATTCCTGGGGAAGAATGGTTTCCAGTGTAGTATACGAGTCTATCCCATATCAAGAATGCAAATGCTGTTATTAAGCGGAAGTTGACTCATGTGCAGCTTGAAGCTTTTAGGAAAACAATATTCGATCTGTACATTGACCTAAACATCATTTTTAATAAGGTGTAGTTCACGAGGCCTTACTACGAGAGGTTGTTACCGGCCGAGAAGACTGCATTACGTTCAACACAAGAGGAACCATTCTGACTTTTGGGAAGATAGAGTTCCTTTTGATGACAGGTTTATGGCCTTTTGTACATGTAGTACCCCAACCAACAATTGAGGAAAATCGTTTTTAGGATAAGTACTTCCCTGATCGAAAGACACTTACCGTCTTTTATTTGGAAAAGGAGCATCTGTATTTAGAGTTTGAGACCGACGAGGATGCTGTGAAGGTCTCACTTCTATACTATACTGGACTTATGATGATGGAAAAAGACAAGCACACTTCCATTGATACAAATTTTTCCTTGATATTGATGATGTTCGCCATTCCATTGATACAACTTCCAACAAGCTTTACAAAGTTCTAACTCTCAAAAGTGGATAAGTGCTATGGAAGAGGAAATAAAATCCATGAAAGACAATGAAATTTGGGAACTTGTCGAACTGCCAGCAGGAGTGAAACCTATAGGTTGTAAATGGATATTTAAAATCAAAAGGGATTCACATGGCAATATCAAAAGATATAAGGCTCGTCTTGTTGCAAAGGATTTTACTCAAAAGGAAGACATTGATTACAAAGAGACTTTCTCTCCGGTTTCATCGAAAGACTCTTTTAGGGTAAACATGACACTGATAGCTCACTTTGATTTAGAGCTACACCAGATGGATGTAAAAACTGTGTTTCTCAATGGGAACATTGATGAGACGATTTATATGGTGCAACTAGAAAACTTTATGTCTGGTAATTCAAAGTCTATGGTGTGCAAATTAAAGAAATCCATCTACGGTCTCAAGCAAGCGTCTCGTCAATGGTATCACAAATTCCATAAAGTGATAACCTTATTTGGTTTTGAGGTGAACATTGTGGAAGATTGTGTATATCACAAGTTCAGTGGGAGTAAATCAATCTTTCTGGTGTTATATATCGATGACATACTCAAAGCTAGTAACGATGTAGGTTTATTGCATGACACTAAGAGATTTCTCAAAAGAAATTTTGAGATGAAGGATCTTGGTGATGCTTCTTTTGTATTAGGAATTGAAATACTGCGAGATCGTTCTCAAGGTATTTTGAGATTGCCACAAAAGAACTACATTGAAAAGATCTTGAGTAGATTTGGCATGAAAGATTGTGCGTCGGGAGATACCCCGATCGTTAAAGGTGATAAATTTCATTTAGGTCAATGCCCCAAGACCACACTCAAGACTAAGGAGATGCAGAAGGTTCCCTATGCATCGGCCATTGGAAGTCTAATGTATGCTCAAGTATGCACGCGTCCAGATATTACGTTAATAGTTGGAGTGTTAGGCAAATATTTGAGTAACCCGGGGATGGATAAATTGGAAAGCAGCCAAACGGATTATGAGGTATTTACAGAGAACAAAAGATTATATGCTCATTATCGGAGATCAGAAGTTTTGGAGATCATTGGGTATTCTGATTCTGATTATGCTGGATGTCAAGACACTTTGCGATCCACTTCGGGCTATATCTTCATGTTGGCTGAAGGAGTTGTATCCTGGAAAAGTGTTAAACAAACACTTATGACTTCTTCTACCATGGCTGTGGAGTTTATAGCATGTTATGAGGCATCCAATCATGGAATATGTTACGAAATTTTGTCACTGGGCTGCGGATAGTGGTTGGCATAGAAATACCATTAAAATTATTTTGTGACAATAAGTCGGCTGTGATGTATTTCAACAACAACAGAAGCAAATCAAAGCATGTAGACGTGAAGTTTCTGGTTGTTAAAGAAAGAGTTCAGAATGGTCAAATTTCGATAGAACACATAGGAACAAACTGTATGGTGGCAGATCCATTGACTAAAGGTTTACTACCTAAAGTTTTTCATGAGCATGTTGCTCACATGGGTGTTAGTCACTTTTCTGATTCCATGGTTTAGTGGGAGTTTGTTATTGAGGATGTTCTTTGACCTTATTTTGTTTATTTTCTATATAGAATAAAGTTGATGGTTTATGTTTTATATCTAAACTCGTTTATCATGCATGCAGTTTAGCATAAAGTTTTTTAGAATGGTCTCATTAAAGAATTTGGATCAGTCAAAAATAGGCATGATCTAGATCACTTTGCATGTAGTTTCCATGCTATCCATCCATACTTGATCTATGTCATTGAATGTATTGGAATTGGTGATCAAGGAAGGTTTAGTTACAAGGGTAGTGACGAAAGTCGCCTTGATTCCGTGCTAATACAGGAAATGGACCAGATTGAACTAAAGGGAAATTCTATTATTGAAATAACCTGTTTATGCGCACTTAAGGTTTATGTGATTTAGTTATATTAGGTACACAGACATAGCCCAAGTGGGAGATTGTTAGACATATTTAAATGATAATATGTTTAATTAAAGTATGAGTTATGTATGTAGATTAATAATTTATCATATTGGGTTATTTTATTAGATTGGGCCCTATTATGTGATATAATTAATTAAGGCCCTAGATTCCTAATTGAGTATGGACTTAACGGGTAGAAGCCTATTCCTAGTTAATTAGGGTTTAATGAGAACCCTAATTGAACTAGTATATAAAGAGACCTTAGGGCTATGGTCCCCAATATACCAAAGCAATAAGCACTCAGTCTTTCTTGAATCTCATCTAGAGAGAGATCCTACTTAGGGCATTTGGAGCTTTAGTTGAGGAAGACAATAGCCGCCACTTAATCATCATCAATCTTTCAATGGAATCCGGTATGTATATATTATTGACAATTTGACATGAATGATTCTAGGGTTTATCTATTCAATATAGATATAAAGTATTTATGCTAACAGTTCAAGTGTGCATCGGTTAGTTAGTTACTCAACATAAATTCATTTCACTATCATATTATAGTACTTACACTTTAGTTTGCATGATGATAGACTATTGTTATGAATGTCATACACATGTCAGATCAAGAGTGAGTGTATGTAGGCATGCCAATGCACGAGAGACATTTATATGTGCCTTAAGAACTTGTTGAACATACAGTGCGGCCAATAGGGTGTTGTACCTGAATTTGTTCTTCCTAATCCTTATGTTTCTTTACATAATACAGTCAACATTGATGCAGACTTGTTAGATCATTCCACATATCAACCTTACCACTGCGCCTTCTTCCATGCTAGCAAGTAGTGGTGGCATGGAGCAGCCATCTACAGAGTGGGTGCCATCGACATTTGCCTCTGACGATAATAGGTTCACTGCTTTAGAGTATCACCTTTGTATTATCAATGGCGGGCAGGATGAGGTGAATGATAAAATGAATGCTATGACAAGCATGATGTCGGATATGTTCAGTCGCATATGGTCGATGCAAGAATTTATTAACTCAATCTCAAAGGTAACCTTAATACTATATCTTCGGATGTTGAACTATTGAATACATTATTATTTTTATTAATAAGGTCCTAATATGTGGCATTATTGTAACTAGGTTGAAGAATTCTTCCGCCATAGCCATAATCTTCAATGCGTTGATCCCCGTATGATCCAGAATCCCTGTAAAGCTTCTTCCAATCATAATAGTGATGAAAGCCCTATTAAAAATCTATGTCAGCCCCGTAATGAATCTAGTCCCCTATGTTCTGTTGAAGAATTTGATCCACAGCTGCAACCTTCTCTTTATCTGCCCATTGATACAAGTGTAGAATCGATTCTCTCAACTATAGAAGATCCTTCTACCTCATATGAATCTCAATCCATTTCACACAATAATCTCATTCTTTCACAAGAGTTTGACAACAATTCATAGGTTAGATGTGATCCAATCCATTCCATTCACAATAAAAATTGAACCTCAACCGATTCAGATGCTTAACTTCTGTCACCTACAACTGAATCGAGTAGGCTTGGACCACAAGAAAGAGATTGTCCCATAGTGCTGAGACTTGAATCAGATGTTAGTACAACAATGTTCGAGTCACAACCATCACATATCATAGACTCACTTCAAATATTGGACATTGTAAATCTCCCTCCCACTAATACACAATGCTAACAACCGGATGACCTCACAATTGGACCCGAAGTTCAGATGAATGAACCTAATGATGATGAACTTCATAACTTTATAAAAGCCAGGATATGTCCTTTGTTAAATCACCGGAGACAGTTCCCTTAGTCAACCTACTACCAACCAAACCACATGTAGGTCTGTGTGAAAATACTAAATACGTATGCTCCCTTCCTTTAGATACAATGCTTGAACTTGCCTCTAATGATTCTAACCCACAACACACACATTCAAGTAAGTATGTGGCCATTCAAGAGACGACAATTCAATCCAAAGATGTGGCATGCGCTGTAAGGATTTTCGTTTTTTCAGTTATACGTTCAGGTAATGTTAAGTTGTTTCTTTCAGTATATGAACATTGCCTCACTCATTATATTTATAGGTGTCGATGACTAGGAAGAGTAAAGAATGGTTAAGCAACGTAAAGTATACACACCTCCTACAAAGCTCACGAAGGGGAACAAACCTATATTGGGATCGTCGAACCTCCATTCCAAGACAACATCTATGTTGTTTGTCCCACCAAAGGTAATATATGGATTGAGTTACATTTGTTTAGTGAATTTTGTTCTGTGAAGGCAATATCTCATATTTGACCTTTGAAATCAATTACTATAATCGTTTATGGTAGGTTATTCGTAGATGACTGTCGACGAAACATGACGATCGATGTAAAAAGACTAAGATAACACCCACCAGTACAGAATCATCAGAGCCAACCATCAACGAAAGTACAGATGTCGTTCTTTTAGTGGACAATGCGGTAGGTAAGATAACTGAAGTGCATGGTAAGTCTAGTTTAGAAATGATATATCATCCTTTACACAATCTTTCGACTACTATTAGAGTGAAAGTTCTTTGATAGTTGGCTGATGATAAAAATAAAAAAAGAGGTTCACAAGTATAGTGGTTGATGATGAAGGGACCAAATCCCCGTGGAACGTGTGAATGCCTTGCATTTAGATAATCTATTTTTAAATAAACAAAAAACAGTAAACAAATCATGCATTTGTAGGATAAACATTCAAAGAAAACATAGGCATGCTTGAAAAAGAAAGAATAGGAGAAATCACAACTTACGTTTGTTTATTCCTCTAGTTTTCTTCTTCCACTATTGTCAATAATCTCAAACTTTTCCAACGTAGAAGGACACCACCAATGAGATTACCTTGCTATTATCTAGAATTTAAAGAACTTGGAAGTGTGGTCTCCAAGAACTTTGAGGAGAAAAATGGTAGAAAATTCTAGAGAGAAGTTAGATAGAAGGTGAAGGCTAAATTTTTGTGTGATATCAAAACATTTTCCTAAAATGACTATAAGGATGTATTTATATAGAGAAAAGTTAATCTCTTCTCCAAGAATTTCCTTTTATGCCCTTAGTACTAATTAATTAAATAACTCTTATTTAATTAATTGACACATTAATTAAAAACTCATATATTAAATCCTATTTAATATTCATTTAATTAATCATTATAAATATCATATATTTATGCTAACCTCCAATCTCCATTATTTCTTAATCAATTAATTAATTAACTATATTAATCATATTTAATATGGAGTTCATTAACATATAAATATCATATTTATATGTTTACATCTCTTTATGAATCTAATTCATATGTATCAAATATTTGAATCTTATTTAAATATATCTTTCTTCCGTAAGTTGGATTATAGATCACATCTATAATTAACCATTATATATTAATCTCGTTAATATAAAATTATCTCATTTGATTTGAACAATTTAAATCATTTCTAGAGTTTGTAATGTCTTTCCTCCATGCAAATACATTCCTAAGGAAGGGTGCGCCCAAGGCACCACGAGGTCGAACATGAAAGAAACATTACAAACTAACAAAGGAGACCGTAGGATATATTGTCACACGTCCTTATCCCCCTCACTATAAACACTTTCTCCATTCATCTTGATATTGACCCATGTAAATACCTTCCTAAAGGAAGGGTATGCCCAGGGTACCATGGGGCTGAACATGAATCTCACCCTATGAACTTTTAGGGAGAGCGTAGGTGGAAAAATTACATATCATATACATTTTTTTTTCCTCCCACCAAGTGTTTTACCTTTTAGGTTTATTAACCTAGTAAAATCCGGCTAATCAATTTTCAGCTAAGTTCTTTGTTAATTTGCTCAATATAACACTTATATTAAATATTTAACAATATGTGATCTCATTCATTAAACTCTGTAATAAAATTGATCACTTATTGCATACTTATAAAATATTTGCTCCATTTACCTTCTAGGACCGTTCCCAGGTAGAGGTGTTCAATTTCCTCAGCTTAAATACCTTAGCCTGGACAAAATGTTTCTTAGACAAAGGTTCCTTGTGGGTAATTATTGTATAAATTTAATCTTTTAACCAAGTTCATTTTAATCCTATTAAAATGAATTAAAAAATTATCATATTTCTAATCTCATTAGAACCCCATTTAATACAAGTCCAGATGAATTAATTTTAAACCATTTAAAATTAATTATGACCTACGTATGCATGCAACTCTTGATTATCAATTTTAATTCTAATTCATTGAACTTATAACCTTTATAAAACAATGAATTTGTCGAAAACCTTTTTCGTTTGCATTAGGACGACTTTGATTAAATATAACGTTTATATTAATCTAAGTAATGTCATGCTCAATGCAAAGTTCATTTTTTTTTAGAATAAGTGATATTATTATACAACAACAAGGGGGATCCCATAGTCCAGGATCAAGGCATCAAAGCAACAAAGCACAAGCAAAGACAGGGCAAACACATAAAAATAAAGTCGCAGACCACCAAGGAGAAAGCCAGAGAAAAGAACCCAAAATCCCACAAACTAAGGATAGCAGTAAAACAAAGAACAACGTAAAGATCAAAAAGAAAAAACATCTGTAAACACATTAGATAAGACCAAGAAGGTCAACCCGCCAGGAAGCAGCACGAGCACGAACCGCAGAGATCATAAGGTGAAACAGAGCTGACACCGACCTCATTTGACCTTCATGCAGCTGCCGATTACGCTACTGCCAAATGTAGTAGATGGAAGCACACCAGAAAACACATAACAACTTACTATGCACCCCCTTACCCGACCCCACCCAGCACAACCACATCAGCTCTACATCCCAACCCGCCACTCGATGCGACAAACCCAACTGATGAAACACCTCAGACCACACCTCTCTCCCAAACCCACACTCAAAAAATAAATGATCTCGCGACTCCATACCTCCCTCACACAAAAGACACCCCCTCTAGGACAACACTCCCCAACTCCTCAACCAATCCCGCGTACCCAACCTGTCCCTCACAGCTAACCACGCACAGAAGGAGTGACGCGGAATACCACCCCTCGCCCACAAAATATTAGCCCAAGCCACCCTATAACAACGAGGACATAAATTCTCCCACGCACTAACGATAGAAAACCGACCACTAGCATCTGGCACTCAAACCCAATAATCCTCCCCCCTCACCCTATGCCCCACTGTCTGAAGAAGACCCCAGATCTCAAGCAACTCCCAAGACACTGTGGGCCACCTCCAACCTCTCTCACCATCCATGAACTCCGACAACCGCATCTCCAAACTACTCCCTGCATTATAAACTACCGTAGATCCGTATGAATCCAAAATCGCACCCCCCGGCAGCTAAGGATCCCACCAAAAAAAACAATACCGACCATCGCCGACCATCAAATGAACCGATGCTTAAATCTATCTCTACTACGCAAGATAGCCCTCAAGCACCAAGACCTCTCAACCTCACTCCGAACAGCCCACAAAGACCGCCCACGCAAAACATACGGCTCCACCCATGCCACTCATAATAATCCCGATTTAATTAAAAGAAGGCAGAGCAGCTTCATAATAGCAGCCTGGTTCCAAGAGGCCACATACTTCACACCCAACCCCCCTTCTCCCAACGGCAAGTACGCCTCTTCCCATGCCACCCGTGCACCACCCCGACTCACCGCACTACCCTTCCATAAATAACTACGTAAAAGACGATCAACCTCATGAGTTACACATGCAGGCAACACGAAGATGCTACACCAAAAAACCTTAAAGGACTGTAAAACAGACCTAACAAGCTGCAACCTCCCAGCAAATGAGAGGAACCGTGCTGCCCAACTTCTAATACGAGTTGTAATCCTCTAAATCAAAGGTGCACAATCCACAACCCTCAACCTACCCGCCAATAAAGGTAAACCTAGATACCTAACAAGCAGCGAACCAAGAGAGAAACCCATAAACGCAGCTAGTTCCTCCGGCTCCCCAGACTCCACACCCCCAATAAATATGGAACTCTTCCTAACATTTGCAACTAAACTAGACAACCTTGCAAAATCTGCCAGGACCTGCCTCATAAACTCTAAAGAATCTCTCTCCGCTG
Source organism: Benincasa hispida (assembly GCF_027475165.1). NCBI lineage: Eukaryota > Viridiplantae > Streptophyta > Magnoliopsida > Cucurbitales > Cucurbitaceae > Benincasa > Benincasa hispida. The sequence continues at coordinate 5,130,981 of NC_143479.1, read as the reverse complement.
CATAGAAACAGGCAGCAAAGTTCATTTTTTTTCACTTAATTATAACGCTTATAATTATCATTCATGAAAAATAACATGCATATTCATCATACATTATAACATTTATAATGCATGAATATGCTTACCCAAAACATGCATCCAAATAATATAACAATTATATTATAATGCATGAGCATGCTCATATTAATCATGCATCTAAAACTATAACATTTATATTTAGATATGATGCATGAACATGTTTATCCTAAGGTGGGATTTTAATAATCTATATGGCATACAATATGCAATATATATATATATATATATATATATATATATATATATCATACAAATTAAACATACATCTCATGCACATTCAATTATATAAAAGAAATTAACAAACCGATATTTGGCATCCTAATAAAATAATTAAATTAATATAATTGAGTTATACTAATTTAATTACAAAAAAATAAAATCTAAAACCTTAAATTTTAGAAAATTCTAAAAGAAAACAGAGAGAAAAAAAAAACTTCTTTAGTTTGACGGCAACGACGGATACACTAGAACACAAAACGACGATCCAACCGTTCAAAATAAGATCCTGGGTGTCTTGAATATACTGATTTCAGCATGATCCAATGGTTAGAAATAAAAAAATCAACAAATTAGTAAAAGTTGTCCCTGAAAAACTGACCTGCACTATTTCTCTCCATTTTTTCTTGTTTCTCCTTTATTTTCCTGGGTTCTTTTCACAGCATCTTTTTGCCATGAATGATGCTTACAAACTCAATTTACAGTAAAAATGCCTAAAAACAATGAGCTCTTACATGATCAAATCAAGTAAACAAGTCTATGTGCCAAATACTGAAAATATCTATTAAGCCAAAAATATCCAAATGAAATTTACAAAACAATATACAAATGCACCCACCATGTTCTCTACTTTTTGTTTATAAAAATCAAAAATCAAAATTGCAAGAACTGACTCTGATACCAATTGAAGGGATCAAATCTTCGCAGAAGCGTGTGAACGTCTTGCATTTAGATAATCGATTTAAAAAAAAAACAAAAAAAAGGAAAAAAAACCATGCATTTGTAACATAAACATTCAAAAAACATAGGCATGCTTGAAAAATGAAGAATAAGAGGAATCACAACTTACCTTTGTTGACTCCTCTAGTTTTCTTCTTCCATTGTTGTCAATAATCTCAAACTTCTCCAACGTAGATGGACACCACCAACGAGATTACCTTGCTATTCTCTAGGATTCAAAGAACTTAGAAGTGTGGTATCCAAGAACTTTGAGGAGAAAAATGGTAGACTATAGAGAAGTTAAAGGGAAGGTGGAGGCTAGGTTTTTGTGTGATAACAAAACCTTTTCCTAAAGTGGCTATAAGGATGTATATATATGGAGAAGGGCTAACCCCTTCTCCAAGAATTTTCTTTTATGTCCTAAGTTCTAATTAATTAAATAATCCTTATTTAATTAATTGGCACATTAATTAAATAACTATATATTTAATCCCATTTAATATACATTTAATTAATCATCATAAATATCATATATTTATGCTAACCTCCAATCTCCATTATTTCTTAATCAATTAATTGACCATTAATTAATTAATTAAGTAACTGTATTAAATCATATTTAATATGGAGTTAATTAACATATAAATATTAAATATTTATATGTATACATTTCTTTATGAATCTAATTCATATGTATCTAATATTTGAATCTTATTCAAATATATCTCTTTTACATAATTTAGATTATAGATCACATCTATAACTAATCATTATATATTAATCTCATTAATATAAAACTTTCTCATTTGATTTGAACAATTTAATCATTCCTCATTACTATCCTTTAGTAAACTAACAAGGGGATCTTATAGACCTACAGACTAGAAGCTCCAATGATATGAGATTAATTGATTAAACTTCTTTAATCCAATTAATCGATATTCATTTACTACTAATGACTCCACTAAAGACCGATAGTTGCACTCTTTGATATATTTATGTGTCCATGGATATAATCAATCAACAGTGAGTTGACCTTTCACAAATCGCTCTAACTACAACTACGTCAAATTACCGTTTTACCCCTATAGTATATCTAACTTCTTAAGTACCACTGATTCCTCTAATGAATAAACAGTTTATAGTTCAATTATAAACTAACACCTCTCAGGCCATTGAGAGGTTAAGGCGTCATTGTTCAAGATTCGGAACCAGTTATTAAGGGAGAAATTTATTTACTTTTTCAAGGAATGGGCAGGAGTGAATTTCATATTGTATAGCTGGGTTCCCAGCTCCCTGGTCACTCTTACCCATACAGATCAATGGACTGCCGTCATAAATAAGAGTTCACATCTCACTCAGGATTAAGGTCAAGTCTCCTATGGTCATCCTAGTGAAATATTAGTATCTTCAAGTAATGGTGTTATAAAGAGAAACTAATTATTTTATGGTCTGGTCTATGTATAAACTCCTTTATACAAGATACCCCCACGCACATGTTTCTACATGAACAATATGGTTCATATTGTTGTAACACTTACATCACAATTACAAAGTGGGTCGTATCCATAGTGTTACCAGGATAAGACACTCAACCTTCATCCATTCATTGCAGACCTTTTAAGTTATTACTTGAACGTGAACCACTTGTACATCAACCACATACTATCCAAGTGACATCAAATAACCTTAGATCTTAGTTTATTGGATTGAATTAATGTTGTCTTGAAGGATCTTATATCTAAGAGTTCCATGAGCGTGTTCAGATTGCTCCGATCTCATAGTAACCAAAATATAAATATATACATTCAACACATACAGTTATGCAAACAAACTCTAATTAATGGCATGCTAAGAACAAGATAAATACAAGGGAAAGAGTTCCATACCAGTTGAAGACGTTCTTCACACTTCGGAACTCCAACGCAGCAGAACCCTCCAAGCGATCTACCAACGCCCAGCAGCAGCGTCAACAAAATCAGCACGAACAACCGCACGAACACGAACACCACAGGGACGACACCACCACTAAAGAGCCCCGAGTATTCTCGGAGTGAAAACCCAAAGGGTGGGCTTTGGTAAATTTGGTAGAAGAAGAAGGAACACAAATCGTATAGGCGATAAGCAAGTGGGAGGGAAGAAAACGCTATCGCATAGTAGAAATGCTTATCGTTTAGGAGAAGCTACACGATCGTGTAGGATTTACTGAACAATCATTTAAGAAAAGGTATACGATTTTTTAGTAACGACACACTATACGATCATTTAGAGAAGCTATCTGATCGTGTAGGCAACAGTGTGTGATCGTTTAGCGCGAGGTGGATGATCGTTTAGGTAGAGAAGAGCTATCGTATAGTCTCTCGATTTTCTTAGGCGATCACTTAGAACTCTCCAACGCCCGCTTCACGAAATCTTTTTGGGCTATTGATCAAATGACTCAAAAATGAAAATATCATTTTAACTCATCGGTTACAATAACTGATGCTGCCCACTAACCCACGTCCAAACGTGAAAATTGGCTTAATTATCATATAATTAACCAATTAATTAATTAATTAATATAATCATATTATATTTTTATCCTATAGTTTGATATCACATATCTACTATAGTATTTTATCTTATTTCCTCCAAAATAATGTATCTCATACATTTAGCCAATTATATCATATATAATTAACCAGTCCAATTATATCATATGTAATCGAACTTCCTCTTGTTAATTTGAACATTTCAAATTAACCCAAACACTGGTTCTCGACTTTATCCAAACTACCCAGGGGACCTAATGGACCTGTGGTTTGAAGCTCCAACGGTCCGTGAATAGCTGACTAAACTCTTTAGCCACGAGATCCACCATCCATTAACTGGCCAGTATTCCACTAAAGACCAACAGCTGAACTTTTCTTACCACTGATATATTTCTGTGTCCATCGGATATAACCAATCATGAGTACAATGAACCTTCACAGATGTTCGTAAGTACAACTGGGCCAAATTACCGTTATGCCTCTGTAGTTACATCTCACTTTTTAAGTACCACTGATTCCTCTAATGAACAATACAACATAGTCCAACTATGTGTGAACACCTCTCGAGCCAAGAGAAGGTGCGTGGCGCCACATCGTTCAAGCTCCGAAATTAGCCCTTAAGTGAGCTATCTATCTACTTACCCCTGCCTCGGGGAAGGAATGAATTTCATCTTGTATAGCTGAGTTCCCAACTTCCAAATCAGACGAATCCCAAAATGGTAGGTTTGAATCGGTGACCTGGCCACTCGCACCCATACAAATCAAAGGACCGCCCTCAATGGCAGGAGTTCCCAACTCACTCAGGATTGAGGTCATGTTACTTATGGTCATCCTAGTGAAGTGAAGTCTCTGTCATGAACGATGTTATATAACGAGACGTTAACATTTCGTGGTCAGGTCTTATATAAACTCTTTGTATAGGACGCACCCGCTCACATGTCCCCAACACGAATGATCAGGATCAGACCATCTGTGACAAGTCACAACACTTGTGACTATTCAACAAAGTGGGCTGCATCCGTAGTGTTACCAAGATAAGGTTTCCCTCCTATATCCATATACTACTGACCATTTTGGTTATCACTCAAGACATGATCCACTTGTATGTCACCACATATATACTTGAGTCGCATACAGATAACCAGGGATTTTATATTTATTGGTTTGTGATAAAGCAAATAAAACAAGTAACTGAGCAAAATATACAAGATGTGAAGTAAATATCATATATTAACAACACAAGCGTTCGTACATACTGTTTACAAACTACAGGACACGAGACTTTAGGACATCAACCCCAACAGTCTAAATGTCAAATAAAATATCTCTTATTTTATTAAATAAATAATTTTTGTTTACAAAACTACGAACCACGAGATACACTAGATTTAGGACATCAATCCCAACAGATGAGTGGTTTCATTAAGAAATCAACCCTGGAGGATCTGCACACATCTGGCAGTTGGGTCCATAGTGATGTATGTCATTTTCTAATTACAACTTTAAGTTTTTTTTACATGTATGACATCTTGTTTACTGTGTTAAATCATACTTATGTGTAGTTTTCGTTCTATACATAAATTTATTATCTCACATATATGTACGTGATGCAGGTGATGGACATGATCATGTTGCTAATAAGGCAAACAGTTTAGTCAAAAGACCTTAATCGACATTCTTTCTTAGTTGTTCCATACCCGACAATGGTTTGTATTACTCAATGGAATTGTCCATTTTTTTCATGAAAATCATATTGTTGCTTTATGAACACTTCCCAAACCATTCCATGTCGTTGTCGCATGAGAACCTTAACAAGCTTTACGGGATGTATAAAGACATTGTCCGAAAATCATGGTCAAAGGTTAGTTCTGCTTGAGAAATGGACTAGTTGTTGGTCGAGTACGTGTTATGAGTGTTCAGTCAATACAAGCCTGCATGGTGCAATGTAGATTTCCTGTATGCTCCATTCACCATATGGGGTCATTAGATGTTGTTGGTGGTAGACGGAAGAAAGAGGGAAGTTGACAATTTTTATTCCATGCCTTCCCACATTGAAATGTCAGATTTATTGAAGAATCTAGTTCCACTTACTCACACACTGTCGTCTATTTTGAAGTTTTGTTGCAGTTCCAGTAAGAATTAAGCACAATAACGGCCACCCTAGAGTGTGAAGCAAGTCAGTAAGTTAGATCTAGAGGTCTTAAGTCGATTGGATAACAATATTTATTGTTGTAAGTTTTTTTTTAGTATCATGTAACTCATTCAGACGTGTCCGAATTGTTGGTGGATCATGTTAAAAAAACTAGATTCCAATATGTATGTCAACTTGGGCAATTATCCCTTACTATTCAGACAAGGAATAATATATATCACTTATTTAAAATTTAAACGATGCTTTTACTCTTAACCATAAAAAACAATACTTTCCTAAAAACAATATGAATGAATACAATCATAATAGAACATATTAAAGTGAATCAAGGAATAGTGATGGAAGTCAAGGTAGTTGGTTTTGGAGTACATCAGCCACAAATGCCATCCTCTCCATCCCATCCAAAGAAAAAAATGCCCACAATATGTGGTGTTCCTTTCCTAATATGCTTATAAGTCTGAAGCACTGGGAAGTGAAATTCCTTGTATGCACTTTAACTCATTCATAAGGCGATTTCGCATATCAGTTGTGTCATGTGTATTGTTCGTGGTTAAAGCGTGTATATGTCCATCTAGTTTAGGTAATGCACATGCTATAGAGTCTGCCATATCAATATGTGTCCTGATATCAAATCCCTCTTCCGTTTGCAATTTTCGTATACTGATGATGGTGGAGGTAAGTTCTGCCGAGTTGATCTAATATGCTTAATGCTCAGATGTTCCCTCTGATGGATTGTACAAGCAAAGTAACAGAAGCAATCAGAATCAATAAGCACTTAATTACATTTAATTTGAGTTCTAAAAGCATGCAAAAACAAATTTTCAATATAAAAGGGTTTTAGAACTTGTGCCTTTGGTGAATTCTCCAAATCCAAGTTGCTCTCCACAAATTTCAGCTTCAAATCTACAATGAATCACCAAGAGATCTTCCCTACTATTCTCAGCCTTGAAATTGAATGGTGGAACTCTGATTTGAAGTGGATTGAGAAGGAAGATGGAGAGGGTTTTTGAAGAGATAGATAATTTTTTGTAGAAAACAATTTACAACACCTTCAATCCCAAAAATTTTCTACCTTTTAAGTAACTAGTACATGCACACTGAAAGAGATATCCAATTGACATTTCAATGGAAGAACCATGTGGGCTAAGCATTGGGATCCAAAGAATCCCTACTAAGTTTCAAATTCTAATTATAAATAATTAAATTAAAATTGAATTAAAAATCAATTTCCAAAATTGTATTAAATTGAAATTGATTTTATTTAAATAATTAATTAATTCAACAGCTAATTTATACATGAATCTTATTCATGTAATTAATATTTAAATCAATATTTAAATATTTTAAACTCTCCAATTTTGCTCAATTTCGATAAGTTAAACGTTTAATTATATCAAATATAATTATTCAAACCCTAATTTGAAATTGAACAATTCAAATTTAAACTCTAATTTACAATTTGAACACTTTAAATTCAAGCCCTAAATTCAATTTGAATATTTCAAATTCAAATTCATATTCAATTTGAATACTTCAAATTAAAAACTTTAATTTTGATTTTGAACATTTCAAAATCGCTCAATTCACTAATCCAAGGTGTTCGTGTTTTACGAACTAGTAGAGGGACCTTATGAACCTATAGATCATGAGCTCCAACGATTTGAGGTTAATTGATTAAACTCTTTAGACCGAATTAATCAATATTCGTTAACTATCGAGACACACTACTACAGCTTGATAGTTGCACTCTCCTCGTTGTAGATATATTTCTGTTCACTTGATTTAACTGTAATCAGTAAGTCGACCCTTCACAGATTGTTCATAATAACGTTTGGGTAAAATGTTGTTTTATCCCTGAAGTTATATCTTGCTCCTTAAGTTCCACTGCTCCTCTAATGAACAATTGGTTTGTGATCCAATCACTAAACCGAATCCCTCTAGGGCCAATGAGAGGTTGGAGCCTTTTGTTCAAGACCTGGATTCAGCATTTAAGAGAACAACTTTTTTTACTATCCCTAAATCGGGTAGGTGTAAATTTTGTCTTGCATCCTATGTTCCCAGCTATCTATTTGGTCTTACCCTTGAAATGGGAGGCCTATTGAGCCGTCGCTGTTGAGCCAACCCTCACCTATGCAAATATAAGGATAATCCTAAATAAACAGGAGTTCACAGTTAACTAAGGATTAAGGTCGAGTTACCTAGGTCACCGACTTGAAATAGTCAGTCTTAAATAGTAAACAACGTTACAAAATAAGAGTGACTTATTTCTTGGTTTGATCTTATGCAAGCTCATTGCATAGGATGCCCCTACTACTCATGTCACTACATGAACGAATCAAGATCACTTCGTTTGTACTATCTACAAAGCGGGTCACATCCGATAGTGATACTAGAATAAGACACCCAACCTTATTCATATACTATAGACCGTTTTGGCTATTTACTCAAACTTGATCGATCTTTATGTCACTACATAAAGTTCAAGTATTCATATAATAGTCATGGATCTTTAGTTTACTAGATTTAGTCTTTACAAGTGCAATTTACATATTCAACAACAACTTTATTGAATAAGTGTCAATAACATCTTTTATTGATAATAGAATATGTTTAACTTTATAAACTGCGAGTTTTAGGACATACAACCCAACAAACTCCCACTTAAACTAAAACTCCAGTTTATTTAGTAATGAGAGAATAAATACTATAAACTAGGGTATCAGATATCCAGTACCATCACCGCGTCAGTCTATGACATAAATTGATCAAATTTTGTGTTCAAGTCAACTTCGTTCCCATCATACCCTGATGTTGCATCGTCCTGGCGAATAACCTCTTCATCCACTCTAGTTGCACCTGCATTCAAACTTGTAGCTCTATCTCAACCATATACTTCGCTAAGCATGTGGGAGTGGGGGAAAGGTTTACCAAATAATCTAGTCGTGTCCTTGTGTGATTGTATGACAAAAAAAGGAACGTTAGAGGACATTCAAACTTTATATGCATATATTAACTTACAAAACAATGTAACTAATATTTCAATGTCTTAACCCATTCGTCATACACCGGCTTCTCATATTGAAACGTCATGGTCTCATCGCTCCATCATATCCCACTTTTGTTCCGCATATCCGTGACTGCATTATATTTGAATTTCATTGTACACAATAGAGAGTCAATGTATGGTGAAGCTTTTAGTGTACAACCAGGTATCCATTATATTTTATTCAAATAACCATTCTGAATTCCATTGTCTGCTCTCTAATGGGTGCTTGTACTAATCTCTTGCAATGCTTGGACTAGTATTGCATCTTCAGTCATAGTCCAAAAATGTTTGTTTAGATCCTCCCTCTTGGTGTTCTTGTCGAACTGTTAATTACATCCATTCTATTTCGTGAAAAAATATATAAACAACGAAGGAAAAAAACCAAAGTATATATATATATATATATATATATATATATATATATATATATATATAACAAAGAACAGAAACATAAATATGATTTAAGAGGTATAAAAAAATTTATTCATGTATGCAAAACACAAATGATTATAAAAATAAATAATAAAGAACCAAGATAAGAAAAAATATGGAAAACACTAGTGATCAGACATTTTGAAATAGCATAACTCTAAAATTTGTGTACAGAGATAATACGAAAATTGAATTCCATTTATAAGCAAACAATGATAGGACTATTGAATGAAAAGACGTATTGCATTGGTCATGTGCCAACCCAATGCTCCAGACCGCCACGAATTGTACATTTGAACGGTTGGAAATGTCTTAAAACTCGCAGTTCGTAATTTTTAAATATATTCTATTATTTCAATAAAAGTATTATTGAGACTTCATTCAATAAAGGTGTTATTGAAATTGCATTTTGTTATAAAATCTAATAAACAAACTCACAACTATACTATGAATACTTGAACTTTATGTAGAGACATAAAAGAGGATCAAGTTTTAGTACATAGCCAAAAAGGTCTATATAAGTATATGGTTGAGGTTGGGCACCTCATCTTGGGGACATTATGAATGCGACTCACTTTGCATATTGATACAAACGATGTGATCCCAAAATCGTTCATGAGGAGACATGCAAGTAGAGACATCCTATGCAAAAGACGTTTGCATAAGATTGGACCACGAAATAGTCACTTTTCTTTATAAAAACCGTTTATTGTTAAAACTGACTATTTCAAATTGATGACCTAAGGTAACTCGATCTTAATCCTAAGCTAACTATGAACTCTTATTTATTCAGGATTATCCTTTAATCTATGCATAGGTGTGAGTGGTTCAAAATCACCGCTCAATAAACCTCCCATTTTAGGGATAAAACCGGATAGATAGCTGGGGACATAGTCTTGCAAGAAGGAATTTGCTCCTACCCGTCTTAAGGTTAGTAGATAGGTTATTCTCTTAAGTACTGATTCCTGGACTTGAACAAAGGGGCTCTGCCCTTTCATGACAGCGAGGGATATGGTTTATTAGTTGGACTATAAACCAATTGTTCAATAGAGGATCAGACTTAAGGAGCAAGATGTATTTATAGGGGTAAAACGGTAATTTTGACCTAGTTATAAATATGAACGACCTGTGAAGGATCGACTTATTGATTATGGTTAAATCAAATGGACAAAAATATATCTATAGTGAGAATAGTGCGATTATTGAGCTATAGTGGTATGTCTTAGTAGTTAATGAATATTGATTAATTCGATTTAAAGAGTTTAGCCAATTAATCTAAAATCATTGAAGCTCATGATTTGTAGGTCAGTCCCTTTACTAGCTCCTAAAAGATTAAACCTTAGATTAGAATATTGAGTGAATTTGAAATGTTTAAAATCAATTTAGGGTTCGGATAATTATATTGGATATAATTAAACTTTTAAATTTATTGAAATTAAGCATATTTGGAGAGTTGAATATATTTAAATAAAGATTTAAATATTGATTACATGAATAGGGATCCATGTTTGAATTAGGTGTTTTAATCAATTTAATATTTGATATTAAATTATTGTTTTTTTTAATTAATTAAATTCAATTCAATTTTAAAAGAAATTTAATTTTCAGAAATTGAATTTAAATTATGTTTAATTTAATTTTAAATTAAATGTACTTGAAATTGGAAATTATTTATAATAGTGAATTTACCCTAAATTCACTTTCATAATAAACTTATCCACAAATTAACACCTAGCCCACTTGTATAATGCTCTTTGAAGTGTCAATCAGCTGTTTATTGAAATACTTGCATGCTTAATCTGATTAAAAGGCTGAATCCATCAGTGTAAAAGTGGATGCAACTGAATTTTGAAAGAAAATTTTGCTGCAATTGCTTTTCTCTCAAACCCTCTCCAAACCACTTCCAATTCCATCTCAATTAAGAGTTTCACCACTCAATCCAAGGCTGAGATTAGTAGAGAAGACACTCTTAGTAGTCTAAGGAAGCGATTGAAGGCCAATTTTGTGGAGCTTGCAAGGATTAAGTGGAAATCTACAAAGGTAGTAATATTGAAACCCTATTGTTTTGAAACTATGAGTTTGCATACTTGTTACTTAAACTAATGTAATTAGATTGCTTAATGATTATGTTAGCTTCCGTATATTGCATGATTACTCTAACATGAATTGCCAAGTTTTGCCTCCAGTCCGTCCATTCATCAGATTTATCAATTGAGTTAATGTAATCGTCACCATGTTCGTCTTCAAGTACAGGACCTTGTTCCATATTGCATAGGTCCTCTATTGGGTCATTGGCATTTCTGTTCGAATGAAGTTGTGGAGCATGCAACATATCGATATGATCCTCATTGCATGATGATATCGTAGAAAGAAAGACTCTGTTATATGAACCAACGCATCTTAAGCAACCTAAATGCTCGTTCAATACAATTTCTAACCGATGCATGTTTTATATTGAAGAACTCCTCAATTGATACAGGCATGGAACCATCCAACCACTCTCTCAGAGATATCGTTGTCCTCTAAAGGGTGCAAGAAATCCATTGCTATTCATGTAACCATAGTCAACTAAATAGTAGTTTCCTATCCATTATAAAGACATGAACACTTTTCCATTTTACTTAGTGTAAGAACATATTAAAATAGAGAAATTAATCTAATTTAACCCATAATATACCTCGCGGGACTCTTAAACCATGTCTCCGAGTTATTGCGTACTTTAGAACACGACCATCATGTGCCAAACTTCCCATCCAAATAAGACATATATGAATTGCATATCCGGCAAACAAACTCCCAATACATTTATGGCAATCTCATTCTTTTGGGTTATGTATTTAGGTTTCACGCTTTCTGGGATACGAACCTTGATATGTGTCCCATCTAGAGCACCTAGGCAACCCTAATGAAGAATATATAAACCCTCCTAAACAAACACCTACAAATGCCAACTGACATCTCAACTAGTACTTTTTAATTACCTTAAATTACCTCCATCGAGAGTCAGTTGAATTTGTTAGGATGGGAACGGGGATCTTTCAAAATAGTCATTGACATCGAAGAATTGACTTTAGATATTCGTTAAAACATTTAATAACAGTTCGACCAAATCTCTTGAAGGTGAATCCAACAACTCTATTCTTGACATGGTGCACCAATATATGCAAAAAGATGGCAACCATCTCCTCGACACAAATATTCCTATTCATCTTTAACTTACCTCTTATAACAAAAATACAACATAACTTGTGGAACATTTGTCTATCCATACTAAGAGTATTCACACAATTAACGTCATTCACCTCAATTAAAGATTACAAGTGGCATATTTGATAAGTCAACCTAAGGAATTGATCGTCTAATCTAGTTCATAACACACAACCTGGAATGTAGTAACATAAAGCACAACAAGCTGCAAATCCGGCTTGGAGTAGGAATACCACACTTGTATAACAATAATACCTTTTCCCTCTTTTGATCAATAAGTCAAGACATTTTTACTCTAACTTGTATGAACAAAATTTTACCATTAATGTCAGCCATGGGAGACTATGTTTGACAACCCAAAAAATATATAAAGTGCAAGCAATAGGACAAGTTTAGATAGTGAAAACGAACATCTAACAAACTAATAGAAAAATGAACATAGAAAAAAAAAATCAAATACATATACGACTCCAATGTAAATTTCATTTTCGAAAAGTCTAAACCAGAATAATATTGGTCTAATATGCCAAAGGTGATAGAGTCGATAATAAAATGAAATTTTAGTGATTCAAGATTTATACCTCTCAACTTCCGTGGATGGCGGAAGCAAGGAATGTGTCTAACCAATGTCAAATGAGAAACAACAGCTTCTGACGTAAGATAAAGAAAATCAAATAATTCTTAAAAATAATTATTTTAAAAATTGTGAGAATGGTGATTATTGACGGCTATCGATTTGTACCAATCATTTAAAACCTTAGTAGACAGTGATCGAATGACCCTAAGTGTGACAGATATTGATATGTCGATCAACGAGCTTACTTCTACCAATGACTCAATCTATACTTTTATCGCTACTGTCGAATAGTATGCATTGGAAGCTTGGTTGAAATTTACTCCTTTACTGATTAGATTACCGACATCACTACCGCTCATTTAAAACCCCATTTGACAATGACCTCACTATAATGATCATAACGTGCCGCTTATTGTGCATCAATAGAAGAAAACCTGAAGGCACATTAATTTCTCGGCAACTTTACTGACCATTAAACGTACCAAAATTATGTGATATGTGAAGAACATGCAATTGGTAAAAATGATGACGTGTCTGTCATGCGCATCAGACACGTTTGCATTTATTGCTGATGAAATCGATTTTTGATCAATAGTATTTAATGCACGCTTCATGCCAATCTTTACATTGAAGGCTAGTAAAATAAACTAAAGAGACGAGTTAATTGGCTATATATTAAAACCCATCTTCATCCTAATCCATCACTAACCCTTCATATTCCGTCTTAATTTTTCTTCAATTTTTTACAGTCGAAAAAATAGGAAAATGTGGTTCGATTAAAGCTATAATTCGGACGGGAATGTCTGGTTTGATTACTGATCTTCCCAATTTTGACCCACCAAGCCCCATCACACCACCAACGGAGGAGCTGTCTGGGGAAGATGACGACTCCTCGGAATGTCGCTTCTCGGACTACCCATTTGACAATGGACTTAGAGTTCAGACGAATTCAACACTCACACCCGTCTCACCATGCCGAAGCCAGAAAAGACCGGTGAAGGTGATGAACTAGCGGACAAGAATGAAAGGAATGCGAGCACCATAGAAGGACAACCTCCACAAAGTCCCACTCCTCCGAAAATGGGAACTAATTTCATTGGTTCACAACCAAGTGTGAACCAGTCATCCCCTCGCAAAACATCATTGATATCGATCAACTGCCTGAAGATCGAAAAGAGAAGCCCAGGAAAGAACGCGGAGGTGGCGAGGAAGACTCGTACCAGAGAAGGGCCAAGCGACACGAATGTCCAGAAGAAGAAACCCAAATGAACACTGGTGGTTATATCTAGTGACTTTGATTAGGGTCCTTCTTATGGTGGGGCTGGGGGTCGGAGTTTGCATATTCTTTTTTTTTTCTGGTTTAGTGAATAGCGAATCCGACCTCATTAACTTTCTTTTATATGATCATCTACTAATTTTGTGATAATTTTTTTTTCTAGAAATGGAATTAATATTTCTATTTTGATTGTCTGTTATTTTTTTTTCTTTTGTTCATCAATATCTAGTTTGTGGGATTGCATGAGTATGAAGGAACTGGTAAATCCATATGCATGAGGCTTAATCGATCAACCACGTTAAAATTTTCCTATCGACAGAATATTATAATGGTAGATCGATAATCAAAGCATTAATGTGGTTATATCAAGAATTTAAAAATTCAACATTTGGACCGTAGAAACAAAATAAAACTAATAAAAGCATCAAGCTCTTAACTGCTATCGCCTTCACCATTATAACCGGTAGATCAGTTAGACGAAGAAATTGGGTTATAAAATAGTTAAAGCAGCTGAAATCGCTATCGATACTTCGAGTAACCGGTAGATCAGTAAGACCAAGGAAAGGAGGTTATAAAACAGTTAAAGCGGTCGAAACCACTATCAATACTTTCATCTGTAAAGCGGTATTGCCTGATTTCAAAGGGAAAATACGGAAATTGACACAAAAATATTCTTACCAAATATATGGGTCCCACTGCATATTTGAACACAATTGGATTGAGGAACTTCCGAAGCTCAATCAGATTACAAAATTTCATTACGGATGGTATGGTGGACCCCGCTTTTAATTACTATTACAGATGAATGTGTATACAAATTCTAAAGTAATCTGATGGGGCCCACAAAACGAATTGTGATTAATTTATACCTATTCCCCCATATAAACGTGGCCTAAGTTTTGTTTTTTTAATCATCCAAAGCTTTCATTTCAAAAGAAACCAAAATTGAGAAAAATAATAACATATATTTATTTTTAACTTCATTCAAACTTTTTTCATTGATTTTTCACATCATTTCACATCAAAACTGAATTGAAGTAAGTTTTGTTTTTATCAACCATAGCTTTCATTTTCAATAAACCAAAACTGGGAAAAATAATAACATATATTTATTTTTAACTTCAAACTCTTTTCCATTGAACTTTCACATCATTTCACCTCAAAATTAGATTGATGTAAGTTTTTTTTTTTCCTCCATTCAAAGCTTTCATTTCTAAGAAACCAAAATTAATAAAAAGGAAATATATTTATTTTTAGTTTCATTCAAACTTTTTTCAGATTATGATCAAGGTAATTATTCTTACTCAGATTATGATGGTCCTTTAAGACTTTGACCATAATAATTTTCAGCCTAACTTTCCACCGGATAGTTACTATCCATTTGAAGAAGGAAGATCATCGACCAATGAGATGTATCTACCAATAGGGTTTATATGTTGGTCATACAAGTTCTATCATTTTCATTTAAGTAACTATCTTCAACATTTTCAATATAGAATGACCTTGGATCAATATAGTTTCTACTAGAATTATCAAGATTCTAGATTACATGCTCCAAGGTCATCTTTTTGGTATTAGATATGTAGGTTTTATAAGAAATAATTTACAATTATTTTGTATGGAACATTTCATGTCCTTTAATTTTGCAATTAATTGCCAATATTTGACATTATTTTGAAATTATTTTTCCATTTATTTTTTAAATTTCTACTCTCCAATTGACATTTACACAGATATTTACACTATGCCTCTAAATATTGTCTTACTTTATAGAAATAATGATTAAAAAATGTCAAATATCGTCATAAAGTTTCCTGAATTTTCTATCGATATTGATATTTCTATAAAATTGGAACCTCGATATTTCCATCGATAACGATATTTCGAACCTTGGGTAGAACTTGTAGATAAAATCAAAATAATGTGAAACAACTTTTTTCATGTTTAATTTTTTTTTTTTTTATGTGTTTCTTTCTTTCAAACAAGGTCATGTTTATAGCAAGTGAAACGTAATCCATCAATGGTAATTTGAAAAAATGGGTCACATTTGATTATGTTTTGTTGTTGTTTACCTATATTCCTCCAAATTTGTAATTAGAACACATAATTTGATTGAGAAACGAAGGGTGCTCAATCTGATTTTGTTCGAAAATTACTTGGAACCCACTATATTTACTGTTATTATTCCCATTGTAGATACTGTTACTATAACAATATGAAAATTATGAATTTGTCACATTTATCTTTATCATTACTATTATTGTTAAATGTTACTATTATCGTTACTATTAAGGTCAAATGATAACAGTAACAATAAATGTGTCGCATTCATAATTATTAGTAACAACAGATGAAAAACAATTCAATCACATTTGCGATTTAGACTCAATCCATAAATGGAATAGTATTACACCAATTTTATTATAAACATAGCCTAAATATTTAATTTTTCTTAAAAATTGAAAAAAAAATCAAACAAACATCGAATGAGTCGAGCATCTAATTAGAAGTAGATAATTGTGCTAATAACTGGCACGTGTGAAGCCCAGGAAAGAACGCGGGAAAGTGAAATAAGTTACCCCATCTTCTCCAATAATGATACGCCACGTTAACAAAAAATTCTGATTAGCCGCGTAATAACAATAATTAATAAAAAAGAAAAAAAGAAAAAAAGAAAAGAAAAAAAGGTAAATTAAATTGGGCTTCACCTTCTCTATCAGTGGGGCCTTTCCAGAGCTCTCTAGAGACAGCCAGAAAAACTGAAATCCTTTTTCCTCTTTCTTCTTCTTCTTCAACAATTCTTCTGTGTTCTTCCTTCTCTTCTTTATAAACACCTTCAGAATCCATTTTCGCTTCATCCAAGTTTTTAGCAAGGGAATCAGATTTTTTCAAAGGGTTCGGTAAGGAAAAGGAAAGTTCTGTGAAGTATTAACACTAGAAATTTAGGATAGGAGTCGATGAAGATGAAGATGAAAAGAAAAGATCTCGATCAAATCAACGATGAGTTCTCAGATTTCTCCCTCTCCTCGCCTGCCAGGAAGATTCGCCGTCTGGTACTTTTTTAAAAAAAAATTTTGCGATTGTTGTTTCTTTCGATTGAGTTTTTGGAGCTTTGTTTTGAGAATTTTCTTCGATTTATCTAGGATGTTGGTTTACCGCCTATTATAGAAGAAGAAGAACCGCCGGAAATTGCTGTTTTAAGTAAAGAGCCTTTGATTCCTGAGAATTTTGTAGTAGATGGAAATAGTCTGAGGATTGAGGAACTACCGAATGTTTCTTCTGTTTCTGCTTCAGCTTATGCTATGGAAGATCGTCCTTTCTGCGACAATCAAGAGAGGGCTATTGTTCTGTTTAAGCCTGTTAATTCGCCTTTCTTGCAGTCTTCTCCGCTTTCGGTATCTGTCGATTCCGACATTATATCTGGTTTCAAGAGTAAGTACTGATTTCCACCTAGTTTCTTTGTATTTTTCTCACTTCCGTTTCGACTTTTGAATCCTATATTTGAACTACTTAGCTTCTAAGCCGATCTGATGTTGGATTGATGAACGAACAACTTATCTTAAGAATGAGAGATTGTTAAGTTCCTGTATTATCTTCTCTTAAAATGGGACGATGTACAATGATTCTGATCTCCATGTATCTGACAATTATTAGGCGAATTTCTTCGTGAGAATCGTTATGATGGCCGGGTGAGATTTGATGAAGATGATGAGGAAATGGGGATCGAGAACAAGAATCTTGCTGTTGTTCCTTGGGTTCCTCGTTTGCAGGTTCCTGCTCCCACAAGCATGGATGTCCCCCAAGAGGAAGCTCCACAGTTGATGGAAGCCGAAGAAGTTGGAGAGGCAACAATGGAGATTGAAGAAGACAACTTGAGCAGCAGTCAACAAGCTTATGGCTATTATGGTGGAATGGATGGAGCTAATGCTATTCATCAATGGCACCAACAGCACTGCATGATTCCACAGCTGCCACAACAAACTTCTTCGCCCATAACTTGGTTTCGTTGATGGTAGGTAGATCCGTACATAGTGAAGAATACCATATTTTGATATCATGGGGTTGTTAGATAGTAGGATAAATTTGGAGCAAATTTGAGTTGAAGAACATATTGGGTATAAACATGATTGCCCTGTTGCCATTGCTCTTTTGTTCATCATCATGCCCCCCCCCCCCCCAAAAAAAAAAAAAAAAAGAACTTCCTAGTTGGATTCTAATGAACCAGAGTTGTCTAATTGCTTTAGGGCATTGTTGGGGTTGGGGGAGTGATTTTGAAAGGGTTGGCATCACTTTTTGTTATATTACTCAAAATTAATTTGTCTAATTTGACAATGGTTTGTTTTTAGTATTTGAAAGTTAAGTTGGTAAACACTATTACTACTACCTATGTGTATCTTTGTCTCACTAGATTTGTTGTCCACTTTCTTCAAAAAATGTTTTGAAAACTAGAGTTTTTTTTTTTTTTGGCAACTATTTTGGTTGGATGTTTATTTTTTAAATTAAGTTTATGAACATCCTTTTGTTTTTTTTTTTTTTTTTCAAAAGTGAAAACCAAGATTGTGACGATAGAATAAAACCAGCATAAATTAAGAAACAAAAAATTGAAAATGAAATTGATATCGAGTAGAGTCTTTATTTTAGGTTCAAAATTTTATCAAGTATATAGGACAAAATTATTATCGCACGTCTTAAATTCAAAATGAAATTGTTATCGAGTAGAGTTTTAACAAAATTATTGTCGCACCTCTTAATGTTTGAGGGATAATTGATGGACAATTTTAAATGATTAGGATTTTTTTTTTTTGGAGTGTTGCTGAATTTGTCAAAAAATCACTTTTCAATTATCATTACAGTCTAGTTCGAACTTGGGTGGGATCATGCGAAATGACAATGAGGTAATGTTATTTATTTGTTTTCAGTTTAAGAAAGGATAAATATAAGGTAATTATGTAAAGGATATCTTCAATAATGCGAAAAAAATGAATAAATTTGTGATTTGTGAAGGAGAAAATTATCCAGGAATTTGGGTAGGATACTTGTATACCATGTACACAAATTTACCAATCCACATCACCTAGTTTCATGTTGGTTGGCCACGAAATTTTTGTACGCATTCATGTTTTTCTCGAACGGTGTAAATCGTGTACTATATACATGTTTGTCAAGCACAAACATGATAGAGATATTGTCCAAGTAATGTAATTTGTGTACATAGTACATGACTTGCTTTTAAATTGTGTATCGCGTTCACGTTTTATTAATGTGTTCATGAATGGGATATACAAATTATCTAATTTGTTTACCATGTCTAGTTAGTAATCTTTTTTTGTGATAGTTTTATGGGTCCTAATTTTATAATTAATTATTTAAATTATTTGAAAAAACCTGATTTCCTAGGTGGGGGGTTGAACGCTTTGAAAATGGAAGTTCCTCATTTGTCATTTTGAGAGATGCTCTATTAAATAATATTTTCTCAAAGAAATTCTATAAAGAACTCGTTTTACAAATTTACTAGGCAATCAAAGGCTGTTTCCTCCCTTCTTCTTTTTAATAAAATTTGTTTTGAGATGGGATTTAGTTTGAGATATCTTATGTAACCATTTAAGTTTGATTTAGTAATTTTAAGATAGGATTTTTCACCACCAATCCAAGCATAGTTGAATTGATAAGATGTGATTATTATATTCTTCGTCCCTCCAATTGTAATTGTTGAACTCATAAAGAATAAGTCTATCTTATCAAAAATCAAAGGTTCTTTCGATTTATATTTTAGGATTTTGTTCTTTAATAATAATTTGATTTTTATTTCTGATTTTTTGTTTTTTAAAAAATTAAGCCTAAAAAAATACTGCTACTTTTTTTTTTTTTCATCTTAAGCTTAATTTGGTTTTGGTTTATTTTTTTACTTCTAGTTTTTAAAATTTATGCTTGTTTTCTTTAGATTTTTTTTTATTATGGTTTTCATCTATCTTAAATAAACGTTTGAATTTCTAGTCAAATTTTGAAAGAAAAACAAATTTTTTGAAACTTCGTCTTTTAGTTTTTTAAAACTTGGCTATAGTAGAAAATGGATAACAAAACATAAGAAATTTATGGATGTAAGTAGTGTTTATTAGCTTAAGTTTCAAAAATAAAAAAATCAAATGGTTATCAAAATGAGTGTTAGTGATAGTTTTTAAAAACTTTTATTTCTTTAGTTTGACTAAGAACTCAAATGTTCACTTTGGAAATATAAAAATCATGATTACGAAATTGTGAGAAAATAAAAATAAAATTTAAAGCCTGAAAGCTAAAATTTAAATAGTTAGCAAATGGAGTTTTAGTAATTCATTGAAAATTGCTGGCATGCAAATCTCATTGAGGTCCACGAATGGAGCTCCTTTAGACTTGCAAATACATTTGGACCGACATGCAAAAGAACTCGTACTGGTGTACTGCTGAGCCTGATCATACTGCGATGTCTAAGTTAGTACATGAAGTGTTTAGTTTAGCTAAGCACTCAGAATATTGTTTACCCCTGGATGGGAATGAATGGGACTATTATGGAGTCCATCGTCTCATATCCACTTGGTATATGTGTAATATCTGTGACGTTAGTTGTAATCTTCTATGCTACATGTTTTCAGTCAACAAGCTCAGCTCAATTATTATCCCTTAAGTGATAGGGATCAAGTTTGGCGAGTGGCACGACCAATCCAACACTCGAGCCTTTAACTTTTCATTTAGGTATGTGTGGACTTCTAGACGTAGTCCTGAGATGCCCTTGAGCTTGGGCATACATGTGGCCTATGCCTTACTTTGAACAATCCACGATAAAATGGAACATAGATGATAATAAGACAAATTTGTATAGGACCCATCAATCCCTCAACGTGGCAAGCTGTTGCTGTTGTTTTACTTTTAACAATGCTTGATATGGTATCTAATACAATAGTAATCTTTTGATTTTGTTAGTTTCTTATTTGAAAGAGAGTTTCATTCTTCAACTAAGGTTTATATGCATATATAGATATATAAATTAAGTCATAGCATATGGGGAAGTGTTGTAAAAATACTAAGAAGGGTACTTATGTAATGCCTGATAAGTGATGCTACGTAAGGGATTAGGATAAAATTTAATTCAATAATAGTTTGTATTCCCTTTATAGATTTTATGTAATTCTTAAATATCGTTTTTTTATCGTAAGCAATAAATGAAGATAGTATAGAACGATAATATTAAAAGGAAATAGAGAATAATAATTATGTCAAGACATTTGTCCTTAAAAAAGAGAGGAAAGTCTTGGGAAATAACTCAGTACCTGTGGCTTTTGACTTTAAAAGTAGTTGATTTCAATGAAAAAAGACGGTTATATTCCTTAGATAAGTGTCAATCATGTATTTGTTTATAAAGGTATAATAAATGTTGTGTGATTTATGACTCACTGCAGATAGGGTTAAATTGAATGTGGCAGACAGGATAATGCATGGTGTGGCAGTACAAAGTAAAGTTTATTCCCAAATCTCAATAGATAATTGCATCTTACTTTTTCCACCAAAAATCATCTCTTCTAATTTTCATGGGACTTCACACTTGAAGCTATATGGATGGGCTTCTTTGTGATATGGCCCATAATTTATTGGGCCATTTTCACAAGAAAAGAAAGGGAAAAAAAAGAAAAAAAAAAGTATAATAAATACCTACTTAAAATATCCATCGTTGAGGTACGACTAAACGGTGGTAATATTCCAAAAATACGTATCAGATTTTCTAGTTATACCTCTATATATCTGTTACAAATATAGTGCCACAGTAGAAATATGATTATTTCTATTAGAAGTAAGAGATTTTCAGGAATATTTAAATAATATATATTCTCCATAACCCAAGATCAACGGAATATTGCAAATATATTTATATATATAATAATTATTATTGTCTATATTTTATGTTGAGATTTCTCATTTTTATTTTTCTGTTTACCATTTGTTTGTCCTCTAATTATACTACAGAATTACTTCATTGACAACAACAAAACAAAAACAAATGGGGTAGATTAGGGTGAAGGAGTGAGAGAAAAGTACAGTGTCTTGATGAAGTTTCGTTCTCTTCTTGCCTTCGGATCTACCTCAATTGTGCCTTCTACTAGATTGAAAGAAATAGAACTTGTGCATATATTTAGGCATGACGTTGTGAACCTTTCATCATATCTTATGTGCAACTGGAGGAATTGAATTCCTCGTAGAAGCGTGTGAACTTCGTGGAATTGATTTTCAATTTAGAAATTACCAGAATATAGAGAAGGAAAACATACATAAACATTTAATTAAAACCTATACGCATGCATTTCTACATCGAAGAAAAAGAAGTGAAGATTCACCTTTGTAGAATACTTTCTTCACAAAATTTTTCCCTCCAAGATCATGTACAAATCCTCTCCACGAACGTTCGAACACTTCAAAGAACTAAAATCAAATCTCATGACACTTTCAAACAGTGATCTTGCTATTCTCGGACAAGGAATAAAGATGTGTGGTCTCCTTTAGAGTTTTTGGGAGAAGGAATGTGAAATTGCAGGGAATCTTGAGAGCTTTTTGTTAAGGGAGAGATTTCTATATTTTTCTGTGTTTTCTACTTCTGCTCTTTACCTGGTAGTTCTGTGCAAAAACACAGATAAGACAGAATAGGGAAGGGAGTTACAATAACCCCTCTAGGGGAGTTGAAATATCACATAATATTAATAATATAATATATGATTAATTAACTAACCACTAATTAATTAACCATATATTATGCATCTTAATCACATTAAATTTAACCTATAGTATTTATATGAATCTTATTCATATAAATAATATTTGAATCTTAAATATTTATCTCTTACATGTTATATAGTTTTAATTATAAATTATATTTATAATTAACTGTATACTATAATGTAACAATATATATTATATTTTATACTAATCACATCAATATAATTAATACCTTTAATTTCCTTAAATAATTTGAATAATTCAAAATATTCCAAAAGCAATTATTCCTTGTTTTATCCTTAATGAACTAACAAGGGGACCTTATGGATCTATAAATTAGAAACTTCAATTATACGAGATTAATTAACTAAACTCTTTAATTAAATTAATCAACATTCATTAATTGCCGAAAGTCACCTAACATTTGTATAGAATACCCCCCACTCACATGTCTCGATATGAGCAATTAGGATCAAATCGTTTATAATACTTTACAACTATTTTAACAATTACAAAGTGGGTTGTATCCGTAATGTCACAAAGATAAAGTACCCAACCTTATCCATATAATATAGGCCGTTTAGATTCATGTATGTCAACCACATACATGTTTAAGTTACATGAAATAACCTTGGATTTTAGTTTATTTGATTGGGTTAATGCCAACTAAATGTTGAATAAAATAACATCTTATTTTATTAAATAAATAATTCGTATAAAAAATAACAAACTACGAAACCCATGAGATTTAGGGCATCAACCCCAACAACAACCTCATTACTACAAAACTCTAGTAGAAGTTCTACATTCCAATTGCAATCGTAGTCATGGAAACAAATTAAAGGGTTTGAGATTGGAGGGTAAGGTGGATTTTTAATTTCAAATGGAGGAGTGCGCTCTACGAAGCCATTGAGGTAGATTAGCTTTAATTCTTGCATGCAATCATTACTAAAAAAATCTTTTCTCTATATCCCATTGTAACGCAGCCACATAAATTTTATAAGTCGTCTATATATACCATTGTAATCCCACTTTCTTGAATATTATTATAAGTTTACATATATACTCCACGTTATTTATAATCTAACCCGTTATATCCATGCATATATACTTTGTGGAATTCATCCATAAGACAAGTTTTTCCAAAAATTTATTTACCCCTTGATAGGTCCTATAAGTTGTATGTAAGATTGGAGATAGTTAGGGGGGAATTAATAATTTTCGACTATTTATTTATCCCTCGATAGTTGATATTTTTTTATTAGTTGTATTTGGATATAACTGTATTTATGTATATATACATCTCTACTGTATTATAGTAAATAACATTAGTATCATTTTATCGATGCATATGCACAACATGCACATATATGTCTGAGTTTGAAGATAAATAGAGAGAAATTAGTGATTTTGAATGTGAAATTGTGTTTAGTAGGGATTGTTAGTATTTGAATTTATTTGATTCAATTAAAATTTTTGTTTATGTTGTTTTATTTTTTATAAGAATTTTTTGTTAGTTCTTTTTTATAGGCATTGAAGTAGTTGCTAAAAAATAGCATAATATCATGAATCCAACAAAGTTTACTAAAATGAAGTATTAGGTATTTTTACAAAGAAACTATATTATAGGTTCTTTTGAAATTCAGCCATCAACATTTAGTTATTTATCTAATTATTTATGTGCTCAACCCAGAAAAAAGACTAGTTACTGCTATCCAATTGAGAAACCCCTTTATAAAGTTGACATAACTCAAAAACTTCCAAAAGCATACAGATGGTTGCATTAGAAGTTTCAGTCCTGAAATTTTGATTGCAAGACCTGTGAATTAGAAAATGTCTAATGTGACTTTCAATTTTGTGTTTAATAATCTCTGTCATATTCAATTTTTTAAAAATTAATTGATCGATTGATCTATGTAATCTATGTACATTTTTTAAAAATTAATTGATCGATTGATCTATGTAATCTATGTACATAAGCTCAATAGGTTATCAAGCACATAATTGAAAATTCAAAAATCTATTGACACAAAATTAAAAATATAAAGACTTATTAGATATTTTTCAAAGTTTGAGAACTTCCCTGTCGTAAAATATAGAACTATTAAACTTTGAAAATTCAGAAACCAAATAACAAACATCAAAGTTCAAAAATTAAACTTGTAAACCTTAACAAATTAAATAATACAAGAATCTGGTGTAACGACCTTACTTAATCAGGATTTGTTTTATAGATTGTATAAATATCCATGAGTTCTTAGATACAAAAATCTGGTGTAAGGACAAACACAAATCAAATATGCAGCAAAAAGTATGAGTTGTGGGAAATGAATGTTAATCCCATAGCAATCAAATAATAAATATAGCTTTTGCTTCTTTCAAACAATACAACACCTACATTACTTGGGGGGAAAAAAATAGGAAAAGAAGAAAACAATGCCATTAAAGGCACAAGATGATACCTATACGATTTAGATGTTTACATGCATAATATCAAATCATTGTGTAGTTCACAGTTTTGAGTGTCCCACTTTTATCTATTCTAACTGCAGGTTATAGCCTACAATGAAATTACAAAGTTAATTGCCATGTCAAATTCTGGTGAAGTATTCTTCGAAAAAGGATGTAACTCCTTCCATATTCTAAAACCTATCTTCATGGGAAAATTCTGTACTGAAGATCTTCAGAAACAAGAGTTACCAACACTAAACGCCGAACAGTAAATTGTAAAAAGTAAAAACCATTTAATCCCCACATATGTATTTCTTCTCTGCGTAATATTTCTTCTCGCTTTCCATTTTTTTGGCATTGCGTTTCTGCGGTATATAAGTCCAACAAGTTCATCAGACTAAAAAGTTTAGAAAGCAGAAAAAGGCGTCCAAGTGTCTGATTAATATAAAGGGTTTTTTGTAAGTGTTTAAAAACACTTTTTAAAAGCATTTCAAAAGTCATGCAAACACGTCCAAATGCATTCTCAATTAGACTTCTAAAAGTATTCTTTATTGACAGCAAATAGCATGTTTATATTTGGGTAAATTGCAGAAGTCACCTCTAAAATATGGTAGTAGTTGCAATTGTACCTTCAAAATTTCAATTGCAAAAATTTAGTCCCTCAAACTTATGTAATTGTAGGCATTGTAACAATGGTAGAAGATTGTAAGTTCAATTTCTATCATTTGGGGGTTTAATTTCTACGACTATAATGAGTTTAAGGGTCCAATTTTAACACTTGCATAAATTTGAGGGCTCAATTTTTACAATTAAAAGCTTGAGAATGTAATTACATTTACCACTATACTTCAAGAGTGGTGTTTTCACTTTCTATAAAACCATAGTACATAGATTCCTTTCTGACGGTAAGGGTCAAGAATAAAAGGAGCATAGAGTGAGTACCTTAAAAGCATCGTGGTTGGCGACTATCCTTTTGGCTATTGAAGTAGTGGTAATGTTTTTAGGGCTTTCAAGCAACTTGAAAATTCCCATACTCTTTGGAATGGCATACGGGTCACTGTCGCCCTGATACAAACGAGCTCACCTTGTTACGGTTTTGTAAATATGAACTTAAAGAAACACAACGAAAAGTCCCATCTCATCAACAGTAAGAATAGATGTACTTACAGCAAAAGAGTTGTGTTCAGCAACAGTCCCATGCACAACTAAAGATATATTGAAAGTAGTTATCTGCCAGCAAAAGAGTGCTTCAGTTAATTAGAACTTCACAGATGATGCTCAAAGCCGATGACTCTAACAAGTAATCAATCGGTGCAGGCCTAAATTCTAAATTCTATTTGTTTCTTTGCTCCTCACCCATGCAGGGAGGGGGGAGCAATGAGGATGACATCCCCGTATTATGTTTAAAGAAAAACAAAACCAAAACAGGAGCATGAGCATACAACTTACCATGTCTCTTGTAATTTCCCAAGGTGCGCCGATGATCACCTCATCAACATACCGGCAACCCAGGACGCTGAGACTGCGTTCATGTAAATGCATAATTGGAAATTGTTTCCCTCTGAGTTTACTGCAGGAGAAGATGAGTTATTAACTTCTACTTTTCCGACTCATTAACATCTAAGGCAAAAGCCATATCCATAATCTCAGGAAAGGTATTCAAAACATCTGGAAGAGAGAAATGCGCCAGAAACTCAACTAGGTCAATTCTTGAGAAGAAAAATAAGGTACCTCACAGTCTGATCGTGATGTATGCCAACTAGTAAAAAGTCTCCAAGCTGCCTAGCAATCTTGAGAATCTGAAAAGAGAAAAGATGATAAGATCACAAAATGATAGTCTGAAAAACTTCTGTTATTACTAATGAGCATGTAAAGCGCAAATCAAATTCATACAAAATTGAATTGAAATTGGGGAAAAGAATGCAGAGAATATTCAATTGCCACTTGTTCACTTTAAAAGAAAGCAATGATGCAAATGTATTGGCATGAGGTCATTAACAAATGATACAAGCTCATAATGAAATCTGCAGCTGTCAAATAAAGCACACTAAGCGCGATGGATCTCATGCAAATTCTGCCTTCAAAAATTAAACTGAGACAATTTTTCATATTCCTGCTGTCCTTTAATCAGTGTCAGACTCACACGTCACACCACAGGTGTAACATAGCTACTAACCTCTGCAATGTTTATGAGTTAATCGTGAAGGATTTTTTACAAACAGAAAAAGTTGACCTCTATGAGTCATAAACCTTTACGGCCCTTAGCTAAACTTTAAAAGCTTTGCACAATTCTGAGAGCAGTATCCTAAGTGACATAATCTTTCCCAGCTAAATCCTAATAGTTTAAAATTATGGCGTATTGAAATACTGACAAGGCATGTGCAACGCTAAATGAAAACACAAATACTATTCAAAATAGTAAGTTTCCATAACACAAATCAATTATTGTGGTGGCACACACACATCATCATGAAATACCAAAAACCAAACCAAGGTAAGTTAAACATAAAAGCAGTCTGGAGAGAAGGATGGATAGAGAAGCGATTGTGGAATTTGTAAAGAACCATACCTCAATATGACCTGCATGAAAAAGATCAAAAGCCCCATCAATGTACACAATACGAGCATTTGGTCCAGGCCCCTATCATTGGAGATGATAATTTGTCAGCATTAATGGATTGGCTAGAAAACAGAAAATTTACCACAAAGCAGGGGTGAGAAAACCACCCTAGCTAGAAAAATTCGAAGAGAGGAAAGAATACTATTTTTACTCACAGGACATGGACATAGAGAAGGTTAATACAGAGGCCAAACACAATCAGAATCTGGAAAAATGTATTCATAGAGGCATGAAAGGAACACAATCATCCTAGATTAATTTTTTAAACACCCAAAATTTACAAAATAGATAGACTAACATAAGGACTAGAGTTTGGCATGCAAAATTCTTGAAAATGGTTTCTCGAAACATTTTTATCTTGCATGTTTTTTTTTTTAGGATTAGCATGCATTTCTAAATTTTCATGTACTTGAAACATTGCATGTACTCCCTCACTTCCATTGTACTCTTTTAAGAAGTGATTTATTCGTTGAAACATTACTAAAACAACATTTTAGGGCATTTTTGTGTTGTCTACTGTCCACAAACCTTTTCTACAAAAGAATTGACCTTTTCTGTCATCCAGTTTATCAAATTCTTTATATATGAATAGATAAACTATAAAATATAAAGTTCAAACGTTGGATTATAATTAGAAATTTGATATTATTGAAAATGAATAATAAATATTAGACCCACATCATGCAAACTAAATGATAGAATCTCCTAGATTTCAGAATATTATCACAAATACAGCTTCCGTGATATTTAACGAGCCCCTATGTTTCCCTAACAACCAGACTACCACAACCTAAGTAAAAGCATAACTGCAATAAGTTCTCTCTACACGAGAATTCTAGATTATCACACCCATCAGTTACTAACTCAATCAAGGGCTTGCCAATTTTTTGTCACAACAAACACCTAATTGACCAGATAGGAGAACTAGTATGCATTGGAAAGCAATGGTCTGATGTAATGCTTCAAGAATAGTTAGGTCACTAGAGAACCATACCCTTCCATTTGAAAACTGTACAATACGGTGTGATGTTGGTAGAAAGTGAGAAAGAGCACCATGGGATGGACTTCCGTTCCTAGAATCTCCATTCTGGGATGTTTCATTATGATCTTCAGAATTCGTAGCATCATTCATGGAAGTGAGTATCCTTCCTACACCAAGAAATTAATGACAGGTTAAATTTTTCTGTGAAAATTTTTTTAAAATGAAGTATAAGAAAATGCAAAACCCAATTACATTCAAGAACTCAAAAAGCAAGCAAATTTAGTATGTACTCTTAAATCACCAATTGACTCAAAAGTTTAAGCTCATGGGTAAAGACATATTTATTTATTTATCATAACACTCCCCCTCACTTGTGGGCTTGAAATATGAAAAAAGTCCAACAAGTGGAAATCAATATTAATTGAGGAAGACACAAATATCGTAGGGGCTTGAACACAGAACATCCTAAACCAACCTGCTCTGATTTCCATCTTAAATCACCAATTGATCCAAAAGCTTAAGTTCATGGGTAAAGGCATATTTAATTATATATCATAACATGTGCTTCTCATGATACTTACCTACATATGCACCAAGGAGATGAATGGGGATAGCAAGAGAGAGAGAGAATGGCAAGAAAAAAAGGGGGGGGGGGGAACCAGAAACTGCTTACAGAAGACTGAGAAACACAGTACCTACTATATCGGTGCTGGAGACTCCTTCAGTACGCTTGATCTGCTTGTACCGGCCAGCTTTCTTAGCTAAGGCATAAGCATCAGTTCCATCTGGAAGTAGGCATGGATCATCTCCGTGAATAATATAGTCAATCTTATGCTCATTAAAGAGTTTGTTCATGAATTGCTCAGTAATTGCATACGGGGCATTGGCAATAACTTCATCCACCCACTTCAAACCACTAACAAGAGCCAGCCTAAAAGGAGCCTTCGGTTAGAAGAAACTGAGCAAACTATTGAGGAAAATTTCTAGTTCTGTACACATTCTAAATTTTGTGACTTCAGTAGAGTGGGTTGCACGAGGCAACTAATGAAAAGTTAAAAATAATTCCAATAACAGAAAACAAAAATAAAACAAAACCCATTCCCAAACATTCTCAGTAAAGGGTCTAATGTGCCAAAGATTTAAGTAGAACAAGGCAACCTACAAATTCATAACGTGTTTTCTTTTGATCATCTAGTATCTTGCCCATGATTACACTGGCAGGAAAGAGCACAATCTTTTATATGCTTTGCTGGAATTTATAAGGAGTGGAGATGGGTAGAACAAAATAATTAAGATTTCGCCAATACCTTTCTTCCATTGGTAACACTGGAGGGCCCTTATTTGCTATGATTTCTTCATCACTTACAACACCCACCACCAATTCATCTCCCAGAGCCTTAGCTTGTCTCAACGCATTGGCATGACCAAAATGCATGAGATCAAAACAACCATCCATGTAAACCCTAATGCGCTTTTTTTCACTCTTTCTTTTGTGGAAAATCCCAAAATCAGACCAGAAGAATGGCAAAGATGGTACTCCGATCCCACTAAAATAACTCGTGGAAAATCCAAGCAAGGCCGCTGTGAGCATTAAACCACCAAACAAATGTGGGTAGTAGTATACACCATCCCATATCCAACTGTTACTTTCGTAATCCATCGGTCCCATATGCTTCTAAATTCTCTAAACACCTTTTTCCTTTTTAAGCTTCGAAGAGGAGACACAAAAACTGCAACCTGTCAACAAGCAAATCAACTTCATCAACAACTAATTCTAATAAGGGAAATATTTTGCAAATTAGTTATGTTTTCAGCAAGAATCAAATTAGCAATCAACAAAAAACATAGTCGTCAATGGATAGTCGAATTCTTGACTACATATAGTACAATTACATATATAAACCGTCGAGCATCTTCTAGTCAGTAATTATAAATCCAAAGTACAAACGAAATTCGATACCAACCAAAACATAGAGAATATGGAAAGAAAACGCAACATTCTGATAACATAATGATGCAGATTCGTCTGAATGCTGGCCAAGCAAGCTCAGAAATTAAAGAAATAGCGCGTAGAAACCCCAGAATTTCCAGATTAATCGAATCCCAAATCTGAACAAGTTACAAATACAAATGCAAAACAAAAATGGATCGAAATCATTGGGATCTAAAACAAGCAGCAACAACGAAACCTGTGAAGAAGGAAGGTGATTGATATAACAAAATCTATGGAGGGAAATGGAAGCTCATAGTTCCAGATGCGTCAGAGAATCAGCAGAAAAGCAGATCAAGAAATTTAAAAAACGAAGAAAGAAGAAAAGAGGATCAATAAAAAGAGAAATGCATTTAAAAGAATAAATTACTAGAAATAATCTATAACCTCTTTTCTGTGTCTCCCCTTGGTTGATTGATGGTGAGCTCAGAATAGAAGAACGAAATGGGACTCTCCGTTCGTTCGTTCGTTCGTTCGTTCGTTCGCTCGCAATTCCCAAGATGGACAACGCCCAAAAATATCCGGCTGTTGTCACCTGTCCCAACGGGATATGAGATCTGCCGGTGAGCTCCCAATATATATATATATATATATATATATATATTTCTTTATTTATAAAAACAAAAATTATTTTACAAAAATAAACCAACAAAAATCGAAAATAAAAAAGGAAAATAAATCAATTAATAAACCCAAACTCCGGGTTCTGCCACTTAAAACCTCATTCGAGTAAATGTAATTCTATTATTTAAAAATTGTTAGGTTAAAATATAATGTTCCATTTTAGTTGTTAGTTTATCTATAGCATTTTTACTGTAAAGTTTGAAAATATGTGCACATAGTTTATTTTCTTTATGAAAATTATTATTATTATTTAATCAATTCTGATAAAAATTAATTTGAATAACTAAATTTAATATTTATTGAAAATACGGAATAATAAAATCAGATAATTAAAAATATAGAAATTAAAATTTGAACAATTTTCATAGTATGAAAACTAAATTGTTAACCGTTTTTACATGTTTATTAAAGTTCATTAAATCGTCAAAGGAGCATAGTTCAACTCACATAGTATTTATATTACTAATCTTAAAGTTGTAGATTCAATTCCCTCACCTCATATATTGTCAATAGAAAAAAGTAGTTCATTAAATTAATAATGTAATATTAAGGGGAGGTTAGAGTGAGTTTAACTCGACCGTAATTGAAATATAGTCCTTACTTTGAAGTTGAACATTTGATCATTCATCTTCACATTTGTTGTGCTAAAAAAAATATTAGTGATAAATGTTGAAAATCAAATGAATATTAATGGTTTTGATTAATACATGAATGATTTTTAATCTTCGATGTCATTTTAGTCCTTATACTTTAGAGTTTCTTCATTTTTAGTATTTATACTTTACATAAATCTTAAACTTAGTTCTTCGAAATTATTTTTTTTTGTGAAAATTAGTTAAATAATAACTATAATTTTAGGGGAAAAAATACTGTGTGTGCATACGTTTCTAATTTCTATAGTAAAAAATATTGATATATAATAAAAAGTAAAATGTATATCTATTAAAATTTAACGAATCTTATTTTAATCTAAAAAGATTAAAAAGAAAGTTTAGGGGTAAATTAATATTATTCCATGAAAAACAAATAAAAATAATTCTGAACGAGCAACTTTCAAATAATACAAGTACTATAAAATTGTATCTTAAAATAAATCAATATATTGCAATTTTGTAATTGGACGAATTTTCAGCAATTTCACGTGATTTCTCCGTGCACCACGTTTTCTCTAGGCGGTTGGGGTTGGGGCATCTACTGTCGTGTAAGAAATGATACTAATGTTTATTTATCATTTTAAATTTCACAAATTCGATTTATTTTTGTTTACATTCCCGTTAGTCCACGTGTCGCCATCTCATTTAACACGCTTTATGTGGATGCATATTGCATATTTGATATTTCCACTTGACTTGATGACGTCGACTTTGCTTAAGGGTTAAGCCACGTTCGTGTGTCTTTTGCGTGTTACGGGTCCTAAAAAGTTTAATCATTTTTTTTATAATAAGTTTATTTTGTTGTGAACTTGACAAAGACAACGGAAACATGAATACGAATAAAATATAATATTATAATAAATATAATATAATAATAAAATAGATAAATATTAATATAATTAAACATAATATATAAATTAACAAAATAAAAAATAAAAAATTTTCTAAATTCTCCACTTTCTCCAATTTTAATGGACTTTACCCATGTCTTAAAAAACTCACCAAATACCACTATTTATAGGTAATTTGGTGATGTGTAATCTTGAGATACATAGACAATATTTTAGGAAATGAAGGCATAACACATAGTTAATAGACACTGAGCATGAGCGTCTGATGGACATCTATTATCATAATATTTATAATACTCCCCTTTAGATGTCTATTATATATATGAAATATGTCTCGCTAAAACTTTATTAGGAAAAAACCCAT
This sequence comes from Benincasa hispida, assembly GCF_027475165.1. Classification (NCBI taxonomy): domain Eukaryota; kingdom Viridiplantae; phylum Streptophyta; class Magnoliopsida; order Cucurbitales; family Cucurbitaceae; genus Benincasa; species Benincasa hispida. Next base: position 5,097,475 of record NC_143479.1, on the reverse strand, counting down.
TGGAAAAAAAATCTTAGTAAAGGAAAAAGAATACATATTTCATAATCTAATATTCTTAAAAAGAATACAACATATTTACTCTCTCTCATAGAAACATCACTTGAGATCTCTAAGTCGCCGCATTCTAAAATTGTGCACCAATTTTTCAAAGATTGTAGTAGGTGATACCTTTGTAAATAAGTTTGCCAAGTTATCTTTCGAACAAATTTGTTGTATAGTGATATTGTCATTTTCTTCAAGATCATGAGCGTAGAAAAGCTTTGGTGAAATATGTTTTGTTCTATCTCCTTTGATTTGAGATATGCATGCTGTGTTGTCTTCGAATAATATTGTTGGAAGATTTTTACTAGAAAACAAACCACATATTCCACGAATGTGCTGAGTCACTAATCTTAGTTGTACACATTCTCGACTAGCCTCGCGAATTGCAAGAATTTCAACATGATTTGAGAAAGTAGCCGTTATGCTCTGTTTCACTGACCGCGACAATGCAGCAATTCCTCCATATGTGAATAGATAACCTGTTTAAGATCTAGTTTTGTGTGGATTAGATAAATATCCAAAATCTGTATAACCAACTAGATCAAAATTCGATTTATTTGAATAAAACAAACTCATATCAATCATTCTTCGGAGATAATGGAGTATATGCTTAATTCCATTCCAATGTCTTTTTGTTGGAGAATAACTATATCTTGCTAATAAATTTAATGAAAATACAATATCTAATCTTGTATTATTAACAAAAGATATGTTACTTTAGGACCAAGAAGTTCTTCCTTCTCGTCTTGAGGTCGAAATATATTTTCTTCACATATAGTGAATGAACTTCCATTGGAATGTTCAATAAATGAGCTTTGTCCATATAAAACCTTTTCAAAACTTTTTCTGTATAAGTCGATTAATGAACAAATATCTCATCTGCTAAATGCCCAATTTACAAATCAAGGCAAAATTTTGTTATTTTTCAAGATTTTTCATCTCAAAATCTTTCTTAAGATATTCTATTGCCTTTGAAAGCTTTTAAAGAGTTCCACTTATATTTAAATCATCAACATATATAGTTATAATAGCAAATCTTGGTCGTGATTTCTTTATAAAAACACATGGACATATTAGATTGTTTTGATATCCTTATTTCAACAAATATCCACTAAGGCGATTGTACTATATTCGTCCTGATTGTTTCAATCCATATATCGGTTTTTGTCACTTTATTGAATACAATTTCCAGGAATTTGATTTATATGTTTAGGTACCTTAAATCCTTGTGGGATTCTCATATGAATATCATTGCTAAGAGATCCATATAAATATGTTGTGACTATATCCATACGATGCCTGTCCAGATTTTCAAGCATAGTCAGATCAATTAAACATCTTAATGTAATTGCATCCACCATCGGAGAATACGTCTCCTCATAATTAATACCATGTCTTTGTGAAAAATCTTATGCAACCAGTCTTGCTTCATATATTGTGACCTTATTATTTTTATTTCTTTTCCTCACAAATACCCATTTGTATCCCACAGGTTTGACACCTTTTAGGGTTCGGACTACTGGTCCAAAAACCTATCATTTTGAAAATGAATTTAATTATGCCTCAATTGCTTCTTTCCACTGACGTCAATCTTTTCTATGTCAACATTCTTCAACAGATTTTGGTTCAGAATCTTCACTTTCAGATATAATATCAAGAGTAACATTATATGCAAAAATGTTGTCAATAACTACATTAATTCTATTCAATCTTTTTCCTATCATGATATAGTTTATTGAAATCTTATTATTATCTTTAAGTATTTCACATTCTTCAGTAGTCATGTCAAATATTTTTTTCATAGGTATTTATATCTTCAACCAAGTCTTCTTGACTATTTATTATTTTTGTTTTTCGAGGTTTTTTATTTTTTGGAACCCACTAGTTTACCTTGCTTCTGGCGTGTTCCAGACTTATTAGTGACAACTTGTTGTGTTGGGATATCAATTTTTAATGGAATATGTGCAATTGGTATATGTGACTTAGTTACTTTCTTTCTATCTATAAATGCATATGGTGACTTATTTGCTATGTTTTGAAAATGAATTATCTTGTGAACTTCAAATTCACACTGATCTATACAGGGATATAAATGAGACAATAACAATGCATTCCATGTAATTTCTTTTTCCAACTTCTTAATTCCTCTCTCTAATATTGGAAAATTTGTCTTATTATAATGACAATCAACAAATCGTGTAGTAAATACATCACCCGTCAGGGGTTCAAGATATTTGACAATCGATGGGAAATCATATCCAATATATACTCCTAACCTCCTTCGAGGACCCATCTTAGTACATTGTGGTGGAGCAATTGGAACATAGACTGCACATAAAAAATTCTCAGATGGAAAATATTTGGCTCATGGTCATAAGCTAATTGTAATGGCGAGTACTTATGATAAGCTACTGACCTAATGCGTACAAGTGATGCTGCATGCAAAATAGTATGTCCTCATACATATGTAGGAAGCTTAGTTGTCATAAGCAATGGTCTAGCAAACTGCAAAAGTTTTATGAATAATTCTGCCAAACCATTTTGTGTATGAACATGAGCTACAGAATGTTCAAACTTATCCTAATTGACATACAATAATCATCAAAAGCTTGAGATATAAATTCACCAGCATTATCGAGACGAATGTTCTTAATTAGGAAATTGTGCTTTTAACTTAATTATTTGAGCAAGTAATCTTGCAAATGCAAGATTTCGAACTTGATAATAAGCATATGTGTGACCATCTACTGGGTGCGTCTATTAATTGATGGAATAAAAAAAATACATGAACATCGGAAGCAAGAATTGATAACGTTCTAATTGTAATAAAAACAAGAATAAGCATGCAAAAGGGATAGAAAATACTACCTTTAAAGATTTCACCGCAAACTTCCTCTCCCGAGCTCGATCGACACCACCAACGAAAAATCTTCCTATTCTTCAGTTGAAGAACACGGTGGTGGGACCATTATGTTAGTGAAAATAAGGAAATTTCACTATAGAAAGAATGAGAGTAAAAGAGAGTTGAGGTGGAAGAGTTTAGGTCAAAAGTTGTGGAAGCATTAGTCTTGTAAATTTAAAAAATAAAGCCAGTTATAGATAAAACATATGCAAAATCCCATTTTGCATGTCTTCCACCTCAAACTCCACTAGCATGTAAACTTTAGGTGTCAAGCATGGGAATTGTCACTTCAAAGTCCACTTATTTAGTAGGAAAATCCAACAATTGGATTTTTCCACTGACTAATTTTTTATTAAAAAAATGAAATACAATTTTTCAAATTAAGAAATTATTTAATTAAAATAATTTCAATTAAAAAAAATAAACAAATTTAATATCACATATTAAATTGTTTATGACACCTAGTTTTGATTAATCACATTAATCAGGTTTAAAAAGCACTTTCATACTATGATCAAGTATGCTCTAAAAAATAATTAATTAATTATTTAATTGTAAGTTATATCTCATATAAAATACAATTTTCCCTAAAACCCGAATTTGAACATTTCAAATTCTTACTTCACCTAGTTCTTCAATTTTGTCCGTATTGAGCTAGTAAGGAGACCCGATGGACATACAGATCATGGACTCCAACGATCTGAGTCTAACCTGTCAAACTCTTTAACCTAGTTAATCAACATTCGTTAACTAACAGGACTGTCCACTATAGCCTGTAGTTGCACTCCCCTCACTGTAGATATATTATGTATCTATTTGATATAACCATGATAAGTAAGTCAACCCTTCACACATAATGACGACTAGGTCAAAAGTTGTTTAACCCTCAAGATTAAATCTTGCTCCTTAAGTCCCACTGATCCTCTAATGACAACTGGTTTGTGATCCAATCACTAAACCGAGCCCCTTTCGGGCCAATGCAAGGGTGGGGCTGTTAGGAATGGTGTCCTAAATCTCCTTGTAGTCTCGTAGTGTGTAATTTGTATAAATATATTGTTATTAATAAAATAAGTGTTATTTTATAATCATTTACTCAATCCAATAAACTAAGATCTGAGGTTATTTTATGTAAATTTAAATAAGTATGTAAAGACATACAGGTTGATCTTGTTTAAATAATAACCTAAATGGTCTGTAGTAGATGGATAAGGTTGGGTACAACCTCACTTTGTAGGAGTTACAAATGTTGTAAAGTGCTACAAATGATCTGATCCTGATCATTCATGTGGAGACATGTGAGTAGGAATATCCTATATAAAGAGTTTGTATATGACCGGACCACAAAATGATTAGTCTCTTTATATAATACCGTTGATAATAGAGACTTACATTTCACTAGGATGACCATAGGTGACATGACCTGAATCCTGAGTGAGATGGGAACTCCTACTCATGAAGGCGGTCCTTTGATTTCTATGGGTGAGAGTGGACAGATTGCCAACTCAACAAGCCCACCATTTTGGGGATTTGTCTGATTAAGGAGTTGGGAACTCAGCTTCACAAGACAGAATTCACTCCTTCCCCGATATAGGGGTAAGTAGATAAATTGCTCCTGTAAGGGCTGATTCCAGGTCTTGAACATAATGGCCACACCCTCTCTTGGGAAGAGAGAACTCAATCATAGTGGGACTATGACTTATTGTTCATTAGAGAAATCAGTAGTACTTAAGGAGTTAGATGTAACTATAGGGGCAAAACGATAATTTGGCCTAGTTGTACTTACGAGCGATTTATGAAGGGTCATCGCACTGTTGATTGGTTATATCCAATGGGCACAAAAATATATCTATAGTGCGAAGAGTGCTATTGTCGGTCTTTAGTGGAATGTCCGACAGTTAACGGATGGTGGATATCCTTATTAAAGAGTTTAGTCAGTTATTCACGTACCGTTGGAGCTTCAAGCTACAGGTCTATAAGGTCCCCTTGGTAGCTCAATGGATTCAAGATGAGAATCAGATTTTAGGTTAGTTTGAAATGTTCAAATTAACAAGAGGGAATTTGATTATATATGATATAATTAAATTAATTCAATTATATATGATATAATTGATATGATGTATTTGATACATTATTTGATTGGATGAATTAATATAAATATGATTTAGATTAAATGCCATAAAATAGGAAAAAAAAACTCTGGTTTATATATTGCGTATGATGCAATTTAAAACTATAGGTTATAAATATAATATGATAAGTTAGCTATTGTATGATAATAACGGACTTGAGTGGGTGGTTATACACAGTTTTATGTTAACTATGAGATAAAAAGGAAAAATTGCTCTTCAAATCATTAAGTATTCATCTCATATAATTCTACTGAGTAAAAGGAGTTTTACTACACGATAGTCTTACAGAGCCTATACGATCGAGTATCAAATCTATACAATAGACTTCTTCCTCTATGCGATCGAGTATCAAGTCTATACGATATACTTCTTCTTCTATACGATTGTTCATCGCATACTTGATTGTTTACTTCCTCCATCCCTCTATCCAAATTCATACAGAGCCCATAACTCTTAGATTTTCACACCGAGAATACCAAGATAATCTTTAAAAGAACTCTTATACAAGAGTACCTTTGAGTGAAAGCGGATCTTTCCAGTTCACTGTGACAGAGTTTCCACATATACATTCAAACATACAGATATGCATTAACAACTAAATTACTGGCATGCTTTCAGATAAATAAACAAGAGAACGAGGACTTACCAGTTGAAAACTTTCTTTAGAACAAATCTTGCTCTCACATGAACGAATTCCTTGCGCTCTTGCTAAAACGTCAGGTAATCGTTCAACAACACCCCGGTCGTCTACCACGAACGACTTCAATGACCAACAGGAAAATGGGGACGACACCACCACTTGGAGCCCTTAGTATTCTCAGAGTGAAAATCCAAAGTGTGGGCTTTGTTCGGGAATTGGTAGAGGTGAGGAGGAAAGGTATCGTGTACAAAGATCAAGCAAATGAGAGAAGGGAACGACTATCGTATAGTCAGGGTGCTTGATCGTTTAGGCAAGGTACACAATCATGTAGGAAAAACTAGGTGATCGTCTATACGATCGTTTAGTAAGGCTCAGACGCTAAGCGATTGTTTATAGAATGTGCATGCGTGTGTGCGATCGTTTAGTAAATGATGCGCTATTGTATAGGCTCTGAATTACTATGCGATCGATTGCAAATCACACCGTGAGTAATTATGCATATATTCTTTTCAAAATGAAAACAATTTTCATTTTATTCTTCAGTTACGAAAACCAAATTGAACTTCCCACTATCTTATGGTTACGGAGAAAATGTCGGGCAATTATCCCATAACTGTCCATTTAATAAAATAAAAAAATATAATCATATTATATTTATAACCTATAGTTTGATATCATATATCAACCATAGTGTTTTCTTCTCTACTTGATATAAATTATATTTATATCCAATTTCCTCCAAATTAATGTATCCATACATTTAGTCAATCATATCATATATAATTAACCAGTTCAATTATATCATATATAATCGAACTCCCTCTTGTCAATTTGAACATTTCAAACTGATCCAAAAACTTATTCTCAACTTGTATCCAAGCTACCAAGGGGATCTTATGAACCTATGGCTCGAAGCTTCAACGGTATATAAATAGCTGACTAACCTCTTTAGCCATGAGATCCACCATCTGTTAACTTCCAGGTATTCCACTAAAGACCGACAAACACATAGAGACTAGAAGTCACAGGCGCGACAAACACATAGAGTGGAAGTATCATCTGATCCGCGAGATAGTGCATCGAGGGGACGTGATCGTCACGAAGATCACTTCGGAGCACAATGTTGCTGACTTGTTTATAAAGGCTCTCATGGCTACAGTGTTTGAGGGTTACCTTTAGAGCACGGGTCTATAGGATCGCTCGTGACTGGACTAAGGCAAGTGGGAGATTTTTTTGTATTGGGCTTTTATGGACTAGTTTATTGTTTTGTACTAATTTTATGTACACCCCACTTTGCTATAAGACAAGTGGGAGATTGTTGGGATTGATGCCCTAAAGTCTCATGTCCTATAGTTTGTAAACTATTTGTACGAACGTTTGTGTTGTATAATATATGATATTTACTTCACATCTTGATTTTGCTCAGTTGTATGTTTTATTTGCTTTACCACAAACCAATAAACATAAAATCCCTAGTTATCTGTATTTAACTTAAGCATGTATGTGGTGACATACAATTGGATCATGTCTTGAGTGATAACCAAAATGGTCTGTAGTATATGGATATATGAGGGAAACCTTATCCTGATAACGCTACGAATGTGGTTTGCTTTATGGAATGATCACAAGTGTTGTGACTTGTCACAGATGATCTGATCCTGATCATTCGTGTAGGGGACATGCGAGCGGGGGCATCCTATACAAAGAGTTTGTATAAGACCTGATCACGAAGTGTTAACGTCTCGTTATATAACACCATTCATGACAGAGACTTCACTTCACTAGGATGGCCATAGGTAACATGACCTCAATCCTAAATGAGTTGGGAACTCCTGCCATTTAGGGCGGTCCTTTGATTTGTATGGGTGCGAGTGGCCAGGTCGCCGATTCAAACCTACTATTTTGGGGATTCGATTAATTTGGGAGCTGGGAACTCAGCTATACAAGATGGAATTCTCTCCTTCCCCGAGGCAAGGGTAAGTAGATAGAGAGCTCCCTTAAGGGTTGATTCCAGGGCTTGAACGATGTGGCGCCATACACCTTTTCTTGGCTCGAGAGGTGTTCACACATAGTTAGACTATGTTGTATTGTTCATTAGAGAAATCAGTGGTACTTAAGGAGTGAGATGTAACTATAGGGGCTAAACGGTAAATTGGCCCAACTGTACTTATGAGCATCTATGAAGGGGCATCATCTTCATGATTGGTTATATCCGATGGACACAGAAATATATCTATGGTAAGAAGAGTTCAGCTATTGGTCTTGAGTGGAATGCCTAGCAGTTAACTGATGGTGGATCTCGTGGCTAAAGAGTTTAGTCAGCTATTTACGAACCATTGGATAAAGTCGAGAATCAGTGTTTGGGTCAGTTTGAAATGTTCAAATTGACAAGAGGGAGTTCGATTATATATGATATAATTGAACTGGTTAATTATATATGATAAAATTGGCTAAATGTATGATATACATTCTTTTAGAGGAAATTAGATATAAATGTTATTTATATCAAATGGAGGAGAAATTACTATAGTAAATATGTGATATTAAACTATAGGATAAGAATATAATATGATTATATTCATTTATTATTAAATTGGTTAATAATGGGATAATTGACCGACATATTCTCCTCAATCATGCGTTAGTGGGAGCAGCCGTGTTCGGTTATAGTAATCGAAGAATAAAATGAAAATTTGTTTCATTTGGCAAAAAGTTTGAAAATTCGCAATCGATGTGGAAACGTAAATGATCGCTTAGCTTGAGAGCCTATACGATAGAGTCTCATCGTCTAAACGATCGCACACCAGCGTCTAAACGATCACACGCCTTTCCCTAAACCATCGCTTAGCTTTCCTAAACAATCGCCTAGCATGTTGTGTTTTCTAAACGATCGTATACCTTTTACTAGACAATCGCTTAGTAAAACCTATACGATCGTGTAGCTTTGTTTAAACGATAAGCATCCTTGCTATACGATAGCTGTCTTCGTATCTCTCACTTTCTTATTGTCTACACGATCAACTTTTCCTCCGACCTCTACCAAATTCACCAAAGACCACACTTTGGATTCTCACTCTACCAAAGGCTCCAACTAGTGGTGTCGTCCCCACTTCTAACTTATTCATGTTTGTTCGTGTAGACGATCATGCTGTCGTAGCCAACTAATTTGTTGGGCGATAGAGTGCATAGAGGTTATTCTATTACGTTGAGTTTGAGTTTTGAAAAGAGTCTTCAACTGGTATGAGAACTCATTCCATTGTTCTTTATTTATAAGAGCATGTCGTTAATTAGTGTTAAATTGCATAACTATCTGTTAGAATGTATGTGTTGTATTTCGGTCACAATGAAATTGGAAATAACCGAATGCGCTTATGGATGCTCTTCATTAAGAGTTCCTTCAGTCATCATATACATGCTTAAGTTACATAAAGACCATCAGGGATTTTAGTTTATTGGTTTGTGGTAAAGCAAATAAAACATCCAATATGCAAAGTCAAGAAGTGAAGTAAATATCATATATTATACATCACAAGCATTGGTTCAAACTATTTACAAACTAAAAGACATGAGACTTTAGAGCATCATTCCCAATAATCTCCCACTTGTCCTAAAGCGAGTGGGATGTACAAAAACTAGTACAAAACAATAAACTAGGGCACAAAGGCAAAATATAATAAAATCTCCCACTTGCACTAGTCCAGCCGCGGCGGTCCCATAGACCCATGCTCTAAAGGTGACCCTTAAACACTGTAGTTGTGAGAGCCTTCGTAAATGGGTCAGCAACATTGTGCTCCGAAGCGATCTTCATGACAATCACGCCCCCTCGATGCACTATCTCGCAAATCAGGTGATACTTCCGCTCTATGTGTTTGTTGCGCCTGTGACTCCTGGGCTTCTTGGAGTTCGCCACAACACTACTATTGTCACAATAGAGAGTGATGAGCCTAGACATATCTGGAAAAACTTCCAGCTTTTTCAGGAACTTCCTAAGCCAAATGGAATCGGCGATTACGTACTCCGCCTCCATAATGGAATCGGCGATGCACCCCTGCTTAGTGCTTCGCCATACTATAGCTCCTCCGTTGAGAGTAAAAACTGACCCTAAAGTGGACTTGCAAGAGTCCCTATCAGTCTGAAAGTCAGAGTCCATATATCCAGTAAGAATCAAATCCCTAGATCCATACACGAGCATGTAGTCCTTCGTTCTTCGAAGATACTTGAGGATGTTTTTCACTGTGGTCCAGTTACCCTGGCTTGGGTTAAACTGATACCTACTAACTATTCCCATAGCGTAGCAGATGTCTGACCTAGTATAGAGCATCGCGTACATCAAACTGTCAACGGCAGATGCATATGAGATCTGTCTCATCTCCTCAACTTCTTGAGGCGTCTTAGGACACATGTCCTTAGACAAAGTGACTTTATGCCTGAACGGTAGTAGGCCCCGTTTGGAGTCCTGCATCGATTACTTGAGCAACATCTTGTCAATGTATAATGCTTGAGACAGTGCTAGCACTTTGTTCTTACGATCCTGAAAGATCTTTATACCCAGAATAAACTGAGTCTCTCTCAAATCTTTCATTTGGAATTGGGTCATTAGCCAGTTCTTAACTACAGTCAGTAGACCTACACCATTCCCAATGAGTAGGATATCGTTTACATACAACACTAAGAAAACTACTGAACCGTTGACGATCTTCTTGTAGACACAAGGTTCATCAAAGTTTTGGTCAAAGCCATACGATTTAATCGCAGCATCAAACTGAATGTTCCAAGATCGAGACGCTTGTTTCGGCCCATAAATGGACCGATTCAGTTTGCAAACTTTTTGCTCTTGACCTTGGGCAATGAATCCCTCGGATTGCACCATGTAAATGATCTCCTCAAGATTGCCATTCAGAAAGGTTGTCTTGACGTTCATTTTCTAGATCTCATAATTATAATAAGCTACAATGGACAGGAGGATACAGATCGACTTTAACATGGAAACAAGCAAGAAAGTCTCCTTATAGTCGACTCCCTCTACCTGGGTATAATCCTTTGCCACAAGTCGAGCCTTGAAAGTTTGCACCTTCCCATCAGCACCCTGTTTGCACTTATAGATCCATTTACAACCTATAGGTCTTACCCCATCAGGCTGATTTACAAGATCTCATACTTAGTTGAAGTACATCAACTCCATCTCGAGATCCATGGCTTTGAGCCATTCATCCCGGTCTATATCCTCCATTACCTTCTGATAAGACAACGGATCCTCAAGTCGCCATCTGCTACCATAGCGAGGATTTTTGTGAAACCCAGATAGCGAACGGGCGGTTCACAACCCTCCCACTACGTCAAGGTTCCCTCAACTCTTGAGGTGGAACCGATCTACTAGATGAACTATCATCAATAACTCTTGCTGATGAAGTAGACCCTTCAACAAATCTTGTTGAACTTTCAGTAGTTTCGCTGGAAAGCTCACGTAACATGACTTTACTGCATGGACTGTGCTCCCTTATATGTGAAGGAAATCGGAAGCGCGATTTCCATGAGTAGCGGAACAAGACTATTCCAAATTACAATCATGAATGAACATATATTTACAGTCGACTTGAATACAAACGGTTATACAAATTACAATGTAGAAATTACAGCATGGACAACAAATAAACAGAGATCAAACTCTATGCACATATGAGGAAACGTCTCCATGCTTCGTTGCGTGACTCTGATCAAACAACAGCAACCACGAGTGCTAGATCTACACGACCGCAACACCACACGAACACTTCGCGCTTGTCCTCAACGATCTCCTCAGTCACGAACTCCTCTGCAACAAAAACAACCTCCACAACACCACGAACGGCCTCCAGAAAACCTCAACAGTGTCGAGTTGAGTCTGACCACCAACAAGGCGACCTTGGTATTCTCGGTGTGAGAATCCAGAGGGTGAGCTTTGTTCGGACTTGGTATGAGGCAGACGAAGGGAGGGAACAATGGCTCCTACTCGACTGGGCAAGTGGGAGATGGCAGAGACTTATCATATAGGTCGATGCCCAATCGTTTAGATAAAGTTATGCGATCATGTAGCAAAAGTTATGTGACTGTTTAGCTCAGTTTGTCGCGTACAGACTCTACACGATCGTTTACCTTGGGCCAGTGATCGTCTAGCAAAGCTATATGATTGTTTAGTAAATACTGCAGGATCATTTAGCTTGCACTTTTACGACCGTTTAGCTCGCCCAACCGTCGTTTAGTAAATCTGTATTTACTTGATGACTTCGTGAGTTCTTTTTCGCGAGAGAAAACTCAAAATCCTTTTCAAACTTTTTGTAAAACTTCTTTTTCAAAATAGGAAACCACTTTCCTTTTAAACTCATGGTTACCATGATCCAATAACCACCCACTACTTTGGTTATTTAAAAGAAGAAGTATTATTTATCCAATAATTAATATTGTTATAAATATAAATGATAACCAACTTATCATACTATATTTATAACCTATAGTTTTAATATTTCATCTCATTAAACATATAAACCATAGTTCTTTTTCTATTCCATGGTACTTAATGTAAATCTCATTTACATCAATCCTCCACTAGATGTATCTCATACATCATACCGATTATATCATATATAATCAAAATACCTCTTGTCAATTTGAACATTTCAAATCAACACCAAGAACTGATCCTCAACAGAATCCAAGCTACCAAAGGACCTCATGGACCTATAGCTCTGAAGCTCTAACGGTACGTGAATAATTGACTAAACTCTTTAGTCATGGGATCTACCATCCGTTAATTGCCAAACACTCCACTAAAGACCGATAGCTGAACTCTCCTTACTATAGATATATTATGTGTCCATCTTAACCAATCAGCAGCTTCACAGATCGCTTGTTTGTACAGCTGAGCCAATAACCGTTATGCCCCTATAGTTACATCTATCTCCTTAAGTACCATTGATCTCTTTAATGAACATAAATCATAGTCCTACTATGACTGAGTCTTCTCTTCCAAAGAGAAGTTGTGGCCACTATGTTCAAGCCCCGGAATCAGCCCTTAAGGGAGCAATCTCTCTACTTATCCCTACCTCAGGAAAGGAGTGAATTCTATATTGTGGATTGAGTTCCCAGCTCCAAGATTAGACAAGTCCCCAAAAAGGCAGACATGTTGAGTTGGCAATCTGGCCACTCTTACCTATACTAATCAAAGAACCGCCCTCAAAGGCAGGAGTTCCCAAAACACTGAGGATTGAAGTCGTGCCACCTATGGTCGTTTAGGTGAGATGTAAGTCTCTAGTATCAACGACGTTATATACAGAGTCTAGTCATCTCGTGGTTCAGATCTTATACAAACTCTTTGTATAGGTGATGACGGGAAATTAGAAGTCAATTTTACTCGACAACTAAAATCCCTTGGACGCGGTATGTGATGCATGTTCTTAAGATATGTGTTGATAGTCATGCGTCAATGGCCATTGATGCTTGTATTTTATGAAGTGGAAATGTGGATGATATGCGTTGATGGAATTGCATTGTGCACTCAAGTTTTCCCAGCGGAATTCAAGTCTAAATTCCTCACAGGGACTTGTGAAAACAGATTGTATTGGTAATTTTTATAAACACTTTGCGGTAACTGAATAAATAAATAAAGTGTTAGGTTTGTTGTTTGCGTTGATGAAAAGTAAATAAATACGACAGAGTTTGAAAAGAGTTGGTAAATAGGAGATGCGATGAATATGCGGTGAACGGGTTGAGAAGGGTTTCGGCTAACACTCCCTAGAATGTGTTCATGCTATGCGATCATGCAACATGCATACAACAGTAAACCACCTCTCGGTGTGAATACCACGGCTTCTAAGGCTAGAACGCATGCGATATATGCGATAAGTCTACAGGGTCTATACATAAACCTCTATTTCTATTTATGCGATGACAACATGACATCCACAAAAATATGTGACCACATAATATCATTCCCATCTCTAGGATGCATGCGATGCAGGTTGACAAACAGAGCTTATCTCTAAGTCCCTATCTCTTATTTATGCAGTTCTAATCTTGCTCTCTCGAGTCCAGATTCTAACCTAGCTCTCTCGTGACATTAGGTTCTTTCTTTAAGCTCTCTCTCGAGTAACTCTAAAGGGTATTTTGCACAACATAAAATAAGACAATCGCAAGCAAAGAACTTCCTAGGTCATGTTAGCTTAGTTCTTCTCAACCCATTCGACTAGTTTAGCTACTCATGCATATTAAGAGAGTGAACAGATGTAGAAATAGAACTTCCATTGTATAAGTATGAAGATGAAGTACAGAATAACAATGCAAGTATAGCATAAAGAGCCTGATGGCAATCTCTTGCTGCCAGGCGTTTACACTGTTTCTACTCGTGCTCAAAATATAATCTCACTTTTGCGAGAGTCAGCCCGCTCTCGACTCTTATGCCCTAAGGTTCTCTCTCGAGTTGCCCTGAGCGATCTCCTACGCCACCACTTTTCTCTTGCTCCGCCTTAAACTATGGACAGAGGCATGAACTTGTGGAACAAAAGATTATAAAAACGATGAACTAATCAATTGGTTAACCCATTCTCTGAAGAATGTCGTTGGTATTTATAGAGCATCCATGGTGAAAGGCGGATTCTCTCTCTTGGTTGTAGAGATGAGACAGCTTTAATTCCTGACTGATGCGCCGGATAATTGTCACCGATAAAGTTGAATATAGTTTGTGACCGTTATCGGCTGTTAACTTAATTTGGATTCGACTGTCATCAGCTTTCGGTCCCATTGCTCTTAATTATCCTTTCACCCAGATGCGTCCACCATGTTGCGGTGATTCTTCTCGGGCGAATGTTTGTGAGCACGATCAACGCAAATCCTTGCGGTGAAGTTGTGCTCGACCACTGATTTCCTATGATCGCAATTCTTGCATTGCATTAACGCATATTCTGCACAAAAATACAAAGATCAACTGTTCTAATGCGCTGAACACATGCGACCGCAATATTACGAAATTGATGCTTAATGGACGCAAGTTAACATATTTCATCAACGCAATCCAACATTGTTTAAGAACTTAGCACTATGATAACGTGCATTTCTGCCCGTTATCACACCCACAAATTTAAACAATGCTTGTCCTCAAGCATAAGCAAAAGATTCCTTTAGCAAGTTAACCGCACAATTCTTTCCCTAGACTTCTCAAGGATACTTTATTCAAATCCTATATACCAAAATTTCCTTAAGTCTTATTCAAGTCTCTTCTTAAAATATTTCTAAGACCTAGGGACTGCAAGCTTACCTTTCAAAAGGATTTTACTAAATTCTAGAACATCGCATGATTTATTTCAAAAAAGAAAATTTTCTACCGGGGTGTCAAATGATTTTATCCTTGCACAAAAATTTTCTTCATTGCTATTTTTTTTCTGACCTTGCACTGATTCGAGTGCCTTGCCTTCGTTTTGGCTTACCCCCACGGGTGTAGTGCGGACATCCAACTACAAGCAATGCACTCTTTCTCAGACTAAACTCATACCGATTTGGCAGTGGAGTTGCGGTCATTGATTTATGCGTTGATCCTGGTGACTTACTTTCGTTTTGGCTTGCCCCTACGTGTGTCATGCAGTCATCCAACTACGGGTAAGTGCCTTTCACAACTTAACTCTTATCAACATGGGTTTCCCATTGTGTTGACAGTGGAGTTGTTATTCTCAATTTTCTTTTAGAAATAGCAAGGTCGAAAATAAATACCTCACCCCCAAATTTAAAATATGACTATATCCTCATTGCCAAAAGATTAAAATAAGTCATGTGATGGTCATAGAATGCGTTGTAAAGAGAGTTTGAAAGAAAGCTAGCAAACTCCTAACTTTTAGAAATATTTCATGAGGTGACTATCTTAAGACTAAGTTGACTCTAGTATATACGAAAGAAATAGAAGCATATTTTTCATCATTGAAATCATACCTGGCAAAGAAACAAAATGCGATAAACTACTAAATTTATCTATGTCAAATGATTGTGGTGATTAAAGAGGATGCGGGGATAAAACTTTGAAGACTAAAATACAATGTGATAGCGCAAAATTTGAAATAAAGATAAGGAAGAATACACCCCCAAATTTTGCGTTGTCGCCCGCATTGTGTATTGACGCATCCAACTTTGCAGCTATTTATCTTCTGTAGGTTGCGGTGATGGAGTAAGATAAGTGCTTCTTCGCGTAATATCTCCGCAATCCAGCGCGATCATTGCAAGAAAGACAAAGAGAGGGTCAAATTATTTTAAACAAAATTTGTCATCACAATCTCCATTTTTTTTTAGAAATAGTAAAATAAGGATAGGTAAAGATTGAAAGGATAAAGTGAAAATTTCAAATAGTGGAAAAGAATTGAAGAATCGATGTTTCCCAAAACTTGCGTCCCTGATAAATTGCGATCATATGATATTCAGGGACCACTTATTTCCAGCTGGTTTGTTCACGTCCATGGTGGCTTTTCTCTTTTTTCTTTGTCGTCTGGGATCTTTACTGCCTTAATCCGGAGTTTTTTTCCCATGAATGCTCATTACAATTTCCCCCTTGCACACATTAATTTGAGCGCGACCGGTTGAAAGGAATGGTCGTCCCAATATAATGGGCGCATCTTCGTCCGCTTTATAATCCAAAATGAGGAAGTCTGCCGGTAGGATGAATTTATCGATTGAAATTGTGGCATTTTTCAACTCTCCTTTAGGATGTATTCGAGATATATCCGCAAGCAGGAGAGTTTCCTTTGTGGGCGTAAGTGTGCCGGCATTTAATTGTTTGAAGATTGATAGCGGCATTATGTTTATACTTGCCCCAAGATCGCATAGTGCTTGGCCACTGAAGGTTCCTCCGATAGAGCATGGGATCGTGAAGATTCCTGGGTCACCCATTCTAGGTGGGATCATAGCATTTTACGTTGCAGCCACTATTGCGTTATTTTCTTCCTCATTTTGTTCCTCTTTCAATTTTTGCAGAGTTACTGGTGGTTGGACTTCTTCTATTCCAAGATCTAGAGGCTTAAGGGTGGACGCAACTTCAGGGTCTATTTTTTCGAGCTTCTCCAAACTATAGGTCGATGGGTCTTCGGTTGTCACCGCATTCAAGTTGGTCCCAATGTTCTTTTCCCCTACTTCCACATTCATGTTGTCACTTAGCAAGGAGACTGCTAAGCATTGTTCCTTCCCGTTACCTCCCGCATTGCGAGGGAGCTCAGTTGAGCTCGGCAACGCTTCTTACAGTCTGTTTTTCAGCTCGCCCACAATTTGTCCCATTTAGATTTCAAGATTTCTGATGGATGTAGCTTGGTTCTGAAGCACTGATTCTTTTTTCTCAATGTATTGCTTCAACAAGCTCTCCAAGGACGAAGATTGCAGTAGTTGTGAGCTGCTAGCTTGGCTTTGCACTGGATCGTTGCTTGGCTTTGCGCTAGACCATTGAAAACAAATTGTATTAATTTCTTAATCACAAAATTTCATACAATACAATATAAGAAAAGAAAGGAAAATGAAATGACTGGCTGGAAGCAAAGATTTACTTCCAGCGGATGTGCGTCAAGGCTACCGATGGTGCCATGGATGGGCGGAGGAGTTGACTCTCTCGAGATCTAGCTCTGGTCAAAGGCTCCGGTCGTCACTCGGAATGGATGAAGGAGGTGAAGAACTCTCAGCGTCTTCTCACGCATTTGTCTGGATCACAAGGATCCGCCCTAGGCGAACCTCAGGCGAAAACCTTGGATAACTTGAATTTCTACTCATTAGCTTTTATTTATAGAGCTTGGGTCGCCGACAGCATTGATTGGACTGCTATGAGTCTGACGTTCGGCGTGTTAGTCCTTTCTGAACCTCTGCCACTAACGGTGTGGTAGGTGAAATGTCGTCATCATCTTTTGGTTTTTCTCGAGGTATATGCGTTGATGCGTTCATTCCACCAACCTTGCAGTTATCCCATTAGTATGCATTATCGCGTAGCCGCAATCATTCAATGACCATATTTGCTTAATACCGCAACTTTACATGATGACTACAATCACTTGACGAGTGCAACTCTCATGCGATGGACGCATGCGGCTGATTACCACAACATCCATCAGTTGATCGATGTGTTTGCCTTTATGATGGAGAGTTTCTCTGCATGCGGTCGTCTATGTGGTGGTCCGATTTCTGCGTTTGCGTCCATTTCCTATTTTGGCTACAAAAATAGAACATTGAACGCATAATAATGCAAAATAACGGGTTAGCTGAGATTCAACATACTGATCGACGCAAGTTCATTTTCTTGTGAATTCCTATCATGATTGACGCATATTCTGCCTAACAACCTTTATGATTCTAAGTAAAAGGCCTAAGATGATATGCATTTCTGCATGTCATCAATAAGACATCCTCGCTCCACGTCTCCACATGAATGGTCAGGATCTACAATCTGTAGTAGTTTATAACACTTGCAAACCTCGACAAAGCGGGTCGTACCCGTAGTGTCACCAGGATCAGGTATCACACTTTAATCCTTATACTACAAACCGATTTAGGTTATCACTTAAGGCATGACCCACTTGTATATCATGTATACATGCTTAAGTTCACATAAGATAACCAAGAAGCTTTGTTTATTTGATACGAGTAAATGCCAGAATTAAATAACACATATTTTATTCATTGAACAATGTGCACCTTTACAAAACAACGAGACTCTGGGAGAATTAGGACACCAATCCCAACAATATGATCCTCCTCCAAGAAAGTAACGTTCATGGAAACAAACATCTTATTTTCCGACGGATCATAAAAATAACCCACTCGTGTACCTTGGGGGTAGCCTACAAAGAGGCATAACCTCGACCGTGGTTCCAACTTCTTGGGATTTGCCTTAAGCACATGTCCTAGGCAACTTCAAATGCGTAAGTGATGTAAACTAACTTTACGCCTGTTCCATAACTCTAGAGGTGTTCTCACAATACTCTTGGAAGGAACACAGTTGAGTATGTATGTCGCAGTCTCCACTGCGAAACCCTAAAACGAGTCCGGTAAGGAAGCGTAACTCATCATCGAATGAACCATGTCCAACAAGGTTCCATTTCTCCTCTCCGCTACATCATTCTGCTGAGGTGTATCCGACGCTGAGAGTTGGGAAACAATTCCATGTTCTATTAAATAGTCCTGGAATCCAGAATCCAAAAACTCTCCACCTTGATCTGATCGAAGTGTTTTAATCCGTCTATCCAATGCGTTTTCAAATTCACCCTTGAACTCTTTAAACTTTTCAAATGATTCACACTTCCGTTGCATCAGATAAACATACCCATACCTAAATTAATCATCAGTAGAACTGATAAAATACTCATAGCCACCTCGGGATCGCACATTCATAGGACCACAGAGGTTAGAATGTACTAACTCAAGAGGCTCTTTGGCTTGATAACCTTTTCCAGTAAAAGGTCTTTTAGTCATCTTACCCTCAAGGCAAGATTCACACACCGTTAAAGAATTTTCTTCTAACTCACTTAGAAGGCCATTATTCACCAATCTTTCAATTCTATGGAGATTGATGTGCCCTAATCGAAGGTACCAAAGTTGGGTATTTTCTTTTGGAGACATTCGTTGACATTTAGATAGAGTTACGGCAGGTTTAAACAACTCCGTGTTATGGAGGGAACTTAAGGCTAACGGTCTTAGCACATACAAGTTACTTTCTAGTTTAGCTGTACAAATTTCAGCACCATCTTTATGAATAAACACTTTATCCACATTAAAAGAAAGTATATATTTACATTGTAATAGACACTTTACAGAAATAAGGTTCCTTTTTAATTCAGGAACAACATAAACATCTTTTAATATAAGAAATCTATTTTGTAAAATTAACTGGATGCCTCCCAGTGCCACAACTGAGACGACGTGCCCGATGCCTACTCGCATCATTATCTCACTAGCCTCCAGCTGTCACCAGGATCAAATCCCCTACAAAGAAGAACAAACGTGATTAGTGGCGCCTGAATCAATTATCTAGGCTGAATCATCATTCTCCACTAAACATGTTTCTAGCAAAAGTAAATCATATTTACCTTTTTCTTCTTTGGCCTTAGCCTTGGAGACTTTCCTTTCCTTCAGCCAATAAGGACAATTCTTCTTCTAGTGTCCGTCCTAGTTGCAATGAAAATATTTTCCTTTTTCAATCGGTGGCGAACGCATCAAATCTATCTAATTCACCTTTCCAAGTAGGTTCCAAGTTAGGGGTGTTATGTTTCCGTCAACTTAAATACCCCAGCCTACACAAAACTCGCCTTAGACAAAAGGTCCCTTATAGATAGATTTGCTACACTTTAACCTTTTATTAGTCAATTTAATCCTATTAAACTGATTAAAAGATTAAAGCCTAAGGGTTGCTAATCATATTAGAACCGTGATCTTAGGTCTATGTCATCCAAGTTTTAAACATTTTAAAACCATGAATTAAACCTAATTGAACATGCATGTCTTTCTTATTGATTTCAGTTCTAATTTCTCTTTAACCTTTAAAAAGAAACAACTAAAACATACATTGCTACACAAAAAGGTATTTATAACGCTTATAAATTTAACCTATGTGTTATGCTTCATTCAATGTCCGGTCATTACTATACGTAACTTTTATATACAAGCAACAACAAAGAAAACATGCTTTCTATACACCCTTATACTATAACAAGTATAATATAATGATGATGCATGTCAATGCTTTATGCATGCATAAATATAACTCTTATATTATATGATGCATGAGCATGCTCTTATGTAATTTAAATCATGCTTCTCTAAATCATAACATTTATAACAAAGAGATGATGCATGACCAATGCATAACCTATGCTCGAAATTTTTCCAATGCAAAAATTACCACCAGAAGCTCTTTCTCTATGGTGGTATAATTTGTCTGAGTAGGATTTAATGTTTTACTCGCATATGCAATGGGATGCAAGACTTTTTTCTCTTTTGTGCCAAAGTTGCTTCAATTGCATATCCACTTGCATTGCACATTATTTCAAAAGGAAGTGTCCAATCAGGTGCAATTAACACGGGTGCGGTAATCAGCGGATTCTTCAAAACTCTGAATGCGTTGAGGCAGTTGTTGTCAAAATCAAATTTCCTATCAACCTCCAATAATGCACTCAGTGGTGGTGCTATTTTCAAAAAATCTTTGACAAAGTGTCTGTAGAATCCAGCATGCCTCAAGAAACTTCGCACAACCTTCACGCTTGTAGGAGGTGGAAGTTTTTCAATTGCTTCGATTTTTGTTTTATCCACCTCCAACCTGTCCCGGGAAACCTTGTACCCTAACACTATGCCCTCCTTTACCATGAAATGGCATTTTTCTCAGCTAAGCACCAGATTCGTCTCTTCATATCTCTTCAGTATCTTCTCCAAGTTGGCTAGATAGACTTCATAAGTATTCCCATAAACAGAGAAGTCGTCCATAAAGATTTCAACAGAGTCCTCAAGATAGTCTGAAAATATGGTCATCATGCATCTTTAGAACGTGCTTGGCGCATTGTAGAGACCGAACGACATGCAACGAAAAGCAAAGGTCCCATATGGGCAGGTGAATGTGGTCTTGTTCTAGTCTTCTTGAGCTATCATAATCTGGTTGTACCCGGCATAACAATCCAGAAAGCAATAAAAGTTATTTCCAGCTAGACGGTCTAGCATTTGATCAATGAATGGCAGGGGGAAATGATCTTTCTTTGTGGCCGCACTCAACTTGCGGTAGTCTATGCAAATACACCACCCAGTAACAGTTCTTTGCGGTATTAGTTCATTGTTTTCATTTGGGACTACCGTCATGCCACCCTTTTTCAGCACACACTGCCCGGGGTTGACCCACGTACTATCTGCTATAGGATAAATAATGCCCAATTTAACCATTTAATGATCTCCATTTTAACGACTTCTTTCATCGCAGGGTTGAACCTACGTTAATGTTCGATTGTTGCCTTGTGGTCCTCTTCAAGACGAATGTGGTGCATACAATACGCTGGGCTAATTTCTCGAATGTCGGCGAGCGTCCAGCCAATTGTTTGCACATGTTTCCTCAGAATGCTCATCAACGCATTCTCCTAGTCTTCGTTAAGTACAAAGGAAATAATAACTGGCAGCCTCTCATTCTGCCCTAAAAATGCGTACTTTAATGATTCGGTAGGGTCTTTAATTCCAATGTTGGTGGTTCTACTAAGGATGGTTGCGTTTTTTTTCTGTCTTCTTTTTCTATTGGCTCTTCTTCTTGGTTTGCGATCATCTCTTCTTTCTTGCTTGTTTTTGTTATGATCACATTACAAGCGGAAACGGATGTGTTAGCATCCTCTTTTTCATTCTCTTCGTCAAACTTTTCTCCTTCAATTAAATTTTGGTCGTCATTTGAGTCATGCAGGTCTTCTTCGTCAGGAAACTTCATGGCACGAATTATGTTAAACTTGAGCTTCTGTTCGTTGATGCTCAAAGTGATCTCCCCTTTATGCACATCAATCTGGGCATGACCTGTTTATAAGAATGGTCACCGCAAGATGATGGGCACATCTTTGTCAGCCTTGTAATCCAAAATGATGAAGTCGGCTGGTAGAATAAATTTGTCAACAGTGATCAGCATGTCCTTCACCTTCCCCTCTAGATGCACCAAAGATCTATCGGCCAGTTGGAAAGTCGTGTTTGTGGGCACAAGTTGCCCCACATTTAGCTGTTTAAAGATCGACATAGGCATCAAATTGATACTGGCTCCAAGGTCACACAAGGCTTGCCCAATGTACAATCCTCCTATGGAGCAAGGTATAGTAAAGCTCCCAGGATCGCTCATCTTCGGTGGAATGATTGATTTTGAACTTTGCGTTAAAGCCACCATGGCAAACTTACCAGTTCCCCTCTTCTTGGTTACCATATCCTTCAGAAACTTTGCATAGGCAGGCATTTCTTTAATCGCTTCACTGAATGGAATATTAATATGTAATTGTTTTAACATAGATAGAAACCGTTGGTACTGTACCTCTTCATTCTTTTTCTTTCTTAGTCTATGCGAGAAAGGTAACTGCACTCTCACAGTCCCCGTCTCAGTTGGCTTTGAGGTCAATGCAACCTTTGGCTCTATTGCTTTTTTTTCTCCTTCTTCTTCTTGCCTCACCGCAACTTCAGGTTTTGCTGCAATGGGAGCTGTACGACTAAGCTCCTTCTTTTCTCCATCCAAAGTTTTCCCACTTCGCATTGTCACAACCTGACATTACTCTTTACTTGATCCCCAGGGGTTACGTGGGAGTTCTGTTGAACTCGGCAGAGCCCCTTGCTGTGTGTTCTTTAGCTCACTTGCAATCTAGCCCAACTATAATTCTAGATTACGGATGGACGTAGCCTGACTTTGAAGCACTGTTTCGTTTTTCTCTATATATTGCTTCAATAGGCTTTCTAGGGAGGAAGATTGAAGTGGTTGCGAGCTACTTACTTGATTGCTTGTCTGACCGTTGTTGCGTGGGAAGAATCTTGGTGGCCCTTCTTTTTGCGCCACGGATTGGTAGTTCTGTTGCTGATTCTTCCAAGCAGAATTGGGGTGGTTTCTCCATTCCGAATTGTAGGTATTCGAAAAGGGATTATTTTTCACAAGTAAATAGACTGTGGATTCTGTGGGCATTCTTCCATTACGTGCCTATCACCACAAGTCGCACACCTTGTGGTGTTTTGACTAATTGCATTGATTTGCCTATTTTGTGGGGTTAGGTTGCTGATCGCAATTCCCTAAATTAAGTTCATCATTGCGGTTATCTGATTCTGTAGTGAAGTAATATCACCATTACTTGTGTCGTTATCTCTGATTCTCAGTCTCGCATTCTCAGTCTCTGATCGCTCTCCCTCCAATCTTCGTGGTTCTTAGAGATGCGATCCAAGATATTCTTAGCCTCGTCATATGTTTTATCAAGCAGACCACCAGCGGCTGCCACATTGGCAGCGGCCTGTGAAGCGGGATTCAAACCATGATAAAAGATTTCTATCTGAAGGTAGTCTGGCAAACCATTGTGTGGATAGTCCTGAACCAACCTTTTAAACCTCGCCCAAGCATCACTGAGCAATTCGTCCATGTCTTGTTCAAAATTTGTTATGAGTTTTCTTCGTCTAGCATTCTCAGTAGGTGGAAAATATTTCTTCATAAATTTCTCTACGACTTGTTCCCATGAAGTGATGTCTCTCAACTCGAGAGAATACGCCCATTTTCTTGCTAGATCACAAAGAGAAAATGGGAACAAAGTTAGTCGAACTTCTTCGGTAGAGATGTTTGGGAACACAAGAGTATTGTAGATTTTGATAAAGCTACGGAGGTAGGCATGCGGGTCCTCACCATGCCGGCCTCCAAATTGTCCTGCAGTCTAGATCATCTGCAGCATCATCGGTTTCATTTCGAATTTGCTTCCATTGAGGGCAAGCCTCATGATTCCTAGAGAGAAATCATAGAGGTTTGGCGATGCATAGTCCCCTAATGGGTCTATTGTGATCGTTAGCCAGAAGTATTGAATTCACCATGACGTTGTTTTCGTTTGGTGCTTCATTTCTAGGCTGCTCCACCATCTCTTTTTTATCTGATTGTTGTTGTTGGCAGTCTCTTAATCTCCATCTGAATGTCCTCTTAATCTTCGGGTCGTAATTCGCCAGAGATTGAGAGTCTGCAAAGAAATCAGACAAATTACCAATAGCACACTATTTTGCCCAAGTCCCCGGCAATGGCGCCAAAAGCTTGATGCGTTCGTTTTATGAAGTGAAATTATGGATGATATGCGATGGTGAAATTACTTTGAGCACTCAAGTTTCCTCAGCAGAATCCAAGTGTAAATTCCACTAAGTTTCCTGCTAAGTCCAGGGTCGAATTCAGGGACTTTTGAAAACAGGTTGCGGTGGTAATTTTTATGAAAACTTTGCAGTAACCAAATAAATCAATAGTTGTTGAGGTTGTTATTTGTGATGGAGGTTGTTGTTTGTGATGGTGAAAAATAAATAAATGTGGCGGAGTTTGAAAAGAGTTTATTAAACTGTAAATGTGATGATTATGCGGTGAACGAGTTGAGAAAAGGTTCGGCTAACACTTTCTAGGATGTGTTCATGCTATGCGATCATGCAACATGCATACAATAGTAAACCACCTCTCGGTGCGAATGCCACGACTTCTAAGGCTAGAATGCATGCTATATATGCGATAAGTCTATAGGACCTACACATAAGCCTCTATTCTTATTTATGCGATGACAATATGACACACACAAATAAGGCGACCACATAATATTATTCCCATCTCTAAGATGCATGCAATGCAGGTTGACAAACAGAGCTCATCTCTAAGTCCCTACATCTTGTTTATGCAGTTCTAATCTTGCTCTCTCGAGTCCAGATTCTAACCTAGCTCTCTTGAGTCATTGGGTTCTTTCTTTAGACTCTCTTTCGAGTAGCTATAAAGGGGTATTTGGCACAGCATAAAACAAGATAATCACAAGCAATGAACTTCCTAGGTCATGTTAGCTTACTTCTTCTCAACTCATTTGACTAGTTTAGCTACTCATGCATGCTAAGAGAGTGAACAAATGTAGAATAAGAACTTTCATTGTATAAATATAAAGATGAAGTACAAAATAACAATGCAAGTATAGAATAAAGGGCCTCGTAGCAATCTCTTGCTGCCCAGGCTTTTACATTTTTTTTTACTCGTGTTCAAAGCATAATCTCGCTCTCGCGAGAGTCGACTTGCTCTCTACTTCTATGCCTCAAGGTTCTCTCTCGAGTTTCCCTGAGTGATTTCCGGCGTCTTTACTCTTCTCTTGCTCTGCCTTAAAATAAAAAGGAAAAACTATGGACAAAGACGAATTGAGCTCTTAAATTCGTAAACTGGTGAACTCGTTGAAACTGCTAAACCCCTTTTCTGAAGGATGCCTCTAATATTTATAGAACTTCCAAGGTGAAAGGCAACTTCTCTCTCTCCATGTGAATTATGTCCCCTATCTCTATGAATATAAAAGAATTATTCCATTATTGCTCACTAATAATTATTATTCACTAATAATAGTGGAATCACTAGCGGATAGTCAAAAAGAGATTCGGGCACAACACCATTGATGAAACAATACAAAAAATCGAATTATACCAAGTTATTATATGATTTCTAGTATAATCGAAAAAATTAAGCACAAATAAATAAAAGAGGCAGAGAAACTCTTGGAAGTATCAAAGGAGTGTTAGTACCATGTAGGAATACTAAGACCTAGTCTTTATTTTGTTGTCCTGCATTTCATTACATTAAGTAAAAAGTCTCAAAATAGAGAATCAAGAGATCACTATCTATCACATACCCCTATTATTCCCTTCTCATTTGATTTAATCTTTACTGTCCCCCGATTGTTTCATAGCGACAATCGGGTGCTAATGATTTAATAACTATCTTCGTACAGTGCCAAATAAGTTATTGGGTGTTCTTTTAATGGTTTCCGTACCATGATTGCGCAGATGAGACGGCTTTAATTCCTAACTGATGCGTCGAATATTTGTCACCGAAAAGCTGAATGTACTTGTTCGTTAGCGGTTGTCAACTTAATTCGGATTCAACTGTCATTAGCTTTCTGTCCCATTGTGATTAATTATGCCTTTCACCCGATGTGCCCACCATGTTGCGCCAACCAAGTTGCGGCAATCCTTTTTGGGTAAATGTTTGCAAACACAATCACCGTAAAGCCTTGCAGTAATGCTACGCTCGACCAATGATTTCCTATGATCACAATTTCCGCCTTGCGTTAACGCATTTTCTGCACAAAAATACAAAAATCAACTGTGCCTATGCAATGAATGCATGCGGCCGTAATATAATAAACTTAATGCTTTTTGGACGCAATCTATCACATTTTATAAATGCAAGCCAATATTGTTTATTAAATTAGCACTATGATAACGTGCATTTCTGCCCGTTATCATCTACCCCATCGTCTACATGACCCTACCAATGCTTGAACGTCTTCATCCTCGAAGAACAACAACCCTTGCTTCGAAGCTTCTTCACGAACGACTCAAAGACTCAAACTAACTTTGAATACAGACTCCATAGAAATTAATTATGCGCAGAAATGCAAAAGCCTTTACAATTAACTGGAAATGTAAAAAAATTTAACAAACCGAGGTTTCATCCCAGAAAATCCATTAATCCACACATCCACAAAAGAATTAACAACTAAAACAGAGAGTTGACATGCTTCACCCACCGAGAATGTAAATGTAATTCTTTGCAGCAATGAATTTGGAAGATAAAAAACCTAGCTCTGATACCAATTGAAGGAACACTTATACAAGAGTACCTTTGAGCAAAAGCGGATCTTTCCAATTCATCGTGACAGAATTTCCACATATACATTCAAACATACAGATATGCATTAACAACTAAATTACTGGCATGCTTTCAGATAAATAAACAAGAGAATGAGGACTTACCAGTTGAAGACTTTCTTCAGAATAAATCTTGCTCTCACTAGAATGTCAGGTAATTATTCAGCAACACCCCGATCGTCTACCACGAACGGCTTCAATGAACAACAAGAAAAAGGGGACGAAACCACCACTTAGAGCACTTAGTCTTCTCAGAATGAGAATCCAAAGTGTGGACTTTATTCGGATTTGGTAGAGGTGAGGATGAAAGGCTATCGTGTACAAAGATCAAGCTAGTGGGAGAAGGGAACGACTATCATATAGTCAGGGTGCTTGATCGTTTAGGCGAGGTACACGATCGTGTAGGAAAAACTAGGCGATCGTTTAGTAAGGTTCAGGCGCTAAGCGATCGTTTGGGAAATGGTAAGCGATCGTTTAGAGAATGCACGCGCGGGTACGCGACCGTTTAGTAAATGATGTGCTATCATATAAACTCTGAATTACTATGCGATCGATTGTAAATCACACCGTGAGCAATTATATATATATTCTTTTCAAAATGAAAACAATTTCATTTTATTCTTCAGTTATGAAAACTGAATTGAACTTCCTACTATCTTATGGTTACGGAAAAAACGTCGGGCAATTATCCCATAACTATCTATTTAATAAAATAATAAATATAATCATATTATATTCATAACTAGGGGTGTTCGTGGCTTGGGTTGGGTTGGGTTGAAAGACTTTTTAGACCCAACTCAATTATTCGAGTTGTAAATTTTTTTCAACCCAAATAACTCTTATTAAAAAATGAACCCAACCCAACCCAACCATGAAATATTTGGGTTGGACTGGTTTCGGTTAATCGGGTCACTTATTTAAAATTTTGTTCTGAAAAGAAGCAAAATGTAAAAAAGTAAAAATCTAATTTAATTATTTTCATATATTGAATTAAGATTAACAACTCAATTTCAATTTATATAGTGAAAATTTTCTTTCTAAAGTGCAAAAAAAAACTACTTTTAAGAGTTGTTGAAGAATAAATTATTCAAAAAATATTGGAATTAAATAAAATTAAAATCAATATATGTATAAATAATTGTATTATAAGTAATAAAAAATATATTTTGTAAAGTTAATAATGAATTCGGGTTGGTTCAGGTTCGTTTGGGTTATATTAGGTGAACCCATGAACCAACCCAACCTGTAAAAATTTCATCTATTTGAACCCAACCCAACCCAAATGAGTTGATAACCTAACCCAGGTTGGGTTGATCTATTTTTTCGGGTCATTGGGTTTTTTGAACACCCCTATTCATAACCTATAGTTTGATATCATATATCAACCATAGTGTTTTCTCTTCTACTTGATATAAATCATATTTATATCCAATTTCCTCTAAATTAATGTATCTCATACATTTAGTCAATCATATCAGGCATAATTAACCAGTTCAATTATATCATATATAATCAAACTCCCTCTTGTCAGTTTGAACATTTCAAACTGGTACGTAAATAGCTGGCTAAACTCTTTAGCCACGAGATCCACCATCCGTTAATTGCCAGACATTCCACTAAAGACCGACAGCTGAACTCTTCTTACCACAGATATATTTATGTGTCCATTGGATATAACCAATCATTAGCACGATAACCCTTCACAAATGCTCGTAAGTTCAGTTAGGTCAATTTACCCTTTTGCCCCTATAGTTACATCTTACTCCTTAAGTACCACTGATCCCTCTAATGAAGAATACAACATAGTCCTACTATGTGTGAACACCTCTCGGGCCATGAGAAGGTGTGTGGCGCCACATCGTTCAAAAGTGAAGTTTCTGTCATGAACGATGTTATATAACGAGCCGTTAACACTTCATGGTCAGACCTTATACAAATCTTTGTATAGAACGTCCCCCCTCGCATGTCCCCACACGAATGATCAGGATCAGACCGTCACAACACTTGTAACCATTCTACAATGCGGGCCGCATTCGTAAAGTTACCAGGATTAGGTTTCCCTCCTATATCCATATACTATGGACCATTTTGGTTATCACTTAAGACATGATCTACTTGTATGTCATCACATACATGCTTAAGTTACATAAAGACAACCAGGGATTTTAGTTTATTGGTTTGTGGTAAAGCAAATAAAATATCCAATATGCAAAGTCAAGAAGTGAAGTAAATATCATATATTATACATCACAAACGTTCGTACAAATTATTTATAAACTACAGGATATGAAACTTTAGGGCATCATCCCCAACAATCTTATGGTGGTGTCAAGTTCTGTTCGAGGATCGAGTTTTACTCACTGGTGATTGATGATCTTCCAATTGAGCATTGCGTTCATGCTGTTTGGACACGTTGATGACTGATCGAGGGAAATATGTGAAGAAAGATTTTTTCAAAGGTATTATCACTCTATCCTTTGTATTTATTTTAAGAAGCATGCTATAATTTATTCCTTATGCATAATCATTTCCATTTGATTGTAAATGTTCATGTTTTTTCACAATGGAGTCTGAAACGATCCGCTTTTGCTCACTAGTTCTCTAAATTTAGAGTTCCTTCAGGGGGCCCTTTGTTCAAGACCTGAAGTTAGCACTTAAGGGAACAACCTCTCTACTATCCCTAAAAGCGGGTAGGAATGAATTCTGTCCTGCATCCTATGTCCCCAGCTATCTACCCAGTCTTACCCCTGAAATGGGGGGCTTATTAAGCCAATGCCGTTGAGCCAACTTCATCCATGAAAATATAAGGATAATCCTGAATAAATAGGAGTTCATAGTCAGCTCTGGATTAAAGTCAAGTTACCTAGGTGATTTCTTGGAAATAGCCAGTCTTAAACAGTAAACAATGTTGTAAAGTAAGAGTAACTTAATTCTTGGTACGATCTTATGCAAACTCATTGCATAGGATGCCCCTGCTTCTCATGTCAATACATGAACGAATCAGGAACACTTTATTTGTAGTACTTTACAACAAATTATAACCATTATAAAATGAGCCGCATCTGATAGTGATGCCAGAATAAGATACCCAACCTTATTCGTATACTATAGACCATTTAGCTATTTACTGAACTTGATCCATTCTTATTTCTCCACATAAAGTTCATGTATTCATATAATAGTCATGAATTTTTTGTTTATTGGATTTAGACTTTACAAGTGCAATTCACATATTTAATAACAGTTTTATTGAATAAATGTCAATAACATCTTTATTGATGATAGAATCTGTTTAACATTACAAACTGCGAGTCTTAGAACATACAACCTAACATTAATACCATAAAATATCTAAATTGGTGGGTTTGTAGGTCCACATATATCACCATGAATTCATTCTAAATATGCAAGTGATTCAATCCCCACTTTAGCTGGTGATGGTTTTGAGGGAACTCTTATCAAAGAGAATCCATAAGCGGAAGTACGATTGATCTAAATTCATTGTGACATAATTACAAGCATTCACAAACATACAAACTAGTTATGCATTTCAGAACAAATTACGACATGCTTTCAAAACTAAATACAAAAAGAGTGAGAGACTTGCCTTTGAAGAACTTTTCTTCCACTGACCTCTCACTCTCGTGAAGACTTTGGACAACAAAATCTCACTTTCTTCTAGATCGTCTACTCAATCGTCCAGTATTCACAAACAAATTTATCTACAAACAATGAACCTCTCGGACATTACCACTCAATAACCTCAAAGTGAGAATCTAGGAGGTGTGGACCCTGTTAGATTTGGTAGAAGTTTGGAGGAAACAAGGATCGAACTCAACAACCAAGAAAGTGAGAGATTATAGTGTCTATCATATAGACTTTGTGCTTGATTGCTTAGTAAAATTTCAGCAGGTGCATGATCATTTACGAAATCAGGTTTGATTGTTTACTCAGACGTTTAGTGAAGCTCGCTTGCCACGCGATCGCTTAGTAAAAAGCTACACGATCGTTTAGAGAATGGCGCGTGTATACGATCGTTTAGACAAACACTTGAAGCTGTTGTGTAGTCTCTTGTGAACTAAATGATTGGCAGTTTACTTAATGAAGCGATCATTTACAAAATGAAAACATTTTTCATTTTTATCCTTCAGTTATGAAAACTGAATATAACCTCCCACTTTCATGCACGGTTAAAGAGAAACTACCAACAATTATCTCATAATTGTTTTAAATATAAATAAATATAATAACTAACTTATCATATTATATTTATAGCCTATAGTTTTAATATCATATCATATGTAATATTTAAACCACAGTCCCTTTCTCTTTTACTTGATATAAATCATATTTTTATCATTTTCCTCCAATTAATGTATCTCATACATCATGTCAACTATATCACATATAATTGAACCGGTTTAATTATATCATATATAATCAAACTCCCTCTTGTCAATTTGAACACTTCAAGCTGACCCAAAAACTGATTCTCAACTTGAATCCATTGAGCTACCAAGAGGACCTTATGGACCTATGGCTTGAAGCTCCAACGGTTCGTGAATAGCTGACTAAACTCTTTAGTCACGAGATCCACCATCTGTTAACTGTCGGGCACTTCAATAAAGACCGCAGCTGCACTCTTCTCATTACAGATATATTTCTGTGTCCATCGGATATAACCAGTCAACAGTACGAGAACCCTTCACAAATGCTCGTAAGTATAGTTAGGCCAATTTATCGTTTTGCCCCTGTAATTACATCTAACTCCTTAAGTACCACTGATCCCTCTAATGAACAATACATCATAGTCCTACTATGAATGGACACCTCTTGGGCCATGAGAAGGCGTGTGGTGCCACATCGTTCAAGTCCCGGAATCAACCCTTAAGGGAGCAATCTATTTACTTACCTCTGCTTCGGAGTGAATTCCATCTTGTATAGCTGAGTTCCCAGCTTCTCAATCAGAAAAATCCTCAAAGTGGTAGGTTTGAGTCCATGATCTGGCCACTCGCACCCATGCAAATCAAAGGACTACCCTCAAAGGCAGGAGTTCCCAACTCACTCAGGATTAAGGTCATATTACCTATGGACATCCTAGTGAAGTGAAGTCTCTGTCATGAACGACGTTATATAACGAGACTATACACTTCGTGATCTGGTCTTATACAAACTCCTTTGCATAGGACACCCCCGCTTGTATGTCTCCATATGAATGATCATGATCAAACCATTTGTAGCACGTCACAACACTTCTAACTATCTACAAAGCAGGTCGCATCTGTAGTGTCACCAGGATAAGGTTTCCCTTCTATATCCATATATTAGAGACCATTTTGGTTATTACTTAAGGCATGATCCACATGCATGTCTCCACATACATGCTTAAGTTACAAAGACAACAAGGGATCTTAGTTTATTGGTTTGTGATAAATGTAAATAAAACATCTCATGTTTCATAGACAACAGTTAAGAAAACATCTCATATTATTACATCACCAGCGTTTGTTCATACAAATGTTTACAAACTACATGATCCTACGACAGTTTAGGGCATCAACACCAACAGGTTAATTATCACTTTTCCTTGAGAGCAACCATCACATGATAATTCATTAGATTTAATAATCTTTTGACTCTTCAATGGGTGTCTATTTGAATTCTCAATAATTCTTCTCATCATTATAGATCATGGATAACCTAATATCTCATGTCAAATTGTAAATATGTCTGAATTCATGAACTTCAGGTTCATTATTGCATATGTTTCAATTACTCGTATATGAGTATAATATAATCCAGAAGATAAAGTAAGCAACTCTTCCAATATACGTTTTTCATTTGAG
This sequence comes from Benincasa hispida, assembly GCF_027475165.1. Classification (NCBI taxonomy): domain Eukaryota; kingdom Viridiplantae; phylum Streptophyta; class Magnoliopsida; order Cucurbitales; family Cucurbitaceae; genus Benincasa; species Benincasa hispida. The sequence continues at coordinate 5,064,550 of NC_143479.1, read as the reverse complement.
ACAATAGATATGATATAAAGATACTCCATATTATTCTTACTAGCAGTCTTAATATGATAAACATTGCAACAATATCTTTAAAACTAAGTAAATTTCTCTTTGATTGACTAGAGAACAATGCATTGGCCAATTGTAAATTTTATTTCTCTAGGAAAAATAATATTTACTTTTCCAAAGCCTTCAATCAGGTTTGCAGAACTTGATATCGTATTAACTTTTGCTTCCAACATTGTCAGTTTGGAAAAATATTTTCTATTTGTAAGTATTATATGTATAGTTATACTGTTTGCCAGACATAGATCTTCTTTACTCATTTTTTAGTCACCTAAAGTATGAAAATGATTTAGGTTTCTTCATTAAAAGAAAATAATGATAATAACAAAAACAACATTTGGAATATACAAAGGTTAACATCTACTAAAAGAATAAAAAAACATGGAGATGAATAAAAAAAAATTAAGTCTAGATATTTTCAAAATCAAAGGAAACACTTGATGTTCCATCAATTATGTCGATTTTCTCTTCAGAAGATTCAAAGAAGTTAGACACATCCAAATTTGTCATATGGGATGAGTCAAATATATCATTATCCTGGTATACAAAATTTACTTCCACTTTTTTCTTTTTTTCCTTCAAGGATGCTTGATAGAGATCAATTAAGTGTTTTGACGTACGATAGATACATGACCAATATCCAGTCATTCCGCATCATAACCATTTATTTTCAATACTTTTTGAACTCTTATCTTGTGAAGTTTTTTCTTTGTGATCATCATTTTTTGTGGTTCTTTTGAAATTTTAATGATTAGAACGACCACCACGAAAATAATTATTATTTCCTCCTTTGTCAAGGTCACGACCTTGACCACACCACGACCTCGACCACTATTATTATTAAAATTCACAACATCATTTCAGATAATGGTGTTGTTCTAGTTGCTCGAGATTAAAGATGGCAACGGGGTCGGGTCAAGACGGGGATGCACTCCCCATCCTTGTCTCCGTGGGGAATTTTAATCCCTATCCCCGCCCTATTCCTCGTTTTGGGGAGTCGGGATCGGGGTCAAAAATTCCCGATCGGGGATTCGGGTCCCCACGGGAAAAAATCTCCACTTTTTATTTTATTATTTTTATTATTTAAAATTAACTAAAATTAATGTTTATATCGAAATTGTAAATTTTATGTAATAAATTAGTATTAATGTTACATATATTTGTTTAAATTAACAATTTAAAAAAATTAATGTTTTTTCATTATAAAATTTATTATATTAGAAAATTAAAAAAAATAACTGATACAGTATTAAGACAATAGTAGGTTGTGGTCCTTCAGAAGCTTAACCATCTGTGAGCACTGTCAAAATTGAAGACTTGATTATGCAATTGCAGTTTCTTCAGGGATGGATATGTTGAGGTAGGCCAAATTTTCTTTTGCAAGAATGACGTGAAGGTGACATTATCAATATTGGCCATTAAGAAGAACTTTGAAATGCGGGTCAAGAAATCAAATAAAAATATCTATAGCGTGCGATGCATTCATAAGACAGTAAGCTAGTGTATAGTCTATGCAATTAGAATGAACCAATATTAGGGTTAACTTTTGAAAAAGATAGGATTGTAGTCTTTATTTCGAATATTGTCATTCCCTATGGAAGATTTGTTAGGGTAGAACTATAAATTCCAAAATGATGGGTTTGTTAGGCTTTGGACTCTAAACTCGTGGTTTTTAAATAAATAAACAAATTACTGATTATTAATAAACATAACATTTAATAAAGTAAAATTCAAGGTTATTTGCATGAGACTTGAACAAGTATGTAGTTGATATATAGTGGATTATGTTCAAGTATAACCTAAAGGGTCCATAATAGATGGATAAGGTTAGGTGTCTTATCCTGGTAACACTATAGATAGTGTTGGGAATGTCCTAAAACTCGCCATTCGCAAATATGTTATATGAGAAACATATTCTATTTATCAATAATAGTATTATTGAGTTGTTCATTCAATAAAATGTTATTGTTATTGCATTCTGTTATAAAAATCTAATAAACGAAATCTATGGCTATAGTATGCATACTTTAACTTTATGTGGAGACGTGAAAGTGGATCAAAGTTTTATTATATGACCAAAATGGTCTCTAAGTATATGGACGAGATTGGGTATCTCGTCCTGGTGACACTATTGGATGCGACCCACTTTGTATACTGATACAAATGATGTTATCCCGAAATCATTCATGTAGAGACATGTGAATGAGGGCATCCTATGCAAAAGATGTTTGCATAAGATTAGAAATAATCACTTTTCTTTGTAATGACCGTTTACTTATAAAGCTGACTATTTCAAATCTGATGACCTAGGGTAACTCGATCTTAATCCTGAGCTAACTATGAACTCCTGTTTATTCGGGATTATCCTTTGATATGCATAGGTAAAAGTAGTTCAACAACACTGCTCAATAAGTCTCCCATTTTGGGAATAAAATCAGATAGATAACTGGGGGCATAGTCTTGCAAGATGGAATTCACTCCTACCCGATTTAGGGTTATCAAATTGGTTGTTCTCTTAAATATTGATTTATGATTTTGAACAATGGGTCCCCTCCCTCTCATGGTCGAGAGGTACATGGTTTAGTAGTTGGAATATAAATCAATTATTCAATTGAGGATCGATGGGAGCTTAAGGAGCAAGATGTATTTATAGGGGTAAAACGATAATTTTGACCTAGCTGTAAATACGAACGACCAGTGAAGGATCGACTTACTAATTATGGTTAAAGTGGATAGAAATATATCTACAGTGAGAAGAGTGTAACTATCGAGCTATAGTGGTGTGCCTCGATAGTTAACGAATATTGATTAATTCGATCTAAAGAGTTTAGCTAATTAATTTCAAATTGTTGGAGCTTATGATCTATAGGTCCATAAAGTCCCTATACTAGCTCGTAAAATTATACATTGATTAGTGAATTGAGCGAATTTGAAATGTTCAAAATCGAAACTATGGTTTTGAATCTGAAGTGTTTAAATTCAATTTAGGGTTTAATTAAACGTTTAATTTATCAAAATTAAACGTAAATAGAAGAGTTTACAATATTTAAATATTGATTTAAATATTAATTAACATGAATGAGATTCATGTATCAATTAGGTGTTTAATTAATTTAATATTTGATATTAAATTATTATTTTATTAATTAATTATTTAAATAAAAAATTAATTTTATAAAATTCAAATTCAAATTTGAATTTTTTTAACTAAATTTAATTTTGGTGAAAAAATAAATGGAAATTGAAAATGGAAAAGGAAAAATTGGAAAAATGTAGAGTTGGTGGATTAATCCACTTACCAACACCTAGACCACTCATTTAATGCTGATTAAGTGAGTGGATGCATGTTTAAACTCCTTAAATACTCCAATTTTTCAGATTGGAAGGATTCATGTATCTGAAATTCTAAAAATTTGCACTCTCTCTAAAAACCATCCTCTTCCATAACCAAATTGAACTCAATTGAGATTCCACCTCTCAGTCCAAGTTAGAGGATAGTAGAGAAGATCATTGTGGTGGTCTACTATCAATTTGGAGGCTGAATTCGTAGAGAGAAACAGGAATTTCAGTGGTTTATCAAAGTTGAAACCCTTCTCCTTTAAAAATGTTTTATTGCATGCTTTTAAAACTCAAATTAAGTGTAATTTGAGTGCTTATGATTCTGTTTTCTTCTGCTATATGTATGTTTAAACTATCAGATACGACTCGCTTTTTAATTTTTGCAAATGATGTAATCCAAATCATTGATGTAAAGACATGTGGGTAGAGGTATCCTATACAAAGAGTTTGTAAAAGACTGGATCGCGGAATAATTAATCTCTCTTTGTAAATTTGTTAATTGAAGAGATAATATTTCACAAGATGTTCATAAGTAACTCGATCTTAATCCTCAATGAGTTATGAACTTCTGTCTGTGAGAGCTTGTCCTTTAATTTGTATGGGTGAGAGTGGCTTGAGTCACCGACTCAATATGCCTACCATTTTGGTGACTTGACTAGATGAGGAGATGAGAACGTAATCTCACAAGATGAAATTCACTTAGGAAAGTAGATGAGTAATCCTTAAGTACTACTCCTAGATTTGAACAGGAAAAGATACGCGAATACCCGTTGCAGAAGTGATTGCATCCTAATTCTAATTTTATATAATATACATAAAATATAAAAGACGGAAACAAGATATATAAGATCTATTAAGCATATAGTTATGTAGAAATTAAATAGGAAAAAGAGATTCAAAAGTCACATATCCTTGGAGACTAATCTCTTCTCAATTCCTCTCCGAAGACTAAATAATGACATTTGATGGATCTTAAATCACACACATGGGTGAGAAATCCACTTCAAATTTTCACTAAATTTTCATATTATTAAATTTTCTAATTTTAGTTATTTTATTTTATTATTATACTTCATATATTTGTTTATTTATTTATTATATTATATTTTCTCCATATTCGTTGTGCTCCTCAATTTCACAATACTTTATCATCACGAGCTCCTGTTACTTCCATCGCTGAAGGTAAGTCCTACAGGTAGGTCGATTTTTTCCTCTTTATTATAATTAATAAATTAAATATTATTTTACATATTCAGTACATATTAAATTTCTAATATATATACAATATTTTGTGATAATGTTGCCATGACGAACCTTACAGAATTAGAATTCACAGTCCTTGACATTCTTGGCAATAATTATTTATCATGGGTGCTCGATGCCAAAATTCACTTGGATGCTATGAACTTGGGAGAAACAATTAAAGAAGAAAATATGACATCCAGTCAGGAAAAAAAAAAGCAATGATTTTTCTTCGACATCATCTCCACGAGGGATTAAAAATGGAGTATCTTACAATAAAAGATCCATGTATCTTGTGGAAAAATTTGAAAGAAATGTATAATCATAAAAAAACAGTCATTCTTCCTAAAGCTCGTTATGATTATTGTTATGTGGAGAGAAAATTAATGATGTTGTTATGTTAGAGAAGACATTTTCTATATTTCATGTCTCGAATATGCTCCTGCAGTAGCAATATCGAGAAAAGGGTTTTAAATAATATTATGAACTAATTTCATGTATTCTCGTGGTCAAACAAAATAACAAGTTATTAATGAAGAACCACGAATCTCGACCAACTGGAACAACATCATTCCTTGAAGTGAATGTTGTGAATGTTAATAATCATGGTCGAGGTCGTGGCCATGGTCGTGATCGTGGCAGGGGAAGAAATAATTATTATTTTCTTGATGGTCATTCTAATCATTCAAATTTCAAAAGAACCACATAAAAATGATGATAAAGAAAAAACTCCACAAGATAAGAGTTCAAAGAGTATTAAAAATAAATGTTTGTGAAGCGGAATGACTAGGCATTGGTCACGTACCTGTTGTATGTCAAAACACTTAGTTGACCTCTATATAAACTAGCCCCCCCCCCCCCCCCCCCCCCCCCCCCCGAAGGAAAAAGAGAAAAACATGAAAGAAAATTTTGCATACCAGGATAATGACATATTTGACCCATCCCATATGATAAATTTGAATGTGGCGAACTTCTTTGAATCTCTCGAAGAGAAGATTGGAACAGTTGATGGAACTTAAAGTGTTTCGTTTGACTTTGAGAATATCTAGACTTAATGTTGTTGTTTTCTTTTATCTATCTTCATTTTTTTTTAGTAACTTTTGTATATTTTAAGTGTTGTTTTTCTTATTGTAATTATTTTCTTTTAATGAAGAAACATAGATCATTTTCATATGTTGGGTGATTAAAAAATGAGCAAAGAAGATCTATGACTAGCAGATAGTGCAAACACACACATAATATTTACAAATAAAAATATATTTTTCCAAATTAACAATGCTAAAAGTAAAAGTAAATACAATATCAGGTTCAGCAAATTTGATTGAAAATTTTGGAAAAGAAAATATTATTTTTCCTAGATGAATAAAATTTACAATTGACAATGCATTGTTCTCTAGTCAATCAAAGAGAAATCTTTTAAGTTTTAAAGATATATGTTGCAATGGTTATCATATTGAGACTGATAGTAGAGTAATGTGGAATATCTATACATTATCTCTACTATCTTTGATGAAAAACGTATATTGGAAAAGTTATTTACTTTATCTTCTAGATTGTATTATATTCTCATACGAGTAATTGAAACATATGCAACAATGAACCTGAAGTTCATGAATCCATATGTATTTGCTATTTACCACAATAGATTGGGTCATCTAGGGTCTATAATGATGAGAAGAATTATTGAGAATTCAAGTATACACCTATTTAAGAGCCAGAAGATTCTTCAATATAATGAATTATCATGTGATGCTTGTTCTCAAGACAATTTAATAATTAGACCATCACCAGTTAAAGTGGGAATTGAATTACTATATATGGACCTATTAACCCACCAAGTGGACCGTTTAGATATTTTATGGTATTAATAGATGCATCTAGTAGATTGTCACACATGTGCTTATTATCAAGTCGAAGTCTTACATTTGTAAGATTACTTGCTCAAATAATTAGGTTAAGAGCACAATTTCCTGATTATACAACCAAGACCATTCGTCTTGATAATGCTGATGAATTTACATCCCAAACTTTTGATAATTATTATATGTCAATTGGCATAAGTTTGAACATCCTATAGCTCATGTTCATACACAAAATAGTTTAGCAGAATCATTTATAAAAACATTTGCAATTAATTGCAAGACCATTACTTATGAGAGCTAAGCTTCCTTCATCTGTATAGGGACATGCTATTTTGCATGCGTGTCACTTGTACGCATTAGGCCAATAGCTTATCATAAGTACTCGCCATCACAATTAACTTATGGTCATGAGCCAAATATTTCCCATATGAGAATTTTTTGATGTGCAGTATATGCTCCAATTATTCCACCACAACGCACTAAAATGGATCCTCAAAGAAGATTAGAATTATATGTTGGATATGATTCCCTATCAAGTATTAAATATCTTGAATCCCTGACTGATGATGTATTTACTGCACTTTTCTAATTGTAATTTTAAGAAATAAAATTTTCAACATTAGGGGGAGGTATTAAAAAATTGGAAAAAGAAATTACATGGAATGCATCGTTATTGTCTCATTTAGATCTTCGTACAGATCAATGTGAACTTGAAGTTCAGAAAATACTTCATTTGCAAAATATAGCAAATCAATTACCATATGTATTTATAGATACAAAGAAAGTAATTAAGTCACATATACCAACAGCAAATGTTGCATATACTGACAGGATGTAAATACCCATTAAGAAATCCTCGACATAACTAGTGAGAAAGGTGAAATACCTAAAGATAATAATGAGATTTCAATAAACTATGTCATGATAGGTGTTGATTATTTCCTTTATTGTGAAATTTTATATTGTACTTATTGTATTATATTTGCTATACTTTATTCTTTCCTTATTTGTAATTGGGTATTTCTTCTATTTAAGAAACTCTTTCCTCCTAAGATTAATAAGAGAAAAAATAATTTTTTTTAGCATGGTATTAGAGCAACAAAATTTTTTAAACCCTAAAAACAAAAAGCCCTATTTTTTTCTTTTTCAAACCATAGAAAAAAACCCAGCCTTCTATCGTCACGATTTCGCAGTCTGTCGTCCAACCGTGTCTGCGCTGCTGACCGCTATTTTCGCTGCCGACCGGTTGCCACTGTCCGTCAACTATAATTTTCCTAGTTGTTGGGAAGAAAGCCGTAGGAATGTTATGATTTGCAAAAAACCTATTGGCTCAATTGAATGCTCTGCGTTGGTGATTGAAAATACAACAATGAAGGCTTCTAATCAATCCAATAAGCCACATGAAAAGCCTCGTGTCTGGTGTGACCATTGCAATAAACCTCGACGTGCACGTGAAACTTGTTGGAAACTTCATGGAAAACCTACAAATTGGAGAAGTTCTAAGCAACATACCTTTAATGCTAATGTTGTTGACTCCATCCCGTTTGATAAAGAGCAAATTGATCAAATTATGAAGCTACTACAGACCAATTCATCATCTAGTAATCCTAGTGTTTCCTTGGCACAATCAGGCACTTGTCCTCAAGCTCTCTCTTGCCTTAATTCATCTCCATGGATTATAGACTCTGAAGCTTCTGATCATATGATCAGTTCCTCTTGTTTATTTGAATCATATTCTCCTATGTATTGCAATGAAAAAATTTGCATTGCCGATAGCAGTTTCACCTCTATTGCAGGAAAAGGAACTATTCCTTTGACTACAATACTTATATTACGCTATGTCTTTCATGTTCCAAAATTAGCTTGTAACTTGTTGTCTGTTAGTAAACTCTATAAGGATGCTAATCGTCGTGTTATCTTTTGTGAAACTAATTGTAGCTTTCAGAATCAGGAATCGGGGGGGGGGGGGGACGGGAACGGGGGACGATTGGACGTGCTAGGATGATTGATGGTCTCTATTACTTTGATGAAGTTTTTGCTAGTCATAAAAAAGTTCAGGACTTGAGTAGTGTTTGTTCTCCTTCTGTTAAAGAAACTATCGTGCTTTGGCATCGTAGATTAGGGCATCCAAATTTATTTTATTTAAAGTATCTATTTTTCGATTTATTTAAAGGATTTGAATGTTCAGTTTTTCAATGTGAAAGTTGTATTTTTGCCAAACATCATCGATCCACCTATTTGCCTAAACCGTACAAGGTTTCATCACCTTTTTCCTTAATTCATACTGATGTTTGGGGTCCATCTAAAGTCTTAACTCATAGTGGTAAGCGTTGGTTTGTTACCTTTATAGATGACCACATTCGTTTAACTTGGCTTTATTTGTTAACAAAAAAGTCAGAGGTAAAAGAGGTTTTTGTTCGGTTTTACAATATGATAGAGACTCAAGTTCAAACTAAAATTCGAATTCTTCACTCCGATAACGACACTGACTATTTCAATAAACAATTAACCAATTTTTTTTTCAAGAAAAGGGCATTTTTCATCAAGCTACATATTGTGACACGCCTTAGTAGAATGGCATTGCTAAGCAAAAGAATAGACACTTACTTGAAGTTGCTCGTGCCCCTGTGTTCTTTATGAATGTTCCAAAATATTTGTGGGGTGATGTCGTTCTTACAGCTACATATCTGATCAATCGAATGTCGTCTAAGGTTTTGAATTATTAAACTCCTCTTAATCACTTCAATGAGTCCTAATAATCGGTTGTCTTCTGATTTATCAATTAAATTGTTTGGGTGTACCGCTTATGTCCATACTTCTCCTCTTTCTCGAACTACGCTTGATCCTCGAGCTACTAAATGCATTTTTGTAGGCTATGTTTCTCATAAGAAAGCTTACAAATGTTTTGATCCTTTGATCCACAAGTATTTTGAGAGTATGGATGTGTCTTTTTTGGAAAATCAACCTTTTTTTTGCTCAAATTTTCTCCAGGGGGAGATATCTAACCTTGAAGATAATTTTTGGGATACTTTATCTCTCCCAAACATAAGTGGTCCTGTAATTATGAGCTCTAGTCCTTCGATACCAAGTATGGAGAGTTCTTCTCTACTAAAAAATGACTCTACAATTCGAAATCCTGAACTTCAAGTTTATACTAAAAGAAACTTGACTCAAAGAGTCCGAGATCAGACAATTGACTTATCATAGGAACAATCAAATACTCTGATGAATGATCCTAAAGATCCAGGTATTAGACATTCTACTCCTATTTCTCCCAGTTCTTCATCTCCTTCTAATCCTTTACCTGATGTCTTTGATCATGATATTCCAATTGCTCATAGGAAAGGTACTCGTAAATGCACCAAATATCCTATTGAAAACTATCTTTCTTATCATAGATTGCCCGACTATTGTAAAGCCTTCACATCCAAAATAATCAACCTATTTGTTCCAAGAAATATATAGGAAGCCCTAAATGATTTGAATTGGAAATTAGCAGTGATGGAAGAGTTCAATGCACTGAAACAAAATTGTGCATGGGACATAGTCAAACTACCAAAAGATAAGAAGACCGTGGGATGCAAATGGATGTTCATTGTAAAATGTAAAGCTGATGGTAGTTGTAATGACCGACCCCCTAGGACTTAAGTTAGGCCCTTACTAAATACATGCATGCATGGAACTCAAAACGACACTTGGTTATGGCGAAATAAATGCTAACTAAATAAGGTAAGTTCAAAAGACTTTCATTAAATTCAAATACTAAATCAATAGTAGGGTACCCATAAATCATAAAGGATAATAAATAAATCTGAAAACGATTCTTAAAAGTAAGTTTTAAACATCAAAACTAAAAATTAAGAGAAACATCAAAAGAACTTTAAATCTCATGAGCGGAAGCGTAAAAGCTAATCCTAGTGGCTTGATCACGAATTCCGCTTGTCCATCATCGATTCATCTCTACTCTTACCTGAAACAACAACATGAGAAAGAATGAGTATAAAATACTCAGTAAGTAACCCCACTACTGGGGTCAGGCTAAGCATCTATGTCCTCTAGATACCCACCTCTGGTGAAACATATACACTGCTCTAGTCCTCATGGGACACATATACACATGAAACAAGAAGGAGACTGAGTCCTATCCTACTGTAGTTAAGTATGCTCACTACCTCTAGTGAATCCCGAAGGAGACACAAACTGGTGAATCCTGAAGGAAACATAAACTGGTGAATCCCAAAGGAAACACAAACTGGTGAATCTCGAAGGAAACACAAAATCTAATAGGCATCTAACTAATCAGTAATGACATTTGCACAGTCTCAACATCACAATCATCACTGTACGAATCTATGGCATACATATAAACCTCAACATCATGGCTCTACAACATACACATATACCTCAACATCATGGTTCTACAACATACATGTATACCTCAACATCATCAGAACAAATACAACCATGGAAGCACATACCATCTCACACTAGCATTCAAGTGTCTATGTGCATAAATAAATAATTCGGATCTCGTAACAGAACATACTTTAATCATGTTATACTATCAATCTTTCATGTTGTCATTCTGCCATAACCTTCATTTAACATACTAGCATACATCTAATGTCTGACCCGTGGGTAGTTCCAGTAGTAAGATTACTTACCTTGATATTAGGTCGAACCAAAAAGCAATTGAATCTTTGTGAAATTCTTGAATCCTTAATCAAGCTTAAACATAAACCAAGCTTTAAAATTAATAGTTAAGGCCAAATTCCAAACACTCAAATATTACAAAATATTTCCAGATAATCTTACTTAAGTTGTGATCCAATTCGAATTCACCTTCCAAACCTCAAATTTTAAGCCCAAATAATTAGCAAACCAAACTCTTTTTCATCTTGAATGAAATTCTTAAGTCAACCCCCTAATCATAATTTGAAAGTAGGCTTACATGATTAAAGCTTGAATCAAATACGTACTTCACTACCAATGTCTCAAATAAATTATCCATATGTAGCTTCGTAAAAAAAATCACTTCCAAATGACTTTACCAAAATTTCTCAACAACCAAAATTAATCTACAAGAGGGTCATCAAAGCATAAAACTTACCAAAACTCACTAAAACAAACTCCAACTTCATTGAACAACACCTCAATACCTTCACAAACTTGAATCCAAAGTTGAAACACAATGGGTATCAACCTATTGATGCCAAAAGTAAATAAGTATTCAAGAATCAACTGAAAACAACCCAAATGACAGAAATCTTATCCAAATCGATTCATGAAGAAGAAACTGACGCGACGGCTTTGGGCGATGACTAGGGTCTCGGCTGGAGGAAGAAGAAATTGAAGGAGGGGTGCCAGTGGGTACGTGAGGAAGGAAAAGGGGGTGGGTTTGACTTTTTATAAAAAAAAAAAAACAACAACAATAATAATAAAATAAAAAAAGAAATAAATATAATTACATTTAATTTCTTTCCGTTTTATACTATTAAATTCCTTTCCGTTTCAAAAGAAAATTAATTCTTGCCATTAATTTCTAACTTGAATAAATTTCACGCCAACAATTAAATTCCCTCACTTACACTTGAAGTCCAAAATTTCAAAAATGCCCTCCAACTAATAACAATTACTGAAATTCCAAATAATAAAGTTACTGAAATTACATTATTACTAAAAAAATGTGCGGGGTGTTATAGTAGTACTAAAAGATACAAGGCCAGATTGGTTGCCAAGGGGTTCACTCAGACCTATGGCATTGATTATCAAGAAACATTTGCTCTAGTAGCTAAAATTAATTCTATTATAATCTTGTTGTATGTGGCAGTTAATTTTGAATGGCCTCTTTATCAACACTATGTGAAGAATGCCTTTCACAATGGGGATCTTGAAGAAGAGGTTTTTATGGACTTGCCACCTGGTTTTGAGGTGGATCTTGGGATTAACAAAGTGTGCAAGTTAAAGAAATCATTATATGGGCTTAAACCATCTTCCAGAGCATGGTTTGAGCGGTTTGGAAAGGTAGTCACAAGCTATGGATTCAGTCAAAGTCAACCTGATCATACTATGTTCTATAAACAACTGGAAGTGGTAAGTTGGTTGTTTTGATAGTGTATGTTGATGATACCATTCTTACAGGTAATGATGAGACATGACTGAATATCTTGAAGAAAAACCTTGCTAATAATTTTCAAATCAAGGACCTGGGAACCTTAAAGTATTTCTTAGGAATGGAGTTTGCCAGATCTAAAAATGGCATTCTTGTCAACCAAAGGAAATATATTCTTGACCTACTGAATGAGACAGATTTACTTGGTTGCAAGATAGCAGAAACTTCTATTGAGAAAAATTTAAAACTGGTTGTTGCAACTGAAAAAGAAGTAAAAGAAAAGGAAAAGTACCAGAGGCTTATAGGGAGACTCATATACCTCTCTCACACACGTCCTGACATTGCTTTCTCATTTATTGTAATAAGTCAGTTCATGCATGCTCCCGAGCCAATTCATTTTGAAGAAGTTTATAGAATTTTGAGATATTTGAAAGGTACTCCAGGAAAAGGTATGTTATTCACGAAGCATGATCACCTAAACATTGAGGTTTACACTGATGCTGATTGAGCAGGAAGCACGACTGATAGAAGATCTACTTTGGGGTATTGCTCTTTTGTTGGAGGCAATCTGGTTACTTGATGAAGTAAAAAACAAAGTGTGGTTGCAAGAAGTAGTGCTGAAGCAAAATTTAAGGCATTAGCCCATGGTATTTGTGAGGGCATATGGATAAGAAGACTATTGGAAGAATTGAATTTCTCTTAGACAATGCCCATATGCATCTATTATGATAACAAGTCAGCAATTTTCATTGCCCACAATCTAATCCTTTATAATAGAACCAAACATATTGAAGTTGATAAACACTTCATAAAGGAAAAGATTGATGCAAGAATAATATGCATTCCCTTTCTCCCGACAGCAGAGCAAATCGCAGATGTGTTAACCAAAGGTCTTCCAAAGTGGCAATTCAACATGTTGATTAACAAATTGGCTATGAATGATATCTTCAAACCAGCTTGAAGGGGAGGATTGTTAGGAATGCGACCTAAGTCTCACATTGGTTAGATAAGGGGAGGATCATGGGTATATAAGTGAGGATGACTATCTGAAGAAAATCGAATTCGAGATTTCCATGAGCAGCGGAATATAGATCATTCAAAATTACAATCATGAATGAACATTACAAATTACAGTCGTACAGAAACATGCGGTTATACAATTAATATAGAAATTACAGCATAAACAACTACAAATGAACAAAGAGAAAACTCTACGAACATTTGTAGACTCGTCTCCACGCTCCTTGCTCACGAATGCTCGAACACAGTAACTGGTGCTTGAATTTTATGAAATGGAAATTATGAATGATATGTGTTGGTGGAATGCATTGTGCACTCAAGTTTCCCCAGAGAAATCCAAGTGTAAATTCCTCTAAGTTTCCTGGTAAGTCCAGGGTCGAACATAGGGACTTGTGAAAATAGTTGCGTTGGAGATTTTTATGAAAACTTGCGGTAACCAGTTGAATAAATAAGTGTTGGGTTGTTGTTGCGTTAATGAAAATAATAATGAATGCGACAGAGTTCGAAAAGAGTTGATAAACGGGAAATACGATGAGTATGCGGTGAACGGGTTGAGAAGGGTTTCAGCTAACACTCCCTAGGATGTGTTCATGCCTTGCGATCATGCAACATGCATACAATAGTAAACCACCTCTCGACGTGAATGTCATAGCTTCTAAGGCTAGAACGCATATGATAAATATGCGATAAGTCTACAAGGTTTACATATAAACCTCTATCTCTATTTATGCGATGACAACATGACATTCACACAAATATGCGACCACATAATATCATTCCTATTCCTAGGATGCATGTGATGCAAGTTGACAAACAGAGCTTATCTCTAAGTCCCTATCACTTGTTTATGCAAGCCTAATATTGCTCTTTCGAGTCCATATTCTAACCTAGCTCTCTCGAGACATTAGGTTCTTTCTTTAGATTCCCTCTCAAGTAACTCTAAAGGGGTATTTTGCACAATATTAAACAAGACGATCGCAAGTAATGAACTTCCTAGATCATGTTAGCTTAGTTCCTCTCAACCCATTCAACTAGTTTAGCTACTCATGTGTATTAAGAGAGTGAGCAGATGTAGAAATAGAACTTCCATTGAATAGATATAAGATGAAGTACAAAATAACAATGCAAGTATAGTAAAGAGCCTGGAGCAATTTCTTGCTGCCAAGCGTTACACTGTTTCTACTCGTGCTCTAAAGATATTCTTGCTTTCATGAGAGTCAGCCCACTCTCTGCTCTTACGCCCCAAGGTTCTCTCTCAAGCTGCCTTGGATAATCTCCGGTGTCACCACTCTTCTCTTGCTCCGTTGTAAAATGGAAAAGAAAACTATGAACAGAGGTATGAACTTGTAATGGTGATGAGGTAATCGACTGCTTAACCCCTTCTCTGAAGAATGCACTTGGTATTTATAAGGCATCAAAGGTGAAAGGTGGCTTCTCTCTCCTAGTTGTACAGATGGGACAGCTTTAATTCCTGACTGATGCGCCGGATAATTGTCACTGATAAAGATGGATGTACTTTATGATCGTTATCGGCTGTCAACTTAATTTGGATCCGACTGTCATCAGCTTTCTGTCCCATCAATCTTAATTATCCTTTTGTCTAGATGCACCCACCATGTTGTGGTGATTCTTCTTGGGTGAATGTTTGCGAGCACAATCATTGCAAAGTCTTGCAGTGAAGTTGCGCTCGATCAATGTATTCCTATGATCGTATTCTTTGCATTGCGTTAACGCATTATCCTGCACAAAAATATAAAGATCAACTGCTCTAATGCACTGGACGCATGCGATCGCAATATTATAGAATTTATAGTTAATGGACGCAATTTAACATATTTCATCAACGCAATCCAACATTGTTTAAGGATTTAGCACTATGATAACGTGTGTTTTTGCCCGTTATCATCAACCTTGAATGCTCGAACAACACGACCGCAACATTGCACGAACACTTCGCACTCGAACTCAGTGATCGCCTCGGTCATGAACTCCTCAGCAACACGAACGGCCTCCACAGAACCTAAATGATGTCGAGTTGAGTATGACACCACCAAGAAGACTACCTTAGTATTCTCGATGTGAGAATCCAGAGGGTGGGCTCTATTCAAACTTGGTTTGAGGCAGACGAAGAAAGAAGAACAATCGTGTACACGATTGGGCAAATGGGAGAAGACAGAAACCTATCGCATAGGCTGATGCCCAATCGTTTAGCTAAAGCTAAGCGATCATCTAGGAAAAACTAAGCGATCGTTTAGCTCAGTGTCGCCTACAAAACACTACACGATCGTTTACTAAAAGCACGTTGTCACTTAGTAAATCGGTATTTACTTGACTAGCGCCGTGAGTTTTCTTTTTGCAAGAGAAATAAAAAAAAATCCTTTCAACCTTTTGTTAAAACTTACTAAAATTAGAAAAATAATTTTCCTTTAAACTCACGGTTACCATGAACCACCAATAACCTCTCACTCAATTTGTTATTAGAGAAAAAGATTTAATTATCCAATAATTAATATTATTATAAATATAAAGGATAACCAACTTATCATATTATATTTATAACCTATAGTTTTAATATTTCATCTCATGAAACATATAAATCATAGTTCTTTTTCTATTCCATGGTCCTTAATGTAAATCTCATTTACATTAATCCTCCACTAGATGTATCTCATATGTCATATTGATTATATCATATACAATCAAAATACCTCTTGTCAATTTGACCATTTCAAATCAACACCAAGAACTGATCCTCAGCTGAATCCATTGAGCTACCAAGGGGACCTCATGGACCTGTAGCTCGAAGCTCCAACGGTATGTGAATAACTGACTAAACTCTTTAGTCACGGGATCCACCACCCGTTAACTACCAGGCACTCCACTAAAGACCGACAACTGAACTCTCCTTACCACAGATATATTATGTGTCCATCTTAACCAATCAGAAGTGTGACAACCCTTCATAGATCGCTCGTAAGTACAACTGGGCCAATAACTGTTATGCCCCTGTAGTTACATCTAACTCCATAAGTACCACTGATCCCTCTAATGAACATAAGTCATAATTCTACTATGACTGAGTCTGCTTTTCCAAAGAGAAGTTGTGGCCACTATGTTCAAGCCCCGAAATCTGCCCTTAAGGGAGCAATCTCTTTACTTATCCCTGCTTTGGAAAATGAGTGAATTCCATCTTGTGGATTGAGTTCCCAACTCCCAGATCAAACAAGTCCCCAAAAAGGTAGGCATGTTGAGTTGACAATCTGGCCACTCTCACCCATACTAATCAAAGGACCACCCTCAAAGGCAGGGGGTTTCCAAAACACTCGAGATTGAGATCGTGTCATCTATGATCGTTTAGGTGAGATATAAATCTCTAGTATCAATGGCATTATATACAGAGTCTAGTCATCTCATGGTCCAGGTTTTATACAAACTCTTTGTATAAGACACTCCCACTCGCACGTCTCCACATGAATGGTCAGGATCTACCATCTGTAGTAGTTTACAACACTTGCAAACTTCTACAAAGTGGGTTGTATCCGTAGTGTCACAAGGATCAGGTATCCCACCTTGATCCTTAAACTACAGACCTATTTATGTTATCACTTAAGGCATGATCTACTTGTATATCACATATACATGCTTAAGTTCACATAAGATAACCAAGGAGCTTTGTTTATTGGATATGAGTAAATGCCAGAATTAAATAACAATTATTTTATTCATTAAACAATGTGTATCTTTAAAAAACAATGAGACTCCAGGAGAATTAGGACACCAATCCCAACAATCTCCCACTTGTCCTAATGACTCGAGAGACTAATGTACAATACAATATAAAAATGTACAAAATATAATAAACTAGGGCATACCCCAGTATCATCTTCCACTTGCCCTAGACAAGATGCCACATGTCTCGTAGACCCAGACTCTTCAGTTGACCCTCGAATACTTTAGCCATGAGGGCCTTTGTAAAGAGATCAACAACGTTGTGCTCTAATGCGATCTTCGTGACTATCACATCACCGTGATGCAAAATCTCTCTGATCAGGTGATATTTTCGTTCTATGTGCTTACCCTAACGATGACTCTGAGGCTCCTTCGAATTTTCCATAGCCCCGCTGTTATCACAATACAGTGTGATAAGTAAATCCATATTTGGAACAACTTCCAAATCTGAAAGGAACTTCCTCAGCCAAACAGCCTCTTTAGCTTCTTTACAAGCCGCTACGTATTCGGCTTCCATAGTGGAGTCCATGATACATCCTTGCTTGATGTTTTGCCAGACTACAGCTCCTCCATTCAGAGTAAACACTGACCCCAATGTCGATTTGCGAGAATCTCAATCGATCTGAAAGTTAGAATCTGTGTATCCTATAAGGATCAGATTCTTATCTCCATACATAAGCATGCAGTCCCTCATTCTCCGAAGATACTTGAGGATCATCTTGACCGCCGTCCAATGATCAAATCCTGGATTGGACTGATACCGACTGACAATCCCTACTGCATAGCAAATGTCAGGTCTAGTACATAACATTGCATACATCAAGCTTCCTACAGTAGAAGCATAGGGAATCTGTCTCATCTCTTCAACCTCTTGAGGTGTCTTAGGACATTGATCCTTAGACAAAACAATTCTATGCCTGAAGGGTAATAAACCCCTCTTGGAATCCTGCATCCTATACCTGATCAACATTTGATATATGTACGATACCTGAGATAGGGTTAACCATTTGTTCTTGCGATCCCAAATAATCTGAATCTCGAGAACATATTGTGGCTCACCCAAATCTTTCATTTGGAACTGGGCAGCTAGCCACTTTGTAATGTCAGTTAGATACCCTACATCATTCCCAATGAGTAGAATATCATCCACATACAGTACCAGGAAAGCTACTGAGCTGTTGATGATCTTCTTGTAAACACAAGGCTCATTAATGTTCTAGTCAAAGCCAAATGACTTGACAATAGTGTCAAATCTAATGTTCCATGATCTAGATGCTTTTTTATCCCATAAATGGACCTATTAAGCTTACAAACTCTTTGCTCTTGATCTGAAACTACGAACCCCTCTGGTTGAGTCATATAGATGGTCTCCTCAAGATTACTATTAAGAAAGGCAGTCTTGACGCTCATTTGCCAAATTTCATAATCATAAAATGTGGCTATGGACATGAGAATCCTGATAGACTTTAGCATGATAACAGGTGAGAAAGTTTCCTCATAGTCAACTCCCTTAACCTGGGTATAACCCTTTGCCACAAGTCTAGCCTTAAAAGTTTGCACCTTTCCATCTACACCTCTTTTTCGCTTATAGATCCACTTACACTCAATAGGTCTTACCATCAGGTGGATCAACAAGCTCCCAGATGTTATTGAAGTACATAGACTCCATTTCCTGGTTCATGGCTTTAACCCATTTATCTTTGTCAACATCCTTCATTGCTTTCTTAAAAGACTACGAATCCTCGACCCCATCATTGGTAATGACATTTTGGGCTTCAGTCAAACCCATGTAGCGATCCGGTGGGTTCATAACCCTCCCACTACGTTGAGGCAGTCCCAACTCTTGAGCTGGTTGATTAAACATTTCGACCTCAACAACTCTTATTGATCTATCGGCTTGTTCAACAACTCTTATTGAACCCTCAGCAATCTAAGTCTCACTTGAGACCTCACGTAAAACAAGCTTACTCCGTGGCTTATGATCCCTCACGTGGTTTTCTTCCAAGAAGATAGCATTTGTGAAAACAAACACTTTGTTCTCACTTGGATCATAGAAGTATCCACCTTTCGTTTTCTTGGGGTAACCTACAAAGAGGCAAACCTTCAAACTCGATTCCAACTTCTTTGGGTTAGTCACCAACACATGTGTTGGACAACCCCAAATCCTAAAGTGCCATAAACTACCTTTACGGCCTCTCCATAACTCAAAAGGTGTTTCAGAAACACTTTTCGAGGGAACGTTGTTCAGGATATACCATGCAGTCTCCATTGTATAACCCCAAAATGAGTCTGGAAGATGAGCATAACTCATCATAGACCGAACCATGTCCAACAAGGTTCTGTTTCTTTTTTCTGATACACCATTCTGCTGAGGTGTACTAGGGACCAAGAGTTGGGACGTAATCCCATGTTCTATCATATAGTTCTGAAATTGGAGGTCTATATACTCTCCACTACGATTAGATCGTAGTGTTTTTATCTTCTTACCTAATAAGTTTTCAACTTCAGCCTTATACTCCTTGAACTTGTCAAGGGCTTTAGACTTACATTGCATTAGGAAGAGATACCCAAACCTTGAATAATCATCTATGAAAGAGATAAAATATTCATACCCACCCCGAGCTCTAACATTCATTGGACCACAGAGGTCTGAATGTACAAGCTCCAAGGCTTCCTTGGCTCTGTAACCTTTTTCAGTAAAAGGTCATTTGGTCATCTTACCTTTGAGGCATGATTCACATACCAACAAGGAGTTTTCTTCTAAACTCTTTAGAAGTCCACTTTTCACCAACTTCGCAATCCTATTGAGGTTGATGTGGCCTAACCTAAGATACCAAAGATGGGCATTTTCCTTTAGAGAAACCTTTGGTCTTTTAGCTGTTGTTGTCTTACTGAACATTTCAGTGTTAAACAAGACTTTTATGACTAATGGCCTTAGTACATATAAGTTATTTTCCACTGAACTATAACCAATCTCCATTCCATTCTTGAAAATAAACACTTTATTCTTAGAAAAGGAGACGGTATAGCCTTGTTCAATGAGACAAGAAATTGAGATTAAGTTCCTCTTAATAAGAGGAACTAAAAAAATATTATCCAATAATAGATAACGTTTCTTGTCAACAAATAACTTCAGCCTGCCTACAACAACAGCTAAAACAACCTCACCAGTGCCGACTCGAAGAGTAATCTTTCCCTGTGGCAACGTTTGCCAGGAACTAAATCCTTGGTAAAATGAACTGACATGATTGGTAGCACCTGAATTAAGGATCCAAGCAGAATCATCATTCTCTAACAGACATATCTCCAAGACCAATAAATCATATTTACTGTCTTGTCTCCTCTTTTGGAGAGTAGTGGGATCGAGGTCGTTTGCCACGAAATTCATTTCACATTATTCTTTCTACTGTAAGTAATCGGTCATTTTAAAAGCTTTAAACGGAAATACTAACGAGTTACTAAAAAGAAAAACACATTGACCTACATTAGTTTTTAAGCAAATACCCGTTGTAAAACAAAACAACATCCAATAAGGTTTTAGCAAAACTAACATGAACCTCGTGTGACATCTAGTCTCACAATGACGCTTCAAAGGTTTAGGACAAAAGCCGCCGAAGGGAGGTCAGATATCCCTCATCTGAATTGAGAAGTTCTCAACCAGGCATTAATACCATAACAACTCTTGTTCCTATAACGATTAGCCATCATTGATTTGGCCAAGAGATCATTTTAAGCCCTAAAAGTCCATCCTAGAAGGCCAATTCGAAGGGATAAAATCCGATTGGGGCAAAACATAAAGCGACCCTATCCATTTCTGGAGTTCACCTTGATATTGACCAACTACACAAAATCCATCCGAAGGGGGACGCACAAAGGTGACACGAGGGAGTACAAAATGATCTCATGGTTGAACCAATGACAGAGGCCATAGGATGTATTGACAAACACCCTTCACCCACTTACTATAAACACTCTCTCCGTTCACCTTGATATTGACTCATGCAAACACCATCCAAAGGGGGATACTCTCAAGGCACCACGAAGCCAAGCATGAATCTCCCGATGTGAACATACAGGGAGAAACGTGAGTGGAATCATAGACATATCAGATAGTCTCTTCCTCCCACTGAGTATTTTATAACTGAGGGTTTAGCTTACTTAGAAAAAACACGACGAAGGATTTTAACTAAGTGACTTTTAGGTTTTTCCAAGAGTAACTTTTACCTTGGATAGTTGAACAACTTTTGATCATCATCCATTAAACTCTTTAACGGAATCTTTGACCAAATCGTCACATGCTTGTTGAAAATCTATCTAATTCACCTTTCTAGGTAGGTTCCAAGGTAAGAGTGTTACGTTTCCGTCAACTTAAGAACCCCAGCCTAGCTAGAACCTGCCTTAGACAAAAGATCCCTTATAGATAGGTTTACAACAAATTTAACATTTTATGCCAACCAATTTAATCCTATTAAACTGATTTTAAAAGATTAATCTAGGTTACTAAACTCTTTAGAACCACTTGAACTTAGATCTATCTCAATCCAATTTTAAATCCCTTTTAAAAAACTTGAGTTCACCCTAAGTCCGCATGCAACTCTAAATTATTGATTTTAGGTCTAATTTCCTTTATAACATTTATAAATGGAAATAACCACCACAATGCAAAGCTAACACATGCAGACATTCATAACGATTATAAACAGCCTAATTGTCATGCTCAATGCATTGTCCATTCATTGCTACTTCTTTTATACAACACTTATACAAACAATAATGAAACAAGCAAAACATACTTCTATTCACCCTTAGACTATAACACTTATAATAAAAGGATGATGCACGATAATGCTCACTGCATGCAAAATATAACTCTTATATTTCGTGATGCATGTGCATGCTTTCAAGTAATTTCTTCATGCTCGATTATAACAATTATAATACATGATGCATGAATAATTGCACAATCTAAGGTGGGTTTTGAACTATATGTCATACACTTTGGCATATACACACCACAATCACATGTATAATCAAATCAATGTTGATGAACCGCGTAAATTGCCTTAAAACATAAAAAGGAAAGCTAACTATTACAAAGACAAGGAGTCTCCGATTCAAACAGGCAAATCAAGTCTTGAACCGCTCGGGAAAAGCATCACGTCTCCAACCATCGTGTACCAAGCACCCCGCTATCGTCTACACGATAAAACAA
The DNA here is from genome assembly GCF_027475165.1 of Benincasa hispida. NCBI lineage: Eukaryota > Viridiplantae > Streptophyta > Magnoliopsida > Cucurbitales > Cucurbitaceae > Benincasa > Benincasa hispida. Next base: position 5,041,980 of record NC_143479.1, on the reverse strand, counting down.
ACACTTCGTTCTATCGCTTACCAGTACTCCCAAAGCTAAACAATCGTTTAGCATTTACTACACGGTCGTTTAGAAAAATCTAAACAATCGTTTAGCTATTACTACATGATCGCGTAACTTTTTCAAAGCGATGAAGCTTGAGGTACACGATCACTTAGCGCGCTCCGCATAACGCTTGCCTTCCGCGATCGTCTAAATGACTACGATGCCGTGAAGCGCCATCGTCTAAGCGATCGCTTAGCTAGCGCCTCCATATCGCATACACACGATCGTGTAGGTAGTAACTAAGCGATGAAACTTGCTAACTACACGATCGTCTAACGCGCACCTTTTACTAAACAATGAGCATCACATGCTCCCAATACGATCGTTTACCTTCAGCACCTATGCGATCGCACAACCAATGCTATATGATAGAGTAAACGATTTACCCTATCGCTTAGCATTAGCTAAACGATCGTTTAGAAAATACTAACGATCGTCTAGAAAAATCTAAACGATCGCTTAGTTAAATCCCAACGATTGTTTACCTGAGGCTACACGATACGACCAACGCTTGGTCTTTTTCTTCATTGAGAACCGCATCTCCATGCTTTGAAGCTTCATCACGAATGACTTGACTAACTCAAACTCTTTGAATTACAGACTCAATTGCAAAGTTAATTATGCCTAAAAACACAAGGGCCCTTACAATTAACACTTTGTAATACCAGAAAGCATTAACAAAAGGCAATTAAACCCGAAACATTCATCAACTCAACCACAAATGCAGAAAACGATGAACCACAAATACAGAAACCCACCGCGGTTGTAAAATGAGTTTAATACAGAGTTATAATTTGGAATATCAGAGAACATGGCTCTGATATCAATTGAAGGAAATTGAACTCGAGATTTCCATGAGCAGCAAAATATAGATCATTCCAAATTACAATCATGAATGAACATTACAAAGTACAGTCGTACAGAAACATGTGGTTATACAATTAATATAGAAATTACAGCATGAACAACTACAAATGAACAAGGAGAAAACTCTGCAAACATTTGTAGACTCGTCTCCACGCTCCTTGCTCATGAACGCTCAAACACAGCAACCTCGAACACTCGAACAACACGACCGCAACACTGCACAAATGCTCCGCGCTCGAACTCAGCAATCGCATACTCCTCAGCAACATGAACGACCTCCACAAAACCTGGACAATGTCGAGTTTAGTATGACACCACCAAGAAGGCTACCTTGGTATTCTCGATGTGAGAACCTAGAGGGTGGGCTCTGTTCGGACTTGGTTTGAGGCAAACGAAGGAGGAAGAACAATCGTGTACATGATTGGGCAAATGGGAGAAGACAGAAACCTATCGCATAGGTCGATGCCCAATCGTTTAGCTAAAGCTAAGCGATCGTCTAACAAAAACTAAGCGATCATTTAGCTCATCGTTTAGCTCATGTCTGTCGCCTATAAAACATTACACAATCGTTTACTAAAAACACGTTGTTGCTTAATAAATTGGTATTTACTTGACTAGCGCCGTGAGTTTTCTTTTTGCAAGAGAAATCTCAAAAAATCCTTTCAACCTTTTGTTAAAACTTACTAAAATTAGGAAATAGTTAAACCACCAATAACCTCCCACTCACTTTTTTATTAGAGAAAAAGAATTAATTATCCAATAATTAATATTATTATAAATATAAATGATAACCAACTCATCACACTATATTTATAACCTATAGTTTTAATATTTCATCTCATGAAACATATAAACCATAGTTCTTTTTCTATTCCATGGTTTTAATATAAATCTCATTTACATCAATCCTTCACTAGATATATCTCATACATCATAGAGATTATATCATATACAATCAAAATACCTCTTGTCAATTTGAACATTTCAAATCAACACCAAGAACTGATCCTCAATTGAATCCATTGAGCTACCAAGGGGACCTCATGGACCTGTAGCTCGAAGCTCCAATGATACGTGAATAACTGACTGAACTCTTTAGTCACGGGATCCACCATCCGTTAACTGTCAGGCACTCCACTAAAGACCGACAGCTGAACTCTCCTTACCACAGATATATTATGTGTCCATCTTAACCAATCAGAAGTGTGAAAACCCTTCACAGATCGCTCGTAAGTACAGCTAGGCCAATAACCGTTATGCCCCTGTAGTTACATCTTACTCCTTAAGTACCATTGATCTCTCTAATGAGCATAAGTCATAGTCCTACTATGATTGGGTCTTCTTTTTCAAAGAGAAGTTGTGGTCACTGTGTTTAAGCCCCGGAATCAGCCCTTAAGGGAGCAATCTATCTACTTATCCTTGCTTCGAGAAAAGAGTGAATTTCATCTTGTGGATTGAGTTCCCAGCTCCCAGATCAGACAAGTCCCCAAAAAGGTAGGCATGTTGAGTTGGCAATCTGGTCACTCTCACCCATACTAATCAAAAGACCGTCCTCAAAGGCAGGGGGTTTCCAAAACACTCGAGATTGAGATCGTGTCATCTATGGTCGTTTAGATGAAATGTAAGTCTCTTGTTTCAACAGTGTTATATATAGAGTATAGTCATCTCGTGGTCCAGGTCTTATACAAACTCTTTGTATAAGATGCCCCCGCTCGCACGACTCCACATGAATGGTCAGGATCTACCATCTGTAGTAGTTTACAACACTTGCAAACTTCTGCAAAGCGGGTCGTATCCGTAGTGTCACCAGGATCAGGTATCCCACCTTAATCCTCATACTACAGACCTGTGTAGGTTATCACTTAAGGCATGATCCACTTGTATATCACATATACATGCTTAAGTTCACATAAGATAACCAAAGAGCTTTGTTTATTGGATATGAGTAAATGCCAAAATTACATAACAATTATTTTATTCATTAAACAATGTGTATCTTTACAAAACAACGAGACTCCAGAAGAATTAGGACACCAATCCCAACACTATCTCCATTGGTATGAGGCCTTTTAGGGTGAGACCAAAAGCAAAGCCATGAGGGCTTATGCCTAAAGTGGACAATATCATACCATTGTGGAGATAGTTTAAGGGTTGTTGTCCCTATCAAGAATAGGAAAAAGATGAAATCGAACTAATATAGTTATTGACAACATTTTTGCATATAATATTGCTCTTGATATTATATCTGAAAATGAGAATCCTAAACCAAAATCTATTGTGAAGAATGTCGACATAGAAAAGATTGACTTAAGTGGAAAGAAACAATCGAGGCAGAATTAAACTCACTTTCAAAACAACAGGTTTTTGAACAAGTAGTCCAAACACCATAAGATGTCAAACCTATGGGATACATGGGTATTTGTGAGAAAAAGAAATGAAGATAATGAAGTCACAAGATACGAAGCACAACTAGTTGCACAAGGTTTTTCACAAAGACCTACCATTGATTATTAGGAGACATATTATTCAGTGGTCGATGCAATTACACTAATATATTTAATTGGTCTGACTTTATATGAAAGTTTGGATATGTATCTTATGAACGTAGTCACGACATATTTATATAGATCTCTTGATAATGATATATATATGAGAATTTCATAAGGATTTAAGATACCTGAAACATATACATCACATTCCCTGGAATTGTATTCAATAAAGTTACAAAGATCATTATATGGATTGAAACAATCAGAAGGAATGTGGTATAATCGCCTGAGTGGATATTTATTGAAAGAAGGATATTAAAATAATCCAATATATCTGTGTGTTTTTATAAAGAAATCACAATCAGGATTTACTATTATAACTGTATATGTTGATAACTTGAATATAATTGGAACTCCTGAAAGATTTCAAAAGCAATAAAATATCTTAAGAAAGAATTTAAGATGAAAGATATCGGAAAAACAAATTTTTGCCTTGGTTTACAAATTGAGCATTTAGCAGATGGAATATTTATTCATCAGTCAACTTATACAGGAAAAATTTTGAAAAAAAAAATATATGAACAAAGCACATTCATTAAACATTCTAATGAAAATCCGTTCATTGGATATAAAGAAAGATATATTTCGATCTCAAGATGATAATGAAGAACTTCTTGGTCCTGAAGTATTATATCTTAGTGCAATTAGTGCACTTATGTATCTTGTTAATAATACAAGACCAGATATTACATTTAGAGTAAATTTATTAGCTAAATATAGTTCTCCTACAAAAAGACATTGAAACAGAATTAAGCATATACTTCGTTATCTTTAAGGAACAATCGATACGAATTTTGACCTGGTTGGTCATGCAAGTTTTGGATATTTACTTGATCCACACAAATAGATCTCAAATAAGTTATCTGTTCACATGTGGAGGAATTATTATATCATAGCGATCTGTGAAATAGACCATAACGGCCACTTCCTCAAATCATGCTAAAATTCTTACAATTCACGAGACTAGTCGAGAATGTGTATGATAAGATCAATGACTCAGCACAGTCGTGAAATATATAGTTTGTCTTATAATAAAAATCTTCCAACAATATTATACGAAGACAACACAGCTTGCATAGCCCAATCAAGGAGGATAATTAAAGGAGATAGGATAAAGCATATTTCACCAAAACTTTTCTACATTCATGATCTTGAAGAAAATAGGACATCACTGTACAACAAATTCGTTCGAAGGATAACCTGACAGACTTATTTACAAAGGCATTACCAAGCGAAACTTTTAAAAAATTGGTGCACAACATTGGAATGCGGCTACTCAGAGATCTTAAGTGATGTTTTCATGAGGGTGGATAAATATATTGTATTATTTTATGAGTATATATTATATGAAATATGTACTTTTTTTCCCTTCACTAGTATTTTTTCTCATTGGATTTCTTAGTAAGATTTTAACAAGACATATTATATATATAGGCATCTAAAGAGGAGTATTATAAATACTATAAAAATAAATAAAATAAGTCTTAAAGATTACAAAGATTAGAATTATTTAACTTCGTTTTATCCCATAGATAAATTTAAATTTATTTAAGGAGTGAAAATATTGTTTAATAATTAAAGATAATTGGGAATAAAATTTTTAATAGAAGCATAAAAAACTGTTTTTAGCCTAAATTATTTATTTATTTACTATATGATAAATGTGAGAGATTTAAATTACATACATATTGGTCCTTAACACATAATTTATACTAATATTGAGTTAAAGATCTATTTCAAAATGTATTTTTATTCTTTAAAATGAGATCTCCATATATAAAATTAAAGTTATTTTCAAAAATGAAATAAATTTTGGAGGCACGAGACTCGATTAAACTATACGAAAGAGGGGCCTACTCGTACATTGATGCCAAAAAAAAACAGGTCGAATGACCTTTTAGACAACTAAGATGATAAATAATATATATATAGATAAATTGTATTTCAAGTTGATGAGGCACGTGCCCCCATGCCCTTGATTGGAGGGTACAAATTTCCGGTGAATCTCAAGTCACATGGCCCCACTCTTAGACAATTTTCCTCAATCTTTCCATATTAGTGTAAGTTTACACATTAAACTGATGTTTCTTTTTTTTTTTTCCAGCAATATTTCTCTATTATTGTCGATATTTTACAACTTTATTTTCAAATCTTTAATCTTTTTGCATTTTTATATAAATGTCTTTAACATAATTAAGTTAAAAGTATATGATAAACCTATATGAAATTAATTTGAAATGAAATAGTCACAATTTAACAAATTTGAGTTGTAGCCTATATGCATATTTAAAATTATGTGCTGGAAAAGAACTTAACAACTTAGCCTATATTTGTGGAACAAAACCACACAAATAATTAACAAAAATTTATAATAGGTCTTGTATTATTGATTGTTGTGTCTAATAAATTTCTAAAACATCAATTTTGCATCAAATAAGTCTCTTACGTATTCAAAATAATAAAAACAATTTTTTTAATAGACATTAAATTTAACCATGTGTCTAATTAAATGCCATTAGACATTTTTTTTTAAAAAAAAATGTATCTATTAACTAAAATGCAGTTCATAGCGTTTTATAAATTCCGGTGACAAATACCCAGAAATTTTCCATCTACAACTTGCTACTGCTCGGCAGGTTTAACCCACGTTCCCACGATCTGCTCTACTGGAGGCGGGAGAAAAAATCATACTAAATCACAAGTTTCAATGCTATGGGTTTTAATCTGAAGAAGGCATAAATATTGCACAAGAATTTTGGGCTTTCATAAATAGTAAGTCCAACAAATACATGCTAAAACAAATGAGAAGCCCAGTTCACAACTTCAACATAAAGGATTCTTCGTTTGCTAATCTTGATCTGATCTTGCTATCCAGTACAATTGTCATTAATTGCTTGGCATCCATAACAATTAATCAAAACTCTTGATCTGATCATAAATGGACCCCCTTTGTGAAGCTGCTAGCAATGTGAAAAAGGAGTCTGAGTACTTGTTAGGTAGAAGTATGACAAATTTTGCGATGGCTTATGTGGCCGACCAGGACAGTACTGTAATTGGATATGCGAATTTAATGATGATCCAAGTGTCTGCCCTCGTTAACAAGGTCAAACATTCAACGATGATCCAACGTCAACGAGGTCAGACAAACAGAGTCAAGTCTTTTTGACAAGATAAATGAGATATTAGGTTAGGCTAACATCACTGTAAATGTATTATCGGGCATGGGTTCGATAATGTATAACCCGTTGTAGTCTTTGAAGTATTAAGTGATTTGGTTCGTGTCAATATGGGACTTGCATTGTATGATCAGGTTGCAATCTTAGTCCTTAGTATTTTTTAACTAACCTTCGTATTGTCAAACACCATGACCATCATTTCGGTTGCACATGAATGTGTCATAGCAGCGGAGGAAGAACGGGATGGCGCCATCATAGCCTATGAGAAGTCTACTTGTGAAAAAAACATATCTGGCTATAAGAAGAAGGGCAGAAGATATACGAATGAATGTAAGTGTTTCCATACTAATTGCCGCAATAGAAAGTTTAATTAGATTTGACACTTTAGAAAATTTTCTTTTAACTTCTCTATCTTGATTGGTCTGTAATCTCTGCCAAGATAGTCTACTAATAGTAATCAATATTATAATGTCGTTATTTGATCAGTCTTCTAATAATTTGGTCTGAATCTGATTGAATTAATGAATCTCTTCTCTCAAAGGAGATCGAGTTGTTTGTTGGGTAGTTGAACTAATTGAAGAGTGATTGACAAAATGTTCTAAGATTATATGTGCAACTTTTATTTCTCTGTCTTTATAAATGGTTTTTTTTTTTTTAATCTCTTTGTTTTCTCCCTTCTTTTTGCTATTAAATTATTGCATGGTGTTCTGTTTTGATTTTACTAACAGAACTATTTCAAGAACAAAGAGATATAGAAGGTTAAAAGAAAAAAGTTATCAAAAAAAGAAAAGAAAACAACCATTTAAACTGAAAACTAATGATCTATATCTATAGCTTATATAAAAGCCTAAATAAGGAGAGATTTTCATGTGTCTATTTTATCCTTCTATTATAGTTGTGCTCACTATTAATCTGATAGCAATTTTGTCATTCAAATAAACTCTACAACTCTCTAAATTATTTGTTTTTATTTTTATAATGAATACAATAAAATATTCTTGAAACTCCAAACCAATCAGTTGATTTTGAAAGACTTGTGCAAGTATAATCAATCATGTTGGTTCGGCTGCATCAGTATTTTCATGGCTCGATTTTTTTTTTCAATCTAGAGTGCTCGACAAAAAAAATATATATATATCTGAAAATTTTAAATGTGTTCAATTTTATTTTTATGGTCAGGAGTGATTCTAATCAAATGATCAAAATTATTATTAATCATGCTTTTAAACAAGTGCTTTTAGAATTTGTGGATAAATCATTTTAAATATAGAGCAATCAAACAAGCATATGAATTATAACTATGAAAATGTAATCACAATATAAAATTTAAATTAAACTCATTTATATATATATAAAAACACAATAATTTGAAAGGACTAACACGATATTACTTAACCAAACTTTAGTAAGTTGGTTCCATTCGTTCATCAATTTGGTTTTTTCCTAACACTCTTCACTGTACTTACCAATTTTTTCTTCTATTTTCTTAAAAAAAGTTTTGAAAAATCATTTTTTCACTTTAATTCGAATGATGTTTTAAAATTATATTCAACATTCAAAAGATTAAAAATTAAATATATAGAACTCAAGACTCTGATTAAATTAATGATTTTCTTCCTTAAAAAATCAAATACTTTATTTTGTCCTAAAATCCAAATAGAAAAAAAAAATCTAATACAAGATATTAATCATATAGTATTTACTTCCATTTGCAGCTATACATATTTAAAATTTTCGATGCAATTTACTAACTTCATATAGACGAATTTTCTTATAGGTGCAAATAAGCTACAACTAAACCTAGTTGGTAACATGCAAGCAATTTTTTTTGAAAACTTAAAGATGACATATTGATAATTGAAACTAAGCATATTATATGTTTTAAATTAATATGTATTTTATTTTATTTTATAAATGTTTTAAAATTCAACTCTTGCAAATATTTTTATTATTTAATTAGTATAATTTGGTAAAGTTGCCATTAAATTTTATATATGTTCACCTAAAATGAAAATATAAAAACTAGTAGTTTTAAAAAATGTAAATATTAAAAATTAAGTTTCCATCTACGAGAATGATTGCAAATTAAATGTCCATAAACATTAAGGGCACTCATACAATTTATAAGAAAACAATATAAAATATAATTAAAAATCGAAACCCCTTTCTAAAAAAACAAACCCAATGCATTAACCATCATTATCATTTTGAATTAAATTAAATCAAAATCCATTAATTACAATTAATCCAATATACACACCATATAACATTTGAAAAATATTTCAAACTTGTATCGATTACTTAAAAAAATAATGTAATATATTTGATTATAACAAGTACATTTGTTAAATTCAATTTGAAAATGTAGAAACAGTTGAACTTCTCGATTAACCTATGTTGATAAATTGTTAAGAGTTTTTTATGAATTCATGGTAATATTCAATATTAAACATATTTTCAAAAAGTAAGCTATAACTAATTGTCTCTTCTTCAGAATGTTCATTCTATAACTTAATTGAATTGATTTGAATCATTGAAAAAAATAATAATTTAAATCAAAATCATAACAAAAGTAATTTTTTTTCTACATCAATGCAATTATAAAAACATTGACATTTTAATTAACGACTATTGTTTTATAAGTTTCATTTCAAAAAATAAAATTAATCGTGTACTTTTTAAAATCAATGATCGTTTTACTATTTCCAGTGTAAATCATTTTATTTATTTATTTATTTTGTAGGAAACATCCATAACAAATTAAAAGAGGGAGATGAGGAAGATGAATCGGGTGAAGAGGGTAGGCGGCTGGGGAAAGGGGTTAAACTTGATGAACAAGAATCGGTGAGTAAAATGGGCGCTACACGTGGGTGATGGAGATGAGATTGGATGGCTGATGGGCTGGACTTCACGTTGGGTGGAGTTGTTGAGTGAAGCGTTGGTCATTTGGAAAAATGACAAAAAAAAAAGTTTCAAAATTATAAAAATAGTAAGAAGAATTTATATAATAAAAAATACTAATTACTAAATGACGAAACTACTCTACAAATTAAAATGTAGAGATACATTGTTTAAAAAACAACACGGATACCACAAATACACTCTAACTAGACATTCTAGAACCACAAATACATAGTATCTAAACATTCCATAAGCGAATTAAAAATCACCCAATATGGTTCTTTATGCAAGGGAAGATGACAGGAAGATGACGAGCTGTCAATGGGATCATTAGAAACTTACAACAATGGACTTCCTTCAATGTGAGAAAAAACAAAGTTGGTTTTACTAGTAAATTGTTGTTGGCAAGTGAATATGTGAAGGAATTGTAACTTCATAATGATGTGACCATTGGAAATATGATAGCGTTTGACACCAAACCAGTTGTAAGGAGTTTCATCATCTTCATTACTATTTTGCTCATTAGATCTTGAAAGCCAACTTTAAATCATCTTCATTACCATTTTGCTCATTAGATCTTGAAAGCCAACTTTAAATACTAATGAGTCATTGTTGAAAATGATGTTCAAAGTAGAAACAAAAGCAGAAAACACGTGTGCAAGTGAAAAAAAAGTCGGCAACCTGGTGAGGATGGTCGTTAAAAGCTAGCCAAGATGATGGAATTCAAGAAGTCGCTGAACCAACGATTGAAGACACAAGATTGCAAAGGAGAAAATGAGATTTTGGGGGGCGGCTAATGAAGAAGATGAAGATGAGATTTAGGGTTTTTTGTTATCTTCTTTTAATAAATAATAATAATTATGATAATAACAATAAGAAGAAGAATAAGAATACTAATACTAATAATATTATTATTATTGATATTAATATTAATAATAAATTGAAAAATATATATATACACACCTACATGTTTCAAACATTTAAAATTTAATTTCCATTTATATGTTTCTTTTTAGGTTCAATAAGCCATTTTTACATGTTTATACATGAAAAATTGAAAACATTGAAAATATGGAGAAAAAAAAATTAAATGAATTTGATAACAATATGTATAAAATAATAATAAAAAAAATATTTAGATACAATTGAATTTGTAACAAACCTATAAACAAATCAAAAGTTAATTGGATAAAATCACATTTGATAATAAAAAAAAATTTCAAATATAAATTGGAGAGGAAAAAACAGTAAGTTTTTGTTTATTCTGATTAAAAAAATCGATAAGTAGTTAGATAAAATCTAATTTAATAATAAATTATAAATTCAAATATAATTCGGGGAAAAATCAGGAAACGAATTCGTTTATTTACAATTACACTGTATTCATCATTCTATTTTCATAAGCTTCAACCATTACATTGTATTTATAACTTCAACCACAAAAACCTATGAAAAAACAACAAAAACAGTAAGATTGCAAAAGTGAATACTTATTTGTTTGTCAAAAAGATAAATTAATAATATAATAACATAATAAGATGATAGTAAATAAAAGGTAACTAAAAAATACAAAAAAAAAATGATCAAATTTAAATGAAATATATTGTTTATTAGATGATAATAAGTATAAAATATTCCGTAAAATCTTAATTAAAATAAAAAAAAATTTAATCTGAATTTAGAATCATAAAAAATGAATAAAATAATATAAAATCTAAAGATGTATTATAAATTAAAATCCAAATGGTGACAAACAAATTAAATATTGATTAATTTGGAATATTTTCGATAAGTGGTTAAATCAAATCAAAACAAATAGCTAATTTAAATGAGAAAAATGAGGAAGAGATTGATTTATTTTAAATCAATTCATGAAGTAGTTATCAAAATCTAATTTTTATATTAAAAATAAATTTCAATTTCAAAAGAGGGAAAAATGAGGAAGATATTGGTTTATTTCAAATCAAATCCTAATTGTAAAGTTACAGGAAGTGATATTTCTTTTCCCAAAATGTTAAAATAATATCAAAAATAGTATATACAACTAATTTATTAAAAATGCGAGAAATATACAGCTAATTCATTCAAAATGTATGTATATAATTATGAAAAATAATATAAAGATTTGAATAAAATATATGGATAAAAGAAGTTTTAATAATATATGGATATTTCAAATATAAATTTGGTAGAAAAATCTGGATATTTTATGGTGATATAAATTCAAAAAGTGGTTAAATAGAATCTAAAATAATAATAAAATATAGAAATTATGTAATAGACAAAATTAGGAGGGCACTTGTCAATATGAACAATTACCCTGTATATATACCTCGACCTTGTTTTCTATATTGGAATTAGTATTTGTAGTTTCATTAACAACATCTACTCTACGAACAAGGCAATTGCAAATCAGGGATTTAGAAATTTTGTGGTCATGTGCATGTCACGTGAGTTGTCATAATTCTTAGCGGTTTTTCCATTTTTCAGAATTAAACCTCAAATTCTGTCATACACTCCAATTCCCCAAAAAGAAAGTTGGATTCATCAAATTCAACATGGCGTGAAATATAGATTTTTCCAAGTTATTTAGATAGGGAGGATTGTTTTGAAAGTTAATTGGGGAAAAGCGGTGGATTGGAACTTATTTAGAAAAAATAGGTGTTTTTTGTCCCCATCCGAATACGTTTCTAAGAGACGCATTCAGGAATATTTTATTATTTTTTTCCATACGGCGCATTTAAAAGAAAATTAAACCGATCAGAATGCGTCTGTTCAACAGACGCATTATGACATAGCACGTGCGCATATCAGAGTGAGTTGACAACTAACTCTAACGCGCCGCGATCAACAAACTCATTCTGACCGAATTTGGCGTTTATCCCCGTTTTAGCATAAAAAATTCCACTTTTTCTCTTTATTCCATCATTTTCATCTTCTCCTTTCACAAATTTCTCTTCCTTTACCGATTTCATCTTCTCCTTCATCGAAACCTTTATTTCATCTTCCCCTTCAACACCGAAACCCTCATTTCATCTTCACCCAAAACAAAATTTCCTTCATTTCTTCCATATTCTTCATTTATTTTCAAATATCGATCATTTTTTACATTTATTTGTTTTAGTGTAGTATTTTATTTGGTAATTTGATATATTTTTGTTATTTAAATTTGAATTAAGTTTTTGATAATTTTTACTGATTTTTTTAATGTTTATTTTGTTTACCGTGGATATTATTCAAAATGTTTTTGGTAAGTTGGAATATTTGGTAAGGTGCAAAATTTTTTTGTTGTTTTTCTGGTTGGTATTTGGTTGATATTTAGATTTTTAAAATATTACATCATAGTCTCAAATTATTTATGTTTAAACATATAAAAAATTAACGTTCTTAATGGAAAAAAATAAATCTAAAAATAGGTTGAATTTTTTTTAACAAATTCTAAAAATAGGTATTTAAATATGTTCTTGATGGAAAAAAATAATTCTTTTTAAATGTAAAATTTATATTTAAATCTTTTTTCATTTTGCCAAAAATTTAAAATTTATTAGTAGTTTTTAATAAAATTAAGAATATTTGGAGAAAAGAATAGTGATATTACTTTATTTTGTGGAGAAAACAAAACTAAAACGAATTAAAGAGTAGATTTAAAGTTAATAGTGGTATTGGATTTAAACTAAAACGTTCAATTATTTATGTTTAAACATATAAAAAATTCATTAATAAAAAAAATTACATAGTAAAAATTGTGGTTTTTTTTTCATACTTTTAGTAAAATAATCTAACATAAATTTTTAAAAATAAAAAATTATCCTTAATTCACGTTGAAAGAAAATTATAACAGAATCTAAAAATATGTATTTAAATATGTTCTTAGTGGAAAAAAATAAATATTTTTAAATGTAAAAGTTATATAAAAGTTATATTTAAATCTTTTTTCATTTTGCCAAAATTTTAAAATTTATTAGTAGTTTTTAATGTAAAATTAAGAATATGTTCCTAATGGAAAAAAATAGTGACATTATTTTATTTTGTGGAGAAAAGAAAAAAAAAAAACATAAAAAAAAAGTTAATAGCTAAGATTTTAGAAACATGTAAAAAAGTCATTAATCAAAATAATATAATATGCTCCTAATGGATATTAATGTAAAATTATTAATATGTTCCTAATGTCTATTATTTTAGTTAAAAAAATATTAAATAGTAAAAAAATATCCATAATTTTGTATTGATTTTTTTTTTGTACAGTGTTTGAGAAAACTCTACAATCAAGTCATTCAAAAGATACGTATATAGTTATTTACCATTATTTGAAATGATGTATTCATTATTGAATGTTAATGTTATTGTTAGTAATATTGTGTTGTTGTAAATTTTATGATGATTAAAGAACAAAGATTCATGTCAATATAAAAGAATATTTATCATTGATTTATGGTCAAATGATGATGCATGTCTTAATATTTTGTTTATTTATTAAAAAAAAACATTCCTTTATTTGTACATATTAAAAAAAATAATAATAACACATTAATATAGTTGGCCTAATATATACTTACAAATATTATGATAAATATCAGATTGCATTTACCAAACTACGATGGACGTTGTGGAATTTTTATGTTAGAATTTTTATGTTATATGCACGAAACATTGTTATGGGCCAAACATGATAGAATATGATAGTCAACCATCTCTTTGTATAAACATGTATCGTCATCTCATTATGAAGTGAGACTAATGTACGGTTCATAACGAGCAATGCTCTATACCATCCAAATAGAGTTGAACTGTATATATCCCAAGTCCAGCATCAATGAGAGAAGAAGTTGAAACTACTATTCAGTTGGAAAGCCATGTTGTGGAGGATGAGTAGTGTGATCTAACTATTGCCACAAACGACGAAGAAGTTGAAACAGAAGATGATGATATCGATCTAGATCAACTACCTGGTCAATTTTATGGCGCACATGAAGTCCCCGAAACATTTATTGAGATAGATTTGAACGAGATGACCATTGAACCCGATTTGACAACGAGGGATGATAGTAATATGGGGTTTGATTCACTGCTTAAAGGGATGATATTCAATTCCAAATTGGATTTAGAACATGCAGTGAAAAACTATTCAATCATTCGACATCGAAATTTTGAAGTCATTAAGTCGAAGAAAACAACATGGGACGTCAGGTGTAAGAGATATGGCAATGGGTGCAGGTGAAGACTTCGCGCTATTTGCCGTAAAAAATACGGTAAATTTGAAATTACCCAGTACAATGACCCCCATTCTTGTGTGTATGCAAGACTGAGTCAGGATCACAATCAATTGGACTCAGATCTAATTGTATCCGAGGTAAGCAGTATAGTGAAAAAGAGCAAACAAATCTACTGAAATCATTCAGAAAATGTACATAATATCTATACCCATTGATTAACATCACAGGAGTCGATTCCCATAAATCAGAGTGTATTAATTCAAATAGTGCACTAGCATGTGAAGTAGATGGAGTAAAAGGAAGAGCATGAGATTTGTTAAATTTAAATGCTTTACCAAAACCAAGCTCTTTATTGACTTTCACTGGTAGATTACAACGTTCAACTAAATCTTCAAAACTTTTAAAGAGGGGTGCCCAAACCTTCTATGTGAAATAGTTTTAGACACCATACATTGAGAACAATTTCGGAGCATGTCATTATTTTCCCATCCCACCTCAAGCCTTCTCCTACCAAGCCTGAAATACTACCAGTGGCTCCAGTTGACTCGATCTTGTACAACCCATCATGGTCCCCCTTCAGCACGACCTTGCCCATAAGAATGTCCTTTACAAGACAACAATTAGCATAAAATTCAATAAACACTTTATTGTCTTGAGCTTGCTTAGACACATTGATGAGATTTTTTTGCTATATCAAGAACACACAACGGGTTCTTAAGTTTTAAAATACCAGTATCATAACTTATGGTACATAAACCTTTTAGGTTGATGCCCTAAATCTCTTAGGGTTCTATAGTTTGTATTTGTAATGTAAAAACATTTTATTTATGTAACAAAATATTTGATGTTTTATTTCAAAATTAGTTGCATTAACCACAAACCAATAAACTAACATCCAGAGTTATCTTGTAGCTTAAACATATATGTAGAGACATTCGGGTGGATCATGTTTAAGTGATAACCTAAATGGTCTATAGTAGATGGATAAGGCTGAATACCTTACCCTAATGACATTACGAGTATGACTCGCTTTGTAGGTGTTACAATTGTTGTAAAGTACTATAAATGATCTAATCCTGATCATTCATGTGGAGACATGTGAGTGAGGATATTCTATAGAAAGAAGTTTGTATAAGATCGGACCACGAAATGTTTAGTCTTATTATATAACGCTGTTCACAATAGAGACTTACATTTCACCAGGATGACCATAGGCAATATGACCTAAATCCTGAGTGAGTTGTGAACTCCTGCCTATGAGGGCAGTATTTTGATTTGTGTGGGTAAGAGTAGCCAGATTGCCAACTCAACAAGCCTACTATTTTTTAGATTCGTCTGATTGGGGAGCTGGGAACATAGCTGCACAAGATGGATTTCACTCATTCCCCAATGTTGGGGCAAGTAGATAAATTGCTCCTTTAAGGGCTGATTTCGGGATTTAAACAATGTGGCACCACACCCTTTTCTGGCCCGAGAGGGGTTTGATCATAGTTGGACTATGATTTATTGTCATTAGAGAGATCAGTGGTACTTAAGGAGTTAGATGTAACTACAGGGGTAAAACGGTAATTTTGGCCTAGCTGTACTTATGAGCAATTTGTGAAGGGTCATTGTACTATTGATTGGTTATACCCAATTGACACAAAAATATATTTGTAGTGCGAAGAGTGCAACTGTCGATCTTTAGTGGAGTGCCCAACAATTAACGAATGGGGAATAATTTTATTAAAGAGTTTAATTAATTATTCACGTACCGTTGGAGCTTCAAGCTATAGGTCCATGAGGTCCTCTCGACAGCTCAATAGGATTAAATGAGAATAAGTTTTTGGATTAATTTGAATTGTTCAAATTAATTGAGGGAATTAATTATATATGATATAATTAATTAAATTTTAATTATATGTGATATAATTATTATAATGTATTTGATACATTATATTATTAAGTATTTTTTAGTGGAAATAAATATTTGAACATGATTCAAATATTAATTATATAAATTGGATTCATATAATTAAATTTTAATGTAGATATGATTTATATTAAAAGCCTTTCGTGAGAGATAATTGAATCTATAGGATATATTGTATTTGATACAATAAAAAAACTATAGGTTATATGTTATATGTGATATAACATATAGTTATGTATGTATATATATGTATAGTTATTTAGTTAGTAAATAAATAAATAAATAGATAAATAAATAAATATATATATTAGTTTAATTTAATTTAAATTAAATTAATTTTTAATTCAATTTATTTTGAATTATTAGAAGGGAAATAACTTCCCTCCCCAATAATCTCTCAACCCAAATATTGTGTGGGAAGTTGAGAGTTTCCTGAAATCTTCATCTTCTTCTTGTAAAAATAATACAAATAGTGCAGTAGACGCAAAAGTGTTCTATGAAGAAAAGAAAATTCCCTTGCTCCTCTCTCTACTCTCAATTCTTCCCTTCTCTTTCATCCAAATTTACCACTGCCCACACCTCCTGGATTCTCATCGGAGAATATCAAGGTCATCAATTGGTGGTGTCCAATTGGCCATTTGGATATAGTACAAGTTTTTTTACAAAGAAGTTTGGAATCTTCAAGGATAAGGTTTTCTAAAACCCTTATTTTGTTTGTAATTTCATAAGCATGTATTTTGTATGATTAATTGCATAATCTCTCTTTTATTATTCTGTAAAATTTAATTATGAAAAATTGGGTTTGAGACGATCCATCGCTTCCGCTCATGGACTATTTATTGAGATCCTTCAATTGGTATCAGAACGTGGTTTTGATCTAATTTTCTCTTAATTTCAGATTAATTTTACAGTTGTTGGTGGGATTTTATAAATAAGTCCTTTTTCTTCATGTGATGAATGTTCTTGATGGATTTTTCTAAAATTATTAGATGTTTGTTGGGATTGGCACTGTTTACTTCTTCTTCTTCTTCTTCTTTTTTTTTTTTTTTTTTTTTTTTTGTTTGTAAAGGTCCATGTTTTGGGGCATTCTATGCAATAGAGTCTGTAATTATTAGTCCTTGAGTCATTCGTGGATTTTCTGGTGTGGATATGGAGAAAAAGGGACCATTTTCGATGGAGAATTGATGGAATTCGCAGTAGTATAGTCGAGACTATACCGCATCGTTGCAAAGAACAGCATTGTGTTCTTTCCATAATGTTGTAACACTGCGATGCGGAAAGTGTTGGTTACTAAAAACATGTAGCGGAAGAAAACAGGATCATTAAGCATTCTAATTCTTCAATTTTGATTTCAAATTAAGCATGCTCATAGGGTATCAAGAGGGTTCCAAATATACCTTTGAAAATCCTCTTCAATCTCGAAATTCAGTTGTAATTCTTCCTTCTTCTAGTTGTAAACCACCACTACAGCTTCCCTACTATTCTTTAGGAGCCTTAGATCGAGTTGTAGGACTCAAAACAAGCTTGAGTTTGAAGAAATTGGAGGAAAGGTTCACTAGTTCATCATGGTTGAAGACCTTCTTCAACCTCCGGAAGTTCTTAGCAAAAATAGAGTTTTGCATGACTTTTTCCACTCAATTCTCTCCTTTTTATCCTGCCATATCATACGGTCTAAATTGCATCAAATTTGGCCAACTCCAACTTTAATTTTGGTAGTGGAAATGATGAGTAAGGTGTGTGCTTTTAGTGAGAAAATTTCACATTTGAGATTTCCCAAAAATTGAATTAAATTTCAATTACAATAAAATTAAAATTGAATTTAAATCAAATTTTCATCTTGAAATGGCAAATCAATTTAATTTGAATTCTCAAAATTCGATTTTTAATTTAATTAAAAGATTAAATTGAACAAAAATTGATTTTAATTAATTAAACAATTTAATTAATTCATTTAATTTAATATCAAATGTTAAATTAATTTATTACCAATTTCATCACCATGAATCCCCATGAAATTAATACTTAGATCATATTTAAATATTAATCGATTCTCAAATTTCATTTAATTCCAAAATTAAACGTGTAATTATATCACATATAATTATTAATTCCCTTAATTCATATTCGAACGATTCAAATTAATTTATCACGTTATTCTAAGACTTATTCCATTCGTGAGCTAGTAAGGAGATCTAATGGATCTACAGATCATGAAATTCTAAGGATCCGAGATTAATTGGTAAAACTCTTTAAGTCGAATTTAACCCCCATTTATTAGCTACCGAATCACTCCACTAAAGCCTAATAGTTGCACTCCCCTCACTGTAGATATATTGTGTCCACTCAATATAACCATGATTAGTAAGTTAACCCTTCACAAGTTGTTCTTAATAACGATTGGGTCAAATGGCTGTTTTAACCCCGAGATTTCCTCTTGTTCCTTAAGTCCCACTAATCCTCTAATGAACAATTAGTTTGTGATCAGATCATCAAACCGAAACCCTCTCAGGCCAATGAGAGGGTGATGCCCCTTGTTCAAGACCCCAAGTCAGAACTTAAGGGAACAACCTCTCTAATATCCTTGAAAGCGGGTAGGAGTGAGTTCCATCTTGCACCCTAGGTTATTGAGCTGACGCTGTTGAGTCAATCCTAATCTATGCAAATCTAAGGATAATCTCGAATAAACAGAAGTTCATAGTTAGCTCAGGATTAAGGTTAAGTTACCTAGGCAATCATTATGAAATACTCAGTCTTAAATAGTAAACAACGTTATAAAGTAAGAGTGACTTATTTCTTGGTCCAATCTTATGTAAACTCATTGCATAGGACGCCCCCACTCCTCATATTACCACATGAACGAATAAGGATCACTTTGTTTGTAGCACTTTACAACTCCTTATAATAACTATAGAGTGAGTCGTATCCGATAGTGTTACCAAAATAAGGTATCCAACCTTATTCGTATACTATAGATTATTTTGACTATTTACTTGAACTTGATCCACTCTTATGTCTCCACATAAAATTTAAATACTCATGTAATAGTCATGGATCTTTTAGTTTATTGGATTTATTTCTAAAACGAAATAAGCAATTCATAAATTCAATAACAAACCACGAGTTTTAGGACATAAAACTCAACAGAAAGAACCAACTAGTTCTGGTCTGGTTCGGTTCGTGACTCACTTAGTCCTGTTGCAGTTCAATCAGTTTGAGCGGTTTGACTTCGGTTCGATGATTGCTTGGTCTGGTTTAAGCGGTTCAAGGCCCGGTCGCTTGTATTTGAACCGTTGATATCTATTCTTATAATAGTTAGTAGTTTGGTTAATTAAATTAATATAAGTGTTACATTAATTTAATTAATTGTTTAGTGTCCAATCTTGGTTCAATAATTTTTGTTTATTAATTATACATGTGATGTTTGTTTTAATTTTATATATATGTCATATAGTATGTCATATAGTATAAAATCTCACCATAGGTTATGCATTTAATTTTATGCATCATTTTATATTATAAGTGTTACAATATATGTATATGCATGATTTAAATTATATAGCATGCTCATGCATCATATAGTATGAATGTTATAATATATGCATGCCTGCATTAATAGCATATCCATGTATCATTTATATTATAAATGTTATAATATATAGTTCAATGTATGTATGGATGTATGCTATTGTATGTTTGATTACTTTATTATATAGATGTTATATATGTTAGTAATGAAATGAAATTGCATGAAGCATGACACTACTTGAAGTTTATTTATAAATGTTATAATTTACTAAAGTATGTCAAAGCATGTGATGTATGATTTTAATTTATTTCATTTGTTTATAATTGTTATAACAAAATGGAATTAGAAATTAAAATTAAGAATTAAGAATTGAAGGTTTTAATCATCTTTTAAAATTGTTTTAAAGTATGATTAACATAGACCTAGATCACGTTTCTAATGAGATTAGAAATCTAAGTTTAATCTTTTAATCGGTTTAATAGGATTAAATTGATTTCTAATAAAAGATTAACAATGTAACAAATGTATCTATAAGGGACCTTTTGTCTAAGGCGAGTTCTGTCTAGGCTGGGATATATAAGTTGACGGAAACGTAACACCCCTATCTAGGAACTTACCTGGAAAGGTGAATTAGATAGATTTGTTACATGCATGCAAGTTTGATAAAAGTTTATTAAAGAGATTAATAGACCTTAATCAAAATTGTTTAATTATCCAAAGACAAATATTTTTTTGGGGAAAAATTAAATAACCACTTAGATAAAATCAGTAGCCGGATTTTTCTAAGTTAATTAACCCTAGGTAAAACGCTCAGTGGGAGAAAAATGAGGTATATGATACTTTATTTTATCCTCTTCACGTTTCTCCCTTAAAATTCCATCGTGAGATCTATACTCGGCCTCGAGGTACCATGGGTGTCCCCATACGGGTGGCATTTGTATAGATCAATATCAAAGTAAATGGAGAGTGTTTATAGTAAGTGGGAGCGCAACGTGTGACAACACATCCCTTAATCTCTCTCATTAGGTTGAAATAAAGTTTCATGCATGGTCTTGTGGTATCGTGAGTGTCCCCCTAAAGGATGACATTTTTGCATGACACTTTATTCGATCTCTAGAAATGGATAGAATTGTTAGTTTCATGTCCTAATCGGTTGTTCATACGATTGGCTCATTTGAGAAAAACTCTAGAACCTAAAATGAGGGGTTACACTTACAAGAATTGTTAATCAAGTTAACAAATTCTAGACCGAATAATGGTGACTATTAGCTACAGTGACAAGGTATTGTTTCTGTCTAATGGTTAAAAATGTCTCATTTCAGTGAAGGGACACTTGATCACCCTATGGTGACTTTTATCTTTCCTTACTAAAATAACATTGCAAAATAGATGTCACTTAGGGTATATTAGACTATTTTGTTAAAAATTATTGGTTATCTTAGTGGGTTAATGAAAACAAACTAATAATAGATAATTTGTATGTTTCAACAAACTTTTAATTCGTTATGGCTACTGTTATGTTAAACTTGCTCGTCGTTGATAAACTAACGGGCGAAAATTATATTTCATGGAAAAACATGATCAACACAATTTTATTCATCAATGATCTTCGTTTTGTCCTGATGGAGGATTGTCCTCCCATTCTAGCTCTAAATGCTGCTCGAAATATTCGAGAAGCATACAAGCGTTGGACACACGCAAACGAAAAGACTCAATGTATATCTTGGCTAGTTTTTCTGAAGTCTTGGCCAAGAAGCATGAGCCCATGTTCACAGCCCCTGATATCATGGAGTCTCTGAAGGGAATGTTCGAACAACCGTCCGATTAGCTCAGGCATGACACTCTCAAACACATCTTCAATGCCCGTATGCAAGAAGAGGCATCTATTCGAGAACATGTTCTTAACATGATTGTCCACTTCAACATGGCGAAGATGAATGAGACCATTATCGATGAAGCCAACAAGGTTAGCTTCATTTTGGAATCTTTACCTGAAAGTTTCCTTCATTTATGTAGCAATGCTTTTTTTAATCGGATTGACTACAATCTAACCACCCTCCTCAATGAGCTACAAACCTTCTAGTCCTTGATGAAAAGTAAGGGAAAAAAGGGTGAAGTAAATGTTGTTTCATCCTCTAAGATGTTCCACAGAGCTTTGACCTCTAGGACAAAGTCTCTACCTTCTTCCTCCAACAATAAAAAGTGGAAGAATAAGAAAGGTGGAAGGGAAAAGCTAATCCACCGGCCGCTGCTCAAAAGAAATCCATGACTGCAAAAGGAATCTGTTTGCATTGCAACCAAGATAGGCATTGGAAGATAAACTGCCCCAAACACTTGGCAGAAAAGAAAAAGGTCAAGCAAGGTAAATTTGATTTGCTTGTATTGGAAACATGTTTAGTGGAGAATGATGATTCTTCTTGAATTATAGATTATGGCATCACTAACTACGTTTGTTCTTCATTTCAGGGATATTTAGTTCCTGGCGGCAATGTGATGCTGGTGAGATAACGATGCAGGTTGGAATTGGGCACGTCGTCTCGACTGTGGCAGTGGGAGGTCTCCAGTTGACTTTACAGAATTAAATTAATTTTACTAGAAAATGTATAGTAGTTCTTGGTTTAAAGAGGAATTTAATTTCTGTAAAGTGTTTTCTAGAACAATCATATTCTATTGTTTTTCTTGTAAATAAAGTGTTTATTTCTAAGAATGGTGTCAATATTTGTTTAGCTGAACTGGAAAATTATTTTTATGTGCTAAGGCCATTAGCTACTAAAGCCCTCCATAACACTGGGATGTTTAAAACTGTGGTAACTCAACATAAAAGACTTAAAATTTCTCCTAAAGAAAATGCTAAACTTTGGCATCTAAGACTATGATACATTAAACTCAATAGGATTGAGAGATTGGTGAAGAATGGACTTCTAAGCGAGTTAGAAGAAAATGTTTTACCTGTGTGTGAGTCATGCCTTGAAGGAAAAATGACTAAAAGACCGTTTACTAGAAAAGGTCATAGGGCCAAAAAACCTTTAGAGCTAGTACATTCAGACCTCTGTGGTCCAATGAATGTAAAAGCTAGGAGAGGTTATGAATATTTCATCACTTTTAGTAATAATTATTCAAAATATGGGTTGAAAATGCATTAAGTAAAACAATAAAGACATTTCAATCTGATCGAGATAAAGAGTTTATAGATCTAACATTCCAAAACTATTTGATAGAACATGGAATTGTATCCCAACTCTGGGCACATGGTACACCTCAGCAGAATGGTGTATCATAAAGGAGAAATTGAACCCTGTTAGACATGGTTCAGTCTATAATGAGTTATGCTTCCTTACCTGACTCATTTTGAGGTTATGCAATGGAGAATGGAGCGTATATTTTGAACTGTGTTCCATCCAAGAGCGATACCAGAACACCTCTGAAGTTATAGAATGGTCGTAAAACTAGTTTACGTCATTTTAAAATCTGGGGTTGCCCAACACACGTGCTTGAGGCTAATCCTAAGAAACTGGAATCTTGTTCAAAATTGTGCCTATTTGTCGGTTATCCCAAAGGAACGAGAGGTGGTTACTTCTGTTGGGCTTTATGTCCTAAAACTCGTGGTTTGTAAACAATTAACTCATTCTATAAATCAATAAATTTGTTATTGAAGTTTGATTTAATAAAGTTGTATTGAATATATGAATTACTTATTTTGTTTTAGAAATAAATCCAATAAACTAAAAGATCCATGACTACTACATGAGTACTTAAACTTTATAGGGAGACATAAGAGTGGATCAGTTTCGAGTAAATAGTCTAAACGATATATAGTACATGAATAAGGTTGGGTGCCTTATTCTGGTAACACTATCGGATGCGACCCAATCTTTAGTTGTTATAAGGAGTTGTAAAGTGCTACAGATGAAGTGATCCTAATTCATATATGTAGTGACATGAGGAGTGGGGGCATCCTGTGTAATGATTTTGCATAAGATCGGACCAAGAAATAAGTGACTCTTACTTTATAAACGTTGTTTACTGTTTAAGACTGACTATTTCACAACGATGACCTACGTGACTTGATCTTAATCCTGAACTAACTATGAACTCCTGTTTATTTGGGATTATTCTTAGATTTTGATAGGTGAGGATTGACTCAATAGCACCGGCTCAATAAACTTCCCATTTCAATGGTAAGACTGGGTAGATAGCTGAGGACATAGGGTGCAAGATGGAATCCATTCTTACCCGCTTTCAGCGTTAGTAGAGAGGTTTTCCCTTAAGTGCTGACTCTGGGTCTTGAACAAGGGGCCCCACGCTCTCAATGGCCTGAGAGGGACTCAGTTTGATGATCAGATCACAAACTAATTGTTCATTAGAGGATTAGTGAGACTTAGGAAAAAGAGGTAATCTCGAGGGTAAAACAACCTTTTGATCCAGCCGTTATTACGAACAACCTGTGAAGGGTTAACTTACTAATCATGGTTATATCGAGTAGACACGATATATCTACAGTGAAGGGAGTGCAACTACGGGCTTTAGTGGAGTGATTCAATAGTTAACGAATGAGGGTTAATTCGGTGTAACGAGTTTAGCCAATTAATCTCAGATCGTTGAAGCCCATGATCTGTAGGTTCGCTAGTTCCCCTCACTAACTCACAAATGATTTACCTTAGAGTAGCGTGATAAGTTAATTTAAAATGTTCAAATTAGAATTAAGGGAATTAGTAATTATATGTGATATAATTACACGTTTAATTTTGGAATTAAACAAAATTGGAGAATTAGTTAATATTTAAATATGATTTAAAAACTAAATTCATGAATAGAGTTTCAAGAAGGTGGAATTGGTATTAAATTAATTTAATATTTGATGTTAAATTAATAGAATTAATTAAATTGTTTACTTAATTATTAATTATTGATTTTATTAGAAAAATTAATTTTGAATTAATTTTTGTAAAATAATAAAGTTTCAATTTTTTCTTTTTTTTTTTGAATTAAAAACTGAAAATATTTTTAATTTTGAAAATAGTTTTCAAAATGAAAAAAAGAAAAGAAAAATGAAAAACCAAAAGTGAGTTTTTCCCACTTTTGGAACCAAGCACCTTACTCATATTTTCACTTCAATTCCAACTCAATAATGAAGGTGGAGCTGGAATTCATGCAGAAGCTTTGTTGCTTGAATGTCATGCAATATAAACTTTAGTTCTAAGTGGAAATTAGGCATGCAAAATGTTGCATTTTGCTAAGCATTTGTGTTTGAAGAAGTGTTCTTCACACTGTGTAAAACCAGTAACTTCCTCTCTAATTCCCTTCGATTCAAGCTTGATTTGAGTCCCACAACTCAATCTAAGGCTCTAAGAGAAAAGTAGGGAAGACCTTGTGGTGGTTCACAACCAAAGGACAAGGAGATTGCAGCTGAAGATCGTGATTCAAAGGTATCTTCAAAGGTTAATGTTGAAACTCTGTTTTTAGTTTATGAGCATGCTGAATTTAAAGCCAAAATTAATGAATTAGAATGCTTAATGATCTTGTTTTGCTTTTGCTACTTGCTTCCTTAATCCAACAATTGGTAACAGAGCATCATTTAAGCATTCAATTCGGTTTAGTTTTGGCTTGGTGGGTATTTTTCATAAGTTGTATGAAAATGATGAACTGATATGGTTTTTCCGAGTTTCGGCATTGTTTTCTCTTCAATTATGTTGTAATTCTTGTAGTTGCCTCTTGTTTGATGGGTCTTAATGTGTGTTTAAGTGTCTGTAATTCATTTGGAGTCATTAGAGTTGCAATTAGGATGTAATTGAAGAAAGAAGTGAAGAAGGTTGAGCACAGGAACTGGAATTTCAGCCACTGCCCAATACTCGATGCTCGATGCCCCAATACTTGATGCACGATGCCATACTCGATGAGCAACTCGATGATATTTTGTGAAATACTCGATGCATGATGCCATACTCGATGAGAAACTTGGTGGTATTTTGTGAAATACTCGATGCACGATACCATGCTCGATGGTACTCGATGCTCATACTCGATGGTATTTTGTGAAATACTCGATGCATGCTGCCATACTCGATGGCATACTCTACGGTATTTTATGAAATACTTGATGGATACTGCCATACTCAATGGTACTCGATGGTATTTAGTGAAATACTCGATGCATGGTGAAACACTCGATGCTTGATTGTATACTAGATGCTTGATGGTACTTGATGGTTTTTGGTCGGTTTAACATAATTTTGAGCATTGGAGGTCCGATTCGAAAGGTTCGGGACCGGTACAAGGGGTTCGAGCGATCCAAAAGTGTTTTGGAGCCGATTTTTGTTGAATTTTGTAATAATTAGGCTTTGTTTGCTTGAAAATGCCAAAACTAAAACCATATCAATTTGTGTTTAATTATTTATGCATGTGATGTATGTTATAATTAAATAAATCTTGTATGTGCATAAAGTATGCCATGTAGATTTAAAATCCCACCATAGGAAGCATGTTACATGCATTGAAAGTATGTTATAAAGTGTTATAATATATAGTATGCATGTATAGGGTTTCAAATATTTTAGTATAAATGTTATATTAAAAGTTGAATGCTTTGATGTTTGTTATGGATGCTTTGTATGTCTAAAATTTTATATGTTGTTATAAAATTGGGTTAGACATTTAAAATCCATAACAAAGATAAGCTGCATGGTCACGTAAGTTAACCACATTTTTTAATAGTTAAAATAGGTCAACATCTTGTAAAATATGGTTAGAAATTCAATCGGTATATAATCCTGTCTAAGGCTGGAGGTATTTAAGTTGACGGTCTACGGAACACCTTCTACTTGGGGATTATGACCGAATAATTGAGCATTGTTAACCAGTTTTATGAGCAATACGTGAGTGGTGTGAGGTTTTAAAATTGGTTTATCACCTAAACATCGTAGGTTAAATCCAAATATAAACATTATACTTGGATAAACACTTAGACTTAGGTTGTTTAATTAGCTGGAACAAATCTAAGTAAAGATATACCTAAACAATTATTAAGACACTTCAGTTGGAGTTTAATAATATATATGATATGCTATTAGAACACTTTAGTGGGAATTTATTAGAATGCTTCAGTGAGAAATTAATAATGTATACGATATGTTATTTTTAGCTCTCACGTCCCTAGGAGTTCACAATCGAGATTCATATTTCGCTTCGTGTTACCCTGGGAGTGACCTCCATTTGGAAAGTGTTTACATGAATCGAGATCATGGTGAATAGGTAAAGTTGTTCACAGTAAATCAAAAGTGATGTTTTGATTTTCATTCTCACATTCTAAGAGTTTCACACCGTGAGATTCATGCGACGCTTCGTGTCACCCTAGGAGTGACCTCCATTCGAAAAGTGTTTGCATTCGTCAAAATCAAGGTGAATAAGGGAAAATTGTTCAATGTAAAATCAGATATACAATATATTGATTTCAACTCTCATGTCCCTAGGAAGTTCACACCGTGAGATTCATATGACACTGCGTGTCACCCTGGGAGTGACCTCTATTCGGAAAGTGTTTGTATGGGTCAAGATCAAGGTGAATGGGGTAAGTAGTTCATAGTAAGTGGGTGAAGGATATGTGTCAACGTGTCCTGCGGTCTCTTCTGTTTGTTTAGACCGTGAGATTCCTATGTTACGCCTGCTTGTCGTCTTTAAGTCGGCCTTGTTAGTCATTTAACGACGGCTATCCCCTCGGAGGGTTGTAACATAGGGTTTGGAGCAACTCAAACTCTAGAAATAGATAGGGTTTCTTAGGTCGTTTTCCAACTTTGACTTTTCAATTCGGCAGAATCGTTGGGGCCGACCTTTGAGGTTTGAAAATGGAGGGTTACACTTACAGAATTACTAATGTGTTAGTAAGTTATGACAAAAAATGCTAGCTAAATGACTAACAGAATATTAGTTATTCTGAAGATACTATTTAGTCAAGAATGTCTTGCTTTAGTGAAGGAGTATTTGACTGCCCCTTGGTTGTACTTATTTTGACTCACTATAGTATCGTTGCAAACATAACAAAATTTGGGTACATTATTACTTTGCTAAAACACGATTGGGTTTAAAATCAATTCATTAATAAAATTTGTTTATATTTTTAGAATGACAAGTACTTTAGTACAACTATTGGCTTTTGATAAAATTACCGGGGATAACTATGCTATGTAGAAATCAAACTTAAATACAATACTGGTGATAGATGACTTGAGGTTCATTTTAACAGAGGAGTGTCCTCCTATTCCTAGCTCAATTGCAAACCAAAATATTTGGGATGCATACGACAAATGGATCAGGGCTAACGAGAAATCCCATGTCTATATTCTTGCCAGCATAATTGATGTATTGGCTAAGAAACATGAGAGCATGAGTACTACCAAAGGTATGTGTATTCTTTCCCTTGATCATTTAGTAAAACATGCTGTAATTTCGTTGTCTGCATGACCAGTATGTTTCTGTTTCTAGATTCTAATTGTTAATGTTCATATACGTACAAAATTTGGAAAGTTCATTCTTTTTCTCATGAAAATCCTCATGTTCGATTTCCTTCAATTGGTATTAGAGCTAGGTTGTTCTGATATTCCAATTTTCATTTCTATTTTGAACTTTCTTTATAGTCGTGGTGGGTTTTCTACATTGCGTTTAATTGTTAAATGCGTTTGTGGATGACATTGATGAATGTTTATGGGTTTAATTGCCTCAATTTAAAGCTTTCTTTCAATTACAAAGTGTTAACTTGTAAGGGCCCCTGCATTTTTAGGCATAATTAACATGCTATCGAGCCTGTAATTCGAAGTGTTTGAGTTAGTAGAGTCGTTCGTGATGAAGTTTCAAAGCATGGAGATATGGTTCTTAGCGAAGAAGAAGACCAAGAGTTGGTTGTGTCGTGTAGCCTCAGGTAAACGGTCGTCGGGATTTGGCTAAACGATCGTGTAGTATTTACTAAACGGTTGTTTAGCTAATGCTAAACGATTGGGTAAATCGTTTACTCTATCGCGTAGCGTTGGTTGCCCGATCGCGTAGACGTTGGAGGTAGATGATCGAGTGGGAGCATGTGATGCTCATCATTTAGAAGAAGGCGCGTGCTAAAAGATCGTGTAGTTAGCATGCTCATCACATAGTTACTAACTACACGATCATGCAGTATACAATACGAAGGCGCTTGCTCAGCGATCATTTAGACGATAGTACTTCACTACATCGTAGTCGTTTAGACGATCGTATAAGGCTTGCATTGCGGAGCACGCCCTACGATCGCGTACCTCATGCTTCATCATATAGTAAAAGGTACATGATCGTTGCTAAATGATTGTTTAGCTATGGAAGCATAGGTAAACAATTGAGCAAAGCGTTTGTTCTTCTGTGTAGATGTTGGGATATTTTAGGAATGGTTTTGTTCTATTTTGTTATTAAGGACAAATGGGGTTGTACATGAAATCATGCGTTAGAAATGGCTTATGCATTTGCACCCATGCGTCTGAGGTCATGCATCGGAATGATGATGCGTTAATCTTAGCATGCAATAACCACGCGTTCCTATCACAAGTTTTCTTACGCTTGCGCCAAGTATAACACAAACGCAAGTTTCTCGTGTAATCCGAAGTCGAACACAAGGACTTGTCACTCAATAATATTTGTGAAGTGATGCATTTTAGGCGGGGAATAAAAATAAAGTAAAGAAATTTTAAATGACTTATACACTACTCTTACTCCTAGCTAAACAGATTGAGCAATATGAGGTTTACAATGAGAATAGGTAGAAACACAACAACCAATAACGCTTTGTGATGTTTACTATCTTAAATCGCCTGAGTAATCCCAGCTCGTTGCACTAACGCATCACACCTCTTGGTGGTCAGCCGCATGACTATATCTCTATAGTGCATGGTTGCGTTGAGCATAAGATTGTGCCTATCTCTAGGAACAATGTGAACCTTGCTTAGCGCATTTCATCTTTTACCTTCTCAGGCAGTTAGACGTGGCTATTTAACTTATAGACAAACAATGCAACATCCTATAGACAAGCGTTGCTACAGCCTTTCACCAAGCAAAAAGGATCAACTCACTATACTCACACAACGCACACCTCTCGGTGGGTTGCTACATGCATCCTATCTCTAGGCTACACGATTAAGCATGCGATTACCTTTGATAAATAAACGTTGGGGATAAACTATGATAAAGATAGAGATGATGAAGAAGACGACAATGAAGGAATGAAGATTTGCATTGATTACAAAATATCTTAATATCTTAAGCTAAAATGTAATACAATATAAAGATTAGAAGGGGGATGAAGGACTCTGCTTCAAGGCTGCCGGTGGTGCCATGGTTGAATGGTGGAGATGTCTCTCTCAAGTTCTATCTCCGACGAATGCTCTGATCGTCACTCGGTTTGGGTTGTGGAGATGAAGAATTCTCACTGGAAATCTCTTTTAAGCTCTCAGTTGTGATCACAAACCTCTGCCTTATTTCCAACGCATGCGTTTGATTCCTGCGATGGCTACAAAAATAGACACTTTGGCATGGAGTAATGCATAATATTGGGGTCGGTGAGGATTTAGGTGCTAATTGATGCAAAACTTAATTTTTCGCAAATTCTAAGCATTATCACCACATTTTCTACTTATTAGCCCTCATAATTATAAATAGAAGGCTTATAATAACTGGCATTTCTGTTAGTTATCACCCCCCTAAACTTAGAATCATTCTTGTCCTCAAGCATGCGTTATACTTAAGAAATTCTTAACTCACCTTCCGGCCTCTTTGTGATGACCATCTTCTCAGAATATAATTGTCACACCCCTCCCAGATTATCCACTAATCTAGAAAGAGGTGTGAAGATGCTAAACATCACCTCCCCCGATGACATTTAGCATCTTACTAACCAACTTAACCTGTGCTTAAATCTGAACAGTTACACAATAATCCTTTAGTACATTTAATTTCTATTCAACATATTCCATATTACGATATCCACAAAAAAAGTTTCATAAACTTTCTATCTCCTGTTATATACAAACCATGAACAAAGTTTAAACACAACGGAAACATTTTCAGACATTACACAACAAAACAACTCCTCTTATCCCATACTCTCAAAACCATGACACGTAAGTTTCGTGATATGTAATCTATTTACAACAGTGCAAGGCCTACAATGTAGCAGGAGACTCTTGTCGTGTGGCAGTAAACAGCTCAGCATGTTTCCGGAACTTTAACGCTACCTGGGCAGGGAAAACATAAAACATCGAAAGCATGAGCTAATGCCCAGTGAGTGGTAACTGAATATAAACATAAGTTATCGCTTTCTAAATAATCAATAAAAGTAATTAAATCATTCAATAAAACATTGGCCAAGTATAAAAGATTCAATAGTATCTCAAACACATGCTAGTAAAACAGTGGCATGATCAACTCTCATAAGCACATTTTAAAGCATTCAGTTGTTATCAGAAAACCACACCAACTCTGTACCCAAATACTTGTTTACAACGGTGGGCTACTCTGGACAAAGAATGCCCCCCGCAGTGTAAACCAAATTACAAGGTCATACGTGCACGCAGAGCTGCCTCCAGGCTAAGCATATATACACACCACAGGCCCAGGTTACTCTGGACTCCTCGGTATACTCTGGCCATATCTGACCCCGGTGGTAGCCCCTTGATAGCCTGGGTGGTGTTATAGGCGCAGGTTCCTCTGGACTTCCCGGTATACTCTGGCCACATCTGACCCTGATAGCCCCCTGATCGCCTGAGCGATGTTACTGAAACACATTCAAGTAGCACGAAAAAATGACCATCTCTCGGGTACAAGAATTAGTAGTTTAAAACCATTTCCACAACCATTCAACAACCTTAATTCCACCATCAAGAGGTTTTCATAAAAAC
Source organism: Benincasa hispida (assembly GCF_027475165.1). Lineage (NCBI taxonomy): Eukaryota > Viridiplantae > Streptophyta > Magnoliopsida > Cucurbitales > Cucurbitaceae > Benincasa > Benincasa hispida. The sequence continues at coordinate 5,009,891 of NC_143479.1, read as the reverse complement.
CATACAAATCATAAGTATGTAAACTCTAATTTCAAACTACATTTTGATAAATAAAGATTGTATAAAACCATCAAGAGTTTAGAAATCATGCTTTAAATATTTTTTTAAATATCAATCAAGTAAAACAGATCATGCAATCACATTTCATAAATCATAACTTACTATAATATATAATTAGTTTCTATATCAAAACACTCGAAAGTAAACTACTCATAATCACTGGCATGAGCTCCTTGGATTGTAAGCCTTTCCAACCTCAATTTGGCCTGAAATAAAGTCCCAAGGTTACTAGACACTCACAAGAGGTCAAATCAACCCTAAACAGCCTATAGTGATTCAATGTAACCACTTGAACTCATTTTAACACCTAAACATTCACATTTTGCTCCTTAAGTCCCTTTTCCTCACCTTACCCAAAAGGCCCAAAAATCAGTTTTTAATCCAAAAATACTCATTCTAGGGTCAAAATATTAAGAAAATATTAATTGGGATTCAAAAAATGCTCACCAAACCTAAAATGCTAAAAAAAAAAAAAGCAATTGGGCACTAGAAATGGGCATGGGCGCGGGCTGTGGGCGTGGATGGGCGAGGCTGGCCATGAGTGGGCGAGGCTGGATGGGCTGAGGCATGCTGAGGGGTGCTGGCATGGAAGGAGGCGCGCTGGTGGGCTGGCAGCCTTAGGGGGGTGGCTAGCCTGCTGCTACCCTATTCGAGAAAACACTGGTTTCATTTTAACCAACTTTTAACCCAACTTAAAGCGAAAATTTGCACATACTTCCTTCATGAAATATGTTAAGCTAACTAACCTCAAAATTACAACTCTTAACTCGTATTCCATAGCTCAGAATCTCTCCTGGACTACACCTTACTCAGATTTTCCAGTTTTCCGGGAAACTTTCCCTATCTTCACGATTTCTTCAGTTTTCCGATCCCAAATCTCTTGAGCAGCCCTTGAATAGACTCACAACTCAATAAGCTTTAATCTGGTTTAAATATGGAAGCTTTTGCACGAGTATTATGGGAGAACCATCACATTCTTCAGACCCTAAGTTTCTGGCCGAAGCTGCACACTTCTTCCTCCAATTAAAGTCCTCCACCCAGCTACTTGTTTGCCCTACTACGTGGCTTTTCATTTATTTTCCTTATCCTTTGTAGCCTTACAAGACTTATCAAGTTAAATTAATTTTAGATTTTAGCAAATTAATCCAAGAATGTTTTTTTTTTAAAAAAAAAAAATAACTTCAATACCCCTATTGGCCAATTTGCATTTCCTACAAATTTTGTTCTTTCTTTCCTTGTAACCCTTAGCCAATAACAAATCATGTTCACTATACAAGTGTCCAATCATGAAAAATTGTTCCAATAACAAATCATGTTCACTATACAAGTGTCCAATCATGAAAAATTGTTCCAATAATAACATGTATTAATACATTTCTAAAAGAACTTTCATTTGTTAAGTAATTTCCAACTTTCATTCCAACACTTAAAATTAGAACTTTCTTAGGTCATACAATCCAAGTTATTCATTTAGGTACATAAGCTCACTTACTTTTTCCAGTCTTTTTCTTCTTGGTGGATTCTTCTATTTGTATAGAAAGGTCTCGTCTCGCATGCCAGCAAGTATTCTAGAAAGAACGACTTGGTTTCATGTAGCTACTAGGTTGATGCTAAGCATAAATAAGAGAAAAAGGGATAAGGGCTTACAATAATTTACTCGTGCCTCTAACTATGGATGCAATGCTCTCCTCTGCTTTGGCTGCTTCTTCAAAGAGATCTTTTCTAAGTTAAAATTTAGCAAGCCTTTGCTAAAAAATTTTTTATTCATTCTTCGCAACTTTGCATTCAGCTCATGAGAATGCGTTTGTTCAAAACAATTTAAGCTTATGCATTCTCTTATTCTAACTACCCCTACGTGTGTCATGCGGGCATCCAACTTCGGTTGCGTTCCATGTTCAACTCAACTCATGTCTTGCTTAATTTTGCTTATGCCAGACAGAGGAGTTTCGCTTATGCGTTAACCTGGCGACTTACCTTCGTTTTGGCTTGCCCCCACAGTTTCATGCGGACATCCAACTACGGGTAAGTGTCTTTCACAACTCAACTCTTCTCAACATGGTTTTCGTTGGCAGTGGAGTTGTTATTTTTTATTATTATTATTATTATTTTGATGAAAATGATCGCAATGTGATGAACGCATTTCTCCGAGACCACTGCCACCCCCCCTCCCCCCCCAAACTTAGAGGGTGGCAGCATTCTCACTGCAAGCTAAAAAAAAACTCAGCAGGAATGTGATAATAAATGTTTGAGCAAAGGTTTGCACACAATAAAATATAGACTTTCACACTTTGAAGAAGCTATTAAAAGTAAGGGGTGCCTTGTGATACTAATTAGAGGATGCGATGAATTATTTGTACCATTATAGACGCATCGCAAAGAACTACAATCAGACAAGGAGAATTCCAAAAGGATAATGCATAAAAGATAACAAGAAAAGAACCTTAAGTAGAAGAACGCATGTGACAATGCGTTGGAGTTTATGCGATTGAAGCCATGCATTGAAGGATGTGGAGGATTCTTCCATTGTAACTGCGCACCGAGGAGAGTTATTATCGCACCTACAAAGAGCAAATGTACCACAACCAAGGAAGCAGCCGCATATCCAAAATGACAATAAATAAAAATAATAAACTAACTAAGAAAGCAACGTAAAAGATAGAGTAGAAGACGTCCCTAGAGAGATTGGAGTGTTGTCACTGCAAGAAGTCTCCCATGCAGAAGATGGCTCTCAACTGCTTGGGTCAAAGGGATCGCCCTGACCATTGGAGCTTCCAGCAATTGTTGGACGTATGATGGTTGACATGCGTCTAAAACTGCTTCCAGCTTATGCGACAGATAGCCTTTCTATCTCGGGGTCAATATTTGAATTTTGATGCATTGCCTATACTTCAAATATTGTTTACAGTTTAGTCGCACAATCTACAATACGCCTAAGATTGAAAGGGTGCCTGCGAAAACACAAAAAATTTCACAAAACATTAGCTGCCAAGTCCCCGACAACGACGCCAAAAACTTATTGGGATATTTGAGGAATGGTTTTGTTTTGTTTTGTTATTAAGGACGAATGGGGTTGTACATGAAATCATGCATTAGAAATGGCTTATGCGTTTGCACCCATGCGTCTGAGGTAATGCGTCGGAATGATGATGCGTTAATCTTAGCATGCAATAACCACGCGTTCCTATCACAAGTTTTCTTACGCTTGCGCCAAGTATAACACAAATGCAAGTTTCTCGAGTAATCCGAGTTCGAACACGGGGACTTGTCACTCAATAATATTTGTGAAGTGATGCATTTGAGGCAGGGAATAAAAATAAAGCGAAGAAAGTTTAAATGACTTAATAGCATGCACATGCATCATGAAAATATAAGAGTTATATTTGTGCATGCAGTAAGCATATTCATGCATCATCTTTATATTATAAGTGTTATAGTATAAGGGTGTATGGAAGCATGTTTTGCTTAGTTCGTTGTTGTTTTGTATAAGTGTTATATAAAAAGTAGCAATGAATGAACGATGCATGGAGCATGACACTTAGGTTGTTTATAAAAGTTATGAATGCCTCGTATATGTTAGCTATGCGTTGTGTTTGGTTTTGGTTGTTTCTGTTATAAGTGTTATAATAGAAATTAGAACTAAAATCGATAAGAAAGAGTTGCATGCGGACTTAGGGTGAACTCATGTTTTAAAAGGGTTTTAAAATTGGATTGAGATAAACCTAAGTTCAAAGGTTCTAAAGGGATTAGTAACCTAGTTTAATCTTTTTAAATCAGTTCAATAGGATTAAATTGATTGGCATAAAAGATTAAAATTGTATTAAATCTATCTATAAAGGACCTTTTGTCTAGGGCGGGTTCTGTCTAGGCTAGGGTACTTAAGCTGACAAAAAGCAACACCCCTAACTGGAAAGATGAATTAGATAGATTTTCTGCAAGCATGTGACAGTTGGTCAAGGACTCCATTAAAGAGTTTAATGGATGATGATTAAAAGTGGTTTAAACTATCCAAGGTAAAAGTTACTCTCTTAGGCAAACCTAAATGGTCACTTACTTAAAATTCTTAGTTGTGTTTTTTCTAAGTAAACTAAACCCTAGGTTATAAAATACTCAGTGGGAGGAAGAAATGTATCTGATATATTAATGATTCCACTAACGTTTCTCCCTGAATGTTCACGCCGTGAGATTCATGCTTGGCCTCGTGGTGCCCTGGAAGCATCCCTCTTCGGATGGTGTTTGCATGATTGAATATCAAGGTGGACGGAGAGAGTGTTTATAGTAAGTGGGTGAAGGGTGTGTGTCAACACGTCCTACGGTCTCTGTCATTGGTTTATATCATGAGATCATTTTGTACTCCCTCGTGGCGCCCTGGGAGCGTCCCCCTTCGAATGGGTTTTGTGTAGTTGGACAAGATCAAAATAAACTCCAGAAATGGATAGGGTCACTTTAGGTTTTGCCCCAATCAGATATTTTCCCTTCGAATTGGCTGCTTGGGGCAGATCTCTAGGGCCTAAAATGACGAGTCACACTTACGGGATATTGTTAAGTAAGTTAACGATTTCTTGACCAAATCAATGATGGTTAGTCGTTATAAAAGCAAAAGTTGTTCTGGTATTAATGACTGGTTGAGAATTTCTCAATCGAGGAGGGATAATTGACCTCCTTTAGGCGACTTTTGTCCTAAACCTTTGAAGCGTCATTACGAAACTAGATGTCACACGGGGTTCATGTTATTTTTGCTAAACCTTATTGGATGTTGTATGTTTTTTAAATGTGTATTTTCTTAAAACCTAACGTAGGTCAATGTGTTTTTATTTTCAACAACGTGATAGTATTTCCGTTTAATGCCTCTAATTTGACCAATTACATACAGTGGAAAGAGTTTTGTAAAATGTATTTCGTGGTAAACGACCTCAAATTTGTCATGGTTGAGGAATGTCCTCAAGTCTCGACCCTTGATGCACTGTAAAGTGTTCGTAATGTATATGAGGTGTGGATGAAGGCTAATTCATTGGCCCAACTTTACATTTTGGGTAGCATACCTGATGCTTTGGCCAAAAGGGTTGAAAACATGGTCATTACACGTGAGATCATAGACTCGTTGTAAGATTTGTTTGGACGTCAGTTTTTACATTTCGAACACAGAGGGATGTATGACAAAACCAGTAGTGTCAGTTCCCAAGTTAAACTCTAGGAAGAGGAAGCAAATGTTGCTGACTCTATTGAAGTTTATAGAAGAGAAATGTTCTCTGACATGGAACTTGGAGCTTATTTAAGTTCTGATACAGATCCCACTGTTCTCCAAAAGATGAGGATAGACAGTAAATATTGGTCTTGGAGACGTGTTTGGTAGAGAATGATGATTTCGCCTGGATCCTAGATTTGGATGCTATCAATCACATCAGTTCCTCTTACCAATGATTTAGTTACTGGCAAACGTTGCCACAAGGAGAGATGAATCTTTGAGTCGGTATTGGTGAGGTTGTTTTAGTTATTGCTCTAAGCAAACTAAAGTTATTTTTGAACAAGAAACATTATCTGTTACTAGATAATGTTTTCATAGTTCATCATATCAAGAGGAACTTAATCTTGATTTCTTGTCTCATTGAACAAGGTTACACCGTCTCCTTTTCTGAGAATAAACTGTTTATTTCAAGAATGGAATGGAGATTGGTTTTGGTTCGATGGAAAGTAACTTATATGTACTAAGGCCACTAGTCACAAAAGCCTTGTTTAACACTAAAATGTTCAGTAAGGCAACAACAGCTAAAAGACCAAAGGTTTCTCCTAAGGAAAATGACCATCTTTGGCATCTAAGGTTAGGTCACATCAACCTCAATAGGATTGAGCAGTTGGTGAAAAGTGGACTTCTAAAGAGTTTAGAAGAAAACTCCTTGCCGATATGTGAATCATGCCTCGAAGGCAAGATGACCAAACAACCTTTTACTGGAAAAGGTCACAGAGCCAAGGAAGCCTTAGAGTTTGTACATTCTGACCTTTGTGATCCGATGAGTGTTAGGGCTCGAGGTGGGCATGAATATTTCATCTTTTTCATAGATGATTATTCAAGGTATTGGTATCTCTACCTAATGTAACGTAAGTCTGAAGCCTTTGACAAGTCCAAGGAGTATAAGGTTGAAGTTGAAAATTTATTAGGTAAGAAGATAAAAACACTACGATCTGATTATGGTGGATATATATGGACCTCCAGTTCCAGAACTATGTGATAAAACACGGGATTGCGTCCCAACTCTTGACCCTAGGTAAACCTCAGCAGAATGGTATATCAGAAAGGAGAAATAGAACCTTGTTGGACATGGTTCAGTCTATGATGAGTTATGCTCATCTTTCAGACACGTTTTGGGGTTTTGCAGTGGAGACTGCATGTTATATTCTGAACAATGTTCCCTTGAATAGTGTTTCTGAAACACCTTTTGTGCTATGGAGAGGCCGTAAAGATAGTTTACGCCACTTCAGAATTTGGGGGTGTCCGGCACATGTGCTTGTGGCTAACCCGAAAAAGTTGGAATCGCATTCAAAAGTTCACCTCTTTGTAGGCTACCCCAGGGAAACAAGGGGTGGATATTTCTATATCCGAGTGAGAATAAAGTGTTTGTTTCAACAAATGCTATCTTCTTGGAAGAAGACCATATAAGGGATCATAAGCCATGAAGTAAACTTGTTTTACGTGAGATTTCTAGTGAGACTAAGACTACTTAGGGTTCGACAAGAGTTGTGGAACAGGTCGACATATCAACAAAGGTTGTTGAGGTCGGTACATCTAGTCAACTAGCTTAAGAGTTGAGACTACCTCGACATAGTGGGAGGGTTATGAACCCCATCGGATTGCTACATAGGTTTGATTGAAGCCGAGAACGTACTTTCTAATGATGGGGTCGAAGATCCATTGTCTTTTAAGAAAGCAATGGAGGATGTTGACAAAGATGAATGGATTAAAGTCATGAACCAGGAGATGGAGTCTATGGAAGCTGAATACGTAGCCACTTGTGAAGCAGCTAAGGAGGCTGTTTGGCCGAGGAAATTCCTTACAGATTTGGAAGTTGTTCCAAATATGGATTTGCTTATCACTTTCTATTGTGATAAAAGCGAGGCTGTGCAAATTCCAAGGAACCTCAGAGTCATTGTCGGGGCAAGTATATAGAGCGAAAATACCACTTGATCAGGAAGATTGTGCATCGCGGTGATGTGATCATCACGAAGATCGCGAGAGAGCACAACGTTGCAGATTCATTTACAAAGACTCTCATGGTTAAAGTGTTCTAGGGTCACTTGGAGAGTCTGGGTCTGCAGGACATGCGACATCTTGTCTAGGGCAAGTGGAAGATTATACTGGGGTATGCCCTAGTTTGTTGTATATTGTACATGTCTTCATCTTTTATTGTATATGTCTTCATCTTGTATTGTACAATAATCTCCTAAGACATTAGGGCAGGTAAGAGATTATTGGGATTGGTGTCCTAATTCTTCCGGAGTCTCATAGTTTGTAATATGTACATATTGTTATGAATAAAATAAGAGTTATTTTATCTGGTATTTACTCATATCTAATAAACAAAATTCCATGGTTATCGTATGTAAATTTAAGCATGTATATGAGATATACAAGTGGATCATGCCTTAAATGATAACCTAAATAGGTTTGTAGTATAAAGATTAAGGGATACCTAATCCTAGTGACACTACGGATACGACCCGCTTTGTAGAGGTTTGCAAGTGTTATGCACTACTACAGATGGTAAATCCTGACCATTCATGTGGAGACATGTGAGCGGGGGTGTCCTATACAAAGAGTTTGTATAAGACCAGACCACGAGATGATTCGTCTTTGTATATAATGTCATTGATACTGAAGACTTACATCACACCTAAATGATCCTAGGTGACATTACCTCAATCCTGAATGTTTTGGGAACATCTGCCTTTGAGGGCGGTCCTTTGATTAGTATAGGTGAGAGTGGCTAGATTGCCAACTCAACATGCCTACCTTTTTGGGGACTTGTCTGATTTGGGAGCTGGGAGCCCAGTTAGACAAGATGGAATTCACTCCTTCCCCGAAACAGGGGTAAGTAGATAGATTGCTCCCTTAAGGGCTGGTTCCAGGGCTTGAACATAATGGCCACAACTTCTCTTTGAAAGAGAGGACTCAGTCATAGTAGGACTATGATTTATGTTCATTAGAGGTATCAGTGGTACTTAAGGAGTTAGATGTAACTACTGGGGCATAACGGTTATTAGCCCAACTGTGCTTACGAGTGATCTGTGAAAGGTTATCATGTTGTTGATTGGTTGATACGCACACATAATATATCTATAGTAAGGAGAGTTTAGCTGTCGATCTTTACTAGAGTGCCTGGCAGTTAAAGGATGGTGGATCCCGTGACTAAAGAGTTTAGTCAGTTATTCACGTATCGTTAGAGCTTCGAGCTACAGGTCCATAAGGTCCCCTTGGTAGCTCAATGAATTCAAGTTAAGGACCAGTTCTTGGTATTGATTTGAAATGTTCAAATTGACAAAAGGTAATTCGATTATATATGATATGATCGATGTGGTGTTGAGATACATCAAGTGGAGAATTAATATAAATCTCATTTACATTAAGGACCATGGAATAGAAAAAGAGATATGGTTTATATGTTTCATGAGATGAAATATTAAAACTATAGGTTATAAATATAGTATGGTAAGTTGATTATCAAATATATTTATAACAATATTAATTATTGGATAATTATCTCTTTTTCTCTAATAACCAATTGAGTGGGAGGTTATTGGTGGTTTCATGGTAACCATTAGATAAAAGGAAAAATGTTTTCCTAAATTTAGTAGTTGAAAAAGTTTCCATTCTCGGAAGTTCTCACGGTGACTGTCAAGTAAATAAGATTTACTAAACGACAGTTGAAAAGAGACTAAACGATCATGGAATGTTTCTATATGATAGTCACTCAGCCGACCGATTAGCTAAACGATCGGGGAGCTTTTGCTAAATGATCGCATAACGTTTGTTAAACGATTGGGCATCATCTATACGATAGACCTTGTCATCTCCCAATTGCTCAATCGTTTACACGATTGTTCTTCCTTTGGTCTCGTTCTTTAACCAAGTCCACACAGAGCCCACACTTCTGGATTCTCACACCGAGAATACCAAGGTAGCCATTGTGGTGGTGTCATACTCAACTCGACATGGTTGATGTTTTGGGAGGTCGTTCATTGAGGTCGTTGTGTTCGTGATCTTGGTGTTCGTCGCTGCTATGATCGTGTTGTGTTGCAGTCGAAGTGTTCGAGGGTTCGTGTGTTACACTCTTGGAGTCTATTTGAGCGTTCGAGATCAAGGGTGTTGAAGATGAGTCTTCAAAGGTATGTGTATTCTTTCCCTTGATCGTTTAGTAAAGCATGATGTAATTTCGTTGTCCGCATGACCAGTATGTTTCTGTTTCTAGATTGTAGTAACTGTTAATGTTCATATACGAATGAAATTTGGAAAGATCATTTTGTTGCTCATGGAAATCCTCATGTCTGATTTCCTTCAATGTTCATTAGTAAAAGTTGTATTTATTCTATCCTAAAGCAACTCTTATTAAAACCAACCAAGTTAAAAGCCATTTGCAAATATTTAGATATTTCAAAATGACTATAAATTAATAACGACATATAGTTACTTAACCTAAGTAATAAGTTTAGAACACTTGAAGAGTTCAAGGTATATAAAACTTGTTAGGTAAAATAAATCTGAAATACTTCGATTGGATCAAAGTAGAGAAAATAGAGAACTTGACATTTCTAGGGATATTTTGATCAAACATGAAATCCAGTGAGAACTCTTTACACCGAGTTGCCTTAGTTGTTTTGAACATCATTCCAATTTTAAGGTATTTTCTGAAACTTCATATAAGATGTGGAGAACTCATAAATGTTGTTTATGATATGTAAAAGATGTTTACATAATTCAGAAATCTAAAAAGATCGACAGGTGTTAGTGTCGAACCCTTAAGGAACAAGTTACATAAAAGTTGTTTTCAATTTGATGATCGGATCACAAACCAATTGTTTATTAGAGGATCAGTGGGACTTAAGGAACAAGAGGTAACTTCGGGGGTAAAACAGCCTTTTGACCCAAACATTATTAGGAACAACCTATGAAGGGTTAACTTACTAATCATGGTTATATCGAGTGGACACAATATATCTACAGTGAGGGGAATGCAACTCAAGCTTTAGTGAAGTGACCCAGTAGTTAACGAATGGGGGTTAATTTGGTGTAAAGAGTTTAGCCAATTAATCTCATATCATTGGAGCCCATGATCTGTAGGTCCCCTTACTAGCTCACAAATGGATTAGCCCATGATTTGTAGGGCCACTAGGTCTCCCAATGATCTCGGATCATTGGAGCCCATGATCTGTAAGTCCACTAAATCTCCCTACTAGCTCACAAATGGATTAGTCTTAGAGTAGCGTGAGAAGTTGATTTGAAACATTCAAATTATAATTAAGGGAATTAGTAATTATATGTGATATAATTACACATTTAATTTTGGAATTAAACAAAATTGGAGAATTGGTTAATATTTAAATATGATTTAAATATTAAATTCTGAATAGGGTTTTAAGAAGGTGGAATTGGTATAAATTAATTTAATATTTGATATTAAATTAATAGAATAAATTAAATGGTTTAATTAATTACTAATTATTAATTTTATTAGAAAAATTAATTTTGAATTAATTTTTGTAAAATTAATAAAGTTTCAGTTTTGTTTTTTGAATTAAAATTTGAAAATATTTTTAAATTCTGATAGCCAATTTAATCCTATTAAACTGATTAAACGATGAAAGCCTAAGGTTGTTAATCATATTAGAACCGTGATTTTAAGTCTATCTCATCCAAGTTTTAAAACAATTTTAAAACCATGATTTAAACCTAAGTTGGCATGCATGTCTTTCTTATTGATTTTAGTTCTAATTTCTTTTATAACCTTTATAAAAGAAACAACTAAAACATACATTGCCACACAACGAGGTATTTATAACATTTATAAATTTATCCTATGTATCATGCTTCATGCAATGTCCGGTCATTACTATACATAACTTTTATATACAAGTAACAACCAAGCACACATGCTTTCCATACACCCTTATACTATAACAATTATAATATAAAGATGATGCATGTCAATGCTTTATGCATGCATAGATATAACTCTTATATTATATGATGCATGAGCATGTTCTTACGTAATTAAATCATGCTTCTCTAAATCATAACACTTATAATAAAGAGATGATGCATGACCAATACATAACCTAAGATGGGATTTTTCTATGTGGCATACCATATGACATATAAATAAAACGTACATTCTTTTTATATTAACACAGATTAATGGACGGGGATGAACCACCTCAACAATCGGAAAGAAAAACTCTATCCATTACATTTTTCCAACGAAAAAATTAGTTCACAGGCGAACCGGGTCTTGAACCGTTGGGCGAAGCTCCCATCATTTAGTAAACGCTCGCCAGGTAAATGATCGTGTAGCGCACAAGACGAAAACATGCAGATGCTAAACGATCGTTTAGACAACAACGAAATCGCGAAGCCCGATCATCTAGATGATCACTTAACATGTGAAAGGTAAACGATTTACTCCGCGATTGTATAGTCAGTAACTAAGTGATGAAGCTTGCTAAACTATACGATCGTCTAGTGCGTGCGCAAAAAACAGCTCCCGAGTATTTGATATTCAACGATCGTCTATCCTATCGTTTACACGACTCGACCAATGCTTGGTCGTCTTCATCCTCGAAGAACAGCGACCCTTGCTATGAGCTTCTTCACGAATTACTCACATACTCAAACTCTTTGAAATTACAGACTCGATAGCAGTTAATATGCCCAAAAACGCAAGGGCCTTTACAATTAACTTCAAAATGTAAAAGAATTTAAACAAACTAGAGGTTTCATCCTACAAACTCCATTAATCCATACATCCACAAATGAATTAACGATTAAACAAAGAGTAGACATGTTTTACCCACCGAGAATGTAAATGCAATTCTTTGCATCATGAATTTGGAATATTAGAAACCTGTCCCTGATACCAATCGAAGGAACTCTTATACAAGAGTACCTCTGAGTGAAAGCGGATCTTTCCAAAGACACCGTGACAAAATTACCACATTTACATTCAGACAAATAGATATGCATCATATTGTAAATTACCGACATGCTTTAAGATTAAATAATAAGAGAACAAGCAAACTTACCAGTTGAAGAACTTTTCTCCTCGGCAAATCTCGCTCTCTAGAAGGGAACAGGTGTCTCGAACGTCAAGCTATCGTTCACCAACACCCGATCGTCTACCACGAACGGCCTCCACACGAACAGAAGAAAGATGGGGATGACACCACCATTTGGAACCCTCGGTATTCTCAGTGTGAGAATCCAAAGAGTGGGCTCTGTTCGGATTTGGTAGAGGGAAGGAAGAAAAGAGGATCGTATACAACGATCAAGCAAGTGGGAGAAGGCTTAGTCTATCATATGGACAAAATGCTTGATCGTTTAGAAGAGTGTACACAATCGTGTAGTAAAAAGGCAGCGATCGTCTATACGATCGTTTAGTAAATGCTCGGCGCTAAGCGATCATTTAGTAAGATGTAGGCGATCGTTTAGAAAGAAGTGCGTGCGTATAAGCGATCGTGTAGTAAACTCGAGCTATCGTATAGTCTCTGATTTTACTATGCTATGGGCATTATACACTTCACTTGAGCGAATTTTGTGGTATTTTACAAAATAAAAATGATTTTCATTTTATTCTTCAGTTACAAAAACTGATGGGAACTTCTACTAACACACGATTATGGAGAAAACGGCGTCCAATTATCCTATAATTGTCAAAATAAAATAATAAATATAATCATTTTATATTCATCAACCTATAGTTTAATATCACATATAAACCATGGTGTTTTCTCCTCTACTAGATATAAATCTTATTTATATCCAATTTCCTCCAATTAATGTATCTCATACATAAATTCAATCAGATCAAATATAATTAACCAGTACAATCATATCATATATAATCGAACTCCCTCTTGTCAATTTGAACATTTCAAACTGACCCAAAAACTGATTCTCAACTTGAATCCATTGAGCTACCAAGGGGACCTTATGGACCTATGACTCGAAGCTCCAACAGTACATGAATAGCTGACTAAACTCTTTAGCCACAAGATCCACCATCCATTAATTGTCAAGCATTCCACTAAAGACCGACAGCTGAACTCTCCTTACCACAGATATATTTCTGTGACCATTGGATATAACCAATCAACAGTACAATAACCCTTCACAGATGCTCGTAAGTACAGCTGGACCAATTTACTATTTTGCCCCTATAGTTACATCTAACTTCTTAAGTACCACTAATTCCTCTAATGAACAATACAACATAGTCCTACTATGTGTGGACACCTCTCGGGCCATGAAAAGGTATGTGATGCCACATCGTTCAAGCCTTGGGATCAGCCCTTAAGGGAGCAATCTATCTACTTACCCCTGCTTTGGGGAAGGAGTGAATTCCATCTTGTGTAGCTGAGTTCCCAGCTCCATAATCAGATGAATCCCCAAAGTGGTAGGTTTGAGTCGGCGACCTGGCCACTCACACCCATGCAAATCAAAGGATCGCCCTCAAAGCCAGGAGTTCCTAACTCACTCGAGATTGAGGTTTACCTATGGTCATCCTAGTGAAGTGAAGTCTTTGTCATGAATGACGTTATATAACGAGACGTTAACACTTCATGGTTAGGTCTTATACAAACTCTTTGTATAGGACGCCCCCGCTCGCACGTCCCCACATGAATGATCAGGATCAGACCATCTGTAGCAAGTCACAACACTTGTAACTATTCCACAAAGCAAGTCACATCCGTAGTGTTATCAGGATAAGATTTCCCTCTTATATCTATATACTACAGACCATTTTGGTTATCACTTAAGACAAGTAGTGAAGATTTTAGTTTATTGGTTTGTGATTAAGCAAATAAAACATCCAATATTCAAAGACAAGTAGTGAAGAAAATATCATATATATACATCACAAATGTTCGTACAAAACTGTGTTTACAAACTACAGGACACGAGACTTTAGGACATCATCCCCAACACTTTTAGCCCAAAGAAAACTGCTAGAAAAGTTTTAGATAGTGGTCTATTTTGGAATTCATTGTTTGCCAACTCTTATGCTTTTTTGTAAATCTTGTGAAAAATGTTAAAGTTCAGGGTCACTTTCTAAGAGAAATGAAATGCCTTTGAACTCAATTCTAGTATGTGAGATTTTTTATGTCTGGAGAATAGATTTTATGAGACTTTTTCCTTTCTCTTTTGGATATCTCTACATTCTTTTAGCATTAGATCATGTATCTAAGTGGGTCGAGGCTATCCCCACTCAGACTAATAACTCTATTGTTGTTTCATGTTTCCTCAAGACTAACATCTTTTGCAGGTGTGGTATTCCTCGTGCTATTATCGGTGATCAAAGTTCTCATTTTTACAATCGGACTGTAGAATCACTTTTGAGAAAATATGGAGTCCACCATTGTGTTGCTACTACTTACCATCCTCAAACAAATGGACAAGTAGAGATAACTAATAGGGAAGTGAAAAGTATCCTGGAAAAGACAGTTGACCCGAGGAGGAAGGACTGAAGTATGTGCCTAAACGATGCTTTATGGGCATGTAGGACAACTGTAAAAAAACCCATCGGTACAACCCCCTTTAGACTAGTCTATGGCAAGGCGTACCACCTTCGATCAAAATTGAACACAAGGCATATTGGGCAGTCAAGCAATGTAATATGAATTTGAAGTAAGTCAAAAAAGAGAGTCTATTAGAATTCCAAGAGTTGGAGGAATTGAGGGCACATCTATAAAGAAAAGACAAAGCTTACTCATGATAGATCTCTTGTGAAGAAGGACTTCTATGTCAGTCAGAAAGTCCTTCTCTGTAACTCCATAAAAAACACATTTGAAGCAACCTCCATTAAAGCTAAAGGAAGTAAGACATTGTGACCGACAGCTTGACATATTTCATCTCTAATCTTTATTCCATTTTTATTGTTATTTCAGTTTGTATTAAAATAGTTAAGATTGAGAAACTTCTATTTCTTAATATAAACCATATTTCTATCATATTTCATCCATCCATGTCTTATCTTTCCTCAATCATGTGCAACTAAATTTCTAATGAGTTGAGGAGATTAAACTACCATCTTCACAAGTTTTGCATCATTAAAGTTCATCTTGTTTATGTGTGATTAAAGGCATTGCTTAAATCCATTTGACAAATCGGTTTAAGTAAAAAAAATTAACTACTTGAGAATGTAAGTGATTGTGGACGTCATTAAGTAGGGGAAAGAAGTAGCTTTAGAAATAAAGTCAACCTTTTGTCTGAAATTAACTTGAGCATGCGTCCTAGAGATGGGGTAAATGTGGCTAAAAAACGTTGAGAGGTGAGTTCTTTATTTTATGAGTTAATAACATGAACTCATTGTTGGATTTTATGTCCTAAAACTCGTGGTTTGTAAGCTATAAACTTATTCTGTTATCAATAAAAATGTTATCGATGCTTATTCAATAAAGTTGTTATTGAATGTATGAATTGTTCATTTCGTTTTAGAAAGAACCTAAATCTAATAAACTAAGATTCATGGCTATTACATGAAGACTTGGACTTTATGTAGTGACATAAAAGTGGATCAAGTTCGAGTAGATAGCCAAAATGGTCTAGAGTATACGGATAAGGCGAGGTACCTTATCTTGGGGACACTATCGGATGCGACCCACTTTGTATTTAGTACAAACAATGTGATCCTGAATAGTTCATGTGGAGACATACGAGTAAAGGCATCTTGTGCAAAGAGTTTGTATAAGACCAGATCAAGAAATAAGTCACTCTTACTTATAACGTTGTTTATTGTTTAAGACTGATTATTTCAAAGCGATGACCTAGGTAACTTGACCTTAATCCTGAGCTAACTATAAACTCCTTTTTATTTGGGATTATCCTTAGATTTGCATGGATGAGAGTTTGCTCAATAGCGTCAGCTCAATAAGCCTCCCATTTCAGGGGTAAGATCAGGTAGGGTCCATCCCATTTATGCATAAGGTGCAAGACGAAATTCACTCGTACGAACTTATTTCATGTATGTCTCGTCGTGATAATAGGTCTTCTTACAGCAAGTACCAGATCACCAACTTGAAAAGATCGAGGCTTCACATGCTTATCAAAGGCTTTGGACATTTGTGCTTGGTAACATTCCAACACATGTTGCACTTCTAGCCATTTTTCATCAAGTGCTTCTAACTCTTAAAGGCGTAACTTGGCATTATCTTCTATGGTCAAACCCTCTTATACTATCATTCTCAGTGATGGGATCTCTCTTTCTAGAGGAAGAACGACTTCCATTCCATAAATAAGAGAATATGGTGTAACTCCTGTAGAGGTACGATAAGTAGTTCGATAAGCCCACAATGCTTTTCCAATCTTCTCTTACCAATATCTTTTCGACTTAGAGACAATTTTCTTCAATAGATTGCACATCGTTTTGTTGAATGCCTCTGCCAACCCATTTAAAGCTACATTGTACATGGATGACTTGTATTGTTTGAACTTGAATTTCTTACATAATTTGTCCATCAAACCATTGGAGAACTGTCTCGCATTAGCTGTCACGATGGGGAATACTGAAACACACTCCAAAAGTGTGTTCTTTGGGCTTAAAATTCAGTTAGTTTAATGCTTAAATTGAGATCAATGATGTTTTTTTTATGTTAATTGTAGGAAACTGAGAAAATAATGATGTCGTTAGTTTCAAGCTTAGCTCTAAACAAATAAAATTTGTAAAACACGTATGTTCATTGCTATTGTGATTCGAGCTGGGAGTGTATTGTATAAAATAAAATGGAAAAATAAGTTCTAAGTATAAATGATGTGTTGATGCTTTGATGCGTTTATATATTTGTAACGCGTTGGTGCGTTAGAGATGTGCAATAGAACACACGACACTCCTCCTATTGACGTTCAAGTTTTCCTAAATTAGACCCACGTATAAATCCAATTTAAGTTCCTAGTAAGTCCAGGGTCGAGCTTAGGGATTCAGTTAAGCTAACGCAAACCTTGCATTGTAGCTATTGTAGGGGTTTCCTAAATGTATGAGAGATGTGTTATTTACACTAAGGTGTTGTGCTTGTGCAAGAAGATACAAAAGAGTTGAGTAGTGAGTGATGAATCATGCGAAACTGGATTTTAATGTAAGTGGTATGCATCGATCTAAGATGAATGTACACGAACCAGAATATGATGTGGATGAGGTGGCTTGCTTATCTTTGTTTATGCATTAGACTATTATTCGACACTTCTCAATGCGAATAACATACAAAACCTATCTCTAGGATGCATGCGTCGAACACATAATGCAATAAACACCAGTCAGTCTATCTCTAGATGTACTAGACGTTCTACTTGATGCTGGCTTATTTACTCTTTCGAATAACCTAAGCTAAGGATGCTTTTACCAATTGATCAAGTTGGCTTAAACGTTTGAAATGAAGTTTTGCATAAAGTATAGATGCATTCAACATAAACAAGAAATAAACATTGGCAAAGTATGATGGATCAAATATATGAATTTATAAAGAAGCAGATTGTCTTTACAAAAGCAATATTTAATCAGATTAAATGAAAGCGATAAATGAGATGAAAGGAACTGAGTCAAGCCACAGAGTACAATCACTTGTATCTCTTTAGATCAATTCTAGTTGTGTACAATCACTTGTATAAGAATCGGACGAAGTGTCTTTCCCGAGCTTGGCTTCCTCCGCTCCTTGATCGGCAGTGACGGTGGTTCTCTTCCCTTCTGATCTTCTTGGCACCACAACACAACTTCTAAAGATCTACAACTATGACTACTCTAATATAGAGAGTGAGAACTTTGAAAATTTTTGAACTTCGAACTCTTGAGAGATTTATCTATTTATAGGCGTTGGTCATCTCCAGCTTGGTGATGGGCAGCATTAAAGTCCATGGCTTGGTCAGCCGCCTGACACTCAGAAGCTTTTCAGACGCTACCTGTTGCAAGTGCCCATACGTGTAAGTGGTGATTTGACACAAACAACCTGAATCAATGAATCTTCTTTGCATTGAATCCCTTCGACGCATGGCCCATGCGTTTGAACTTTGCCTGCGACACTTCTTAATTATGCGTTAGCTTCTTGTTGAAATCCTGCAATACAATGCGTTAGTGCTGCAGTATTTAGTAATAAAACTTCTTTTGCATGAGTTTGCTAATGTTTGAGTAATTCCATGCGTTTCTTCTAAAAATGAGGAGAATTTATCATTAAAAACCTTAGTTGTTCCAACTTAAGAGCCAAAATAACATGTATTTCTACAAGTTATCAACGTACAATTACTAATACTAACAAACTTGACTCTTGAATTCCAATTTTGTGGGGGGAGGGGGTTGAATTTTTAAAAACAAAGTAAAACTAAAACTATGATTCATATGAATTAAGAGACTAATAGTATAGAGCACAAAGAATTCTTACTAAGATTTCAATGTAAAAGATCTTGAGGAATTACGTCGATTAGTCTAATTCGATCATTGGCTTAATTTTACTTGTGCAATTTAATTGTTCCATAACCCATTAGAGACATGCCCTAATATCCCAATTAGTTAATTAACCTAAAATTGTCAATTAACCCTAATTTAGTTCTAAGATGCTTCCTAAAGACATTCTACATCAAATTACTAAATTGCAGTAATTCTAGGGTTTTCTAGGCTATGATATACTTGAAATACTATAGAGTCAATTCAAGAATGATTTATTTGAATTTTCTAAACTAGTCATGCTTTCAAAAAAATACAAATTTTCATTCAAGATTTCTAGTTCTTGCAACTTCATTACAATTATGCTATAGAGCCATGTAATTTTGCATACAAAAATCTAACAAATTTGAGGTGTCAACTCATTTCTATCAAATTTTATTAAAATTAAAATCAAGAACATTCAAGAATAATCAATTACACAAGATGAAAATACAAGAAATATCAGATTTTACTAACCTAATAATTTCCCCAAGAAAGAAGATTACCTAGCCATGAAGTGGTAGATTCTTGAAGAAATCCATTGAATCTTACAAGAAATTGATACAAGAATCGAATAAATTACATAAATTTCTCTAAAAAACTGATCTCTCAATCGTAAAAATAGGTCTCTCCTTCGAAAAATTATGGAAAAACTGAGTCTTAATGGCTACAGGTCGCAGCATTGCGACCCTGGGACGATGCTGGTTCAACGCTCACTTGCACAAAGGCGCGCATGCATGGATTTTTATTTTTTCGTCAAAGTCTATAGCGTTGCGATGCTGTTAGGTGGCATTGCAATGCTACCCTGTATGACCGAATTAAGCATGCTATTGCCTTTCAACATTGCTCAATGCTGGTTGGAGGGTCACGACACTATCTCCAGTGGCATTTTGATAAACATTTTAACTTTCTTCAATTATGTTAACTTCTTGGTCCTTTTTATTCCTTTTTAATCCAATTTTCTTGTATTGACTCCAAAATGCTCTCGGGACTATTTTACCTATAAATTGACATATAAAGAAAATGAATAGAGTAAAATCGAGGGATTTAATATAAAAAACATAGCTCTTTTCAAGACCTATCAACCATGATGATTTTCTGTTTTAAATCTTTTTTTTTTTTCCAGAAACATGAGTAGCTAAACTTCTCAATTCTAGGGTGTTCTTATTGTTATGATGTTTCTTGAATAGACTTTTGATGTTTGAATCAATTGTATGGTGATTGAATTTTAATTCCTTCATGTGAATCCATTTGTTTGATTGACCTTTGAACGATGTATGTTATATATGTTGAATTTTCTACTTGGGAAAAAGAAGTTTGGCTGGAACTAAGTAATTAATCTATTATTCAATAATGCATGAGAATGATTAGAGAATAATAGGGGCTGAAAATGAAGGAACATAATATGGCATGATTATAACAATGAGGAAGAGATTCAATTTGGTATAATTATGCTAGAACGGGTTGAATTTGAAAAAGGATATCATAATTATAGACTTTTGGCTCATTTGATCTAAACAATTTATTCATTTGTTAATAGTTGATTGGAATTTCATAGTGAAGCAACGCCCTAGATCCATTATCTTGTAAAATTGTTCATTTTGCTTTCAGATTTAATTAAATTGCAACAACAAACCTTAACTGTTGATTATCCAAATAAAATTATCTCATAAATAACAATAGCGAGCCAAAAATTCTTCAGATCCAATCCTTGAGGACGATACCCCATTCAGGATTTATTACTACGAAACGTAAGCTTGTGTGTCTGTCAAGTTTTTCGCATCATTGTTAGGGATTGGCAATAGAATTTTTATTTGATAAAACGAAGCTAGTCTTACTTTGGGTTGTATTTTATTTTAATTTTTTTTCTTTTGTCTAAAGTATTTGGTGTATGCGAAAAAAATCGGCAATCTAACATTTTTCCTTTGGATCCAAAAATTGAATGGACTTTAAGAAGAGTTAGGAGGAATTTGAGAATTTAATTTGCAACAATGGGAGAATAAGTGAATGAGATGACCATTCGAGAATATTCCAGCTAACTGTTCTTGTGTCACGGGATGGGATCGCTGAAACTCTGATAAATGCAAAAAATTCCAAATTAAAGCCTAGTAAATTCAAATGGCGCGAGATGGTGCATTCAAAGGAACATCGAATGAGGATCCGCATAAATATATTCGTGATTTCTAAAAATTTGCAAAACGGTAAAATTAAATGGGGGCTCTAACGATGCTATTCGTTTAAGATTGTTTCCATTTTCTTTGCAGGGGAAGGCAAAAGATTGGTTGAAGCCATTTGCGCTAGGAAGCATAACCAATTAGGATGAACTCGCTCAAGCCTTCCTTAACAAATTCTTTCTGTCATTAAAGACAAGCAGGTTAAGAACTGAAATTGGAACATTTAGGCAAAGAGAGGATGAAAAATTGTTCGAGGCTTGGGAGAGATATAAATAATTACTACGAAAGTGTTCCCAGCATGGATATCCTGACTGGCTCCAAATCCAATTGTTTTACGATGGACTGACCAGTTTGACGAAATCTATTCTAGACCCTGCAGCAGGTGGTTCAATCTTCTCCAAGACTGTTGAAGCAACTTGTGTTGGGTTGTATATCCTAAAACTCGCAGTTTTAAACATTAAACATATTCTATTTACAATAAAGATATTTTTTTAGGTTTATTCAATAAAGTTGTTATTGAATGTGTGAATTGCACTTGTTAAAGCCTAAACCCAATAAACTAATGAACCCCTGTCTATAGCATGAATACTTTAAATTTATGTGGAGACATAAAAGTAGATCAAATTCGAGTATATAGGCAAAACGGTCTATAAGTATAAGGATAGGGTTGGGTACCTTATCTTGGGGAGACTATGGATGCGACCCACTTTGTATTTAATATAAACGACGTGATCCCAAAATCGTTCATGTGGAGACATGCAAGTGGAGACATCCTATGTAAAATATGTTTGCATAAGACCGGACCACGAAATAGTCACTTTTCTTTATAACGTCGTTTATCGTTAAAACTGACTATTTAAATTCGATGACCTAAGGTAACTCAATCTTAATCCTGAGCTAACTATGAACTCCTATTTATTTGGGATTATCTTTTAATGGGTGAGAGTAACTCAACAGGGCTGCCCAATAAGCCTCCCATTTTAGGGGTAAGATCAATAGATAGCTGGGGACATAGTTCTGCAAGATGGAATTCGTTCCTACCCGATTTCAAGGTTAGTAGATAGGTTGTTCTCTTAAGTACTGACTCCTAGTCTTGAAAAAGGGGTCCCACCCTTTCTATGACTGAGAGAGACTCGATTTATTGGTAGGATCATAAACCAATTGTTCATTAGTGGATCAATGGAGACTTAAGGAGCAAGATGTATTACACAAGTAAAACGGTAATTTTGACCCCGATGCAAATACAAACAACCTGTGAAGGATTTACTTATTGATCATGGTTAAATCAAGTGAACAAAAATATATCTACAATGAAGAGAGTGCAACTACTAGGCTTTAATGGAGTGACCTAGTAGTTAACAAATGTTCGTTAATTCTGTTCAAAGATTTTAGCCAATTAATATCGGAGCGTTGGAGCTCATGAACTGTAGGTCCATTGGATCTTGGATCGTTGGAGCTCAATGTTTATAGGTCCATTGGGACCCCCTACTAGCTTATAAATGAAACTTTAAAATAGTATATGAGAAAATTTAAACGTTCAAATTCCATTCAGGAGAATTATTAACTATATACGATATAATTAAACGTTTAATTATCGAATTAAATGAAATTGCAGAGTTAGAAAATATTTAAATATGATTTAAATATTAATTACATGAATAGGGATTATTCATATATGGAATAGGTGTTATATTAATTTAATATTTGATATTTAATTAGTTTAATTAATTATCTAGAATTAATTTTAAAATTAATTATTATAATTAATTTTATTTAGAATTAATTAAATTTTGTCTAAATATTAATTATTGAATTAACATTTTATAAAATTAAATTTCATTTTAAATTTGAAATTATGATTTTAAATTAAATTGATATTTAAAGAAAAATCAATTAAGAAAATGAATGATTAAGATTAAGTGGGATTTTCTCACTTGATTCACCTACATTTCCACTCAAATTAGTTGAGGATTAATGTCAAACTCTTATGAAATCTTGTTGCATGTTAATGTTCTTTAAAAGAGAAAGACTGACAGCAGATTTTGATTTAAGCAATCTGAGAATTGAGAGAGAAAAATTTTCCCTCGTGTTCTTTGACTCCAAAATTCCCTCAAATTGATGCTCATTTTGGATCCCGCAATCCAATCTAAAGCCAGAGGATAGTATGGAAGCCATTTGTAGTGGTCTACAAGCTATTGAGAGGATATATCAACTAAAGATTGGATCAATTGAAGAGTCCATCAAAAGTTGTATTACTTGAAACCTTATTTCTATTTTTCTAACCATGCATGCTTTAGATCTAAAATTAATGTAGTTAAAGTGCTTAAGATCCTGATTGCTCTCACATGTTGACTATCAACACCAACAACTCGAGCATTGCTTGAGGATATATCTGCAACTAGTTATAACTGGCTAGTAGAATAGTCTGCATCCAGAGTGGCAGGGATTTATGAGCTCGATGTGATAAATTCTTTAAAAGCCTAGTTGGCTTCCTTAATTAATACGATTAGTCTTTTTTTTTATAGGAATCTAACCATCAATTGCTTCAATGGTGGCTTGCAATGCAAACCCATCATGGGAGACACCTGTACCAAGATTCACTTCTTTAAGTTCATCCACAGTGGATTAACCACCATCTTCAAGTGTCTGTGGGGCATCCTTCATATCTTCTTTGGACATTTCATTTTCCGAGTCTTTGATGATGGATGTATGGTGACATGAAGTTTCACCTCCTTCTTTTCTAAGCTTTCATTTTCAGAACTAGTGAAGATAATGTCACGTCTTTTTACCATTAGCAAACCTTCACTTGTGTTGAGATAAACCAAAACTTTCTTTTCATTCGCAAAGGAACAACACTATGAATTTCTCCATCGCCCTTTGTTTCACAAGATGACTTCTCACCTGATTGACTTTCGATGTTCTTATGCATAAGGCGAGGCCAAACTGACGCGCAAGATATCAATTCCTTCTGTTTTATAGTTACATTAGCAACATTGCTGCACATTTCTTCTTCACTTTTTATCTCATTGGACCATTTTTTGTTGGAGAAATTCTTAACATCTTTACATTTGAGACGATCAAAAATTGACACCCGAGGCGCTCTTCCATTTTTCTTTGTAGCCACACTTAATCTTTCGAAATCCAATGGTCATGTTCCCCCTGGCATTTGACAAACGACCTTTTTCTATTTTTGAAGGCATGGTCAACCTTCGAAAGGCCAAGCATCGACCAAAGCTAGACATTGGATGCTGATTTTCTTTCTCTTCTACCATCATGCTCAATCTTTCAAAGACTAAAGCAAGTGTGATAGACGATCTAATGTGGTCAAAGATTGACGTTATTTGATATTTACTCTCATTTTCTTTTGCATCATTGACCTCCTCTGCAGTTATATGATTGTTGTCGACCACCTTTCCCTTCAATCTTCTGGTTATACGAATTGACTCTAATGACTTATATCCAAGTCCTTTTCTCGATGCAAGTATAGTATGCCCTTCCTGCAAAAGCTTTTTCTAGGTAAGAGAAAGCTCAAGTCGCTCATAGTTCTTCAAGCTCTTGAACTTACTGTGAATTGCTAAATCATAACCTGTTTTCGCTAGCAGCTTGTGTCATACCCCCTCCAAAATTACCTTCTTAACTTGGAAGAAAATGTGACGGTAGCAGTTACTAGCCCTATCGCCAGCACCTACCACCTTTACCTTCTTACTTCACTCCTGAAGTGCCAACCTGATAAACATTATTAACTTATACAATTAGCTCACATCCAAAAGGCTCAACATAATTTTTATATGATCACTTGCTTAACAACCATGACACAATATCTATAGATAAAATATTTATAGTTGGACCCAAACTTTACTAACAAAACCCTAATTCCCCTCAAAACATGTGTACATAGATATAGACTATCAACCTAAATTCCTCTAACTAGTTGGGCCTTTCAATGACAAGCAGCAGCAGGATCAACCTTGAGGAATTTAATTGCTACCTGGGAAAGGAAAACATAGGAAAACTATGAGCTAATTTCCCAGTGAGTGACTATAGAAATCATATTATGCCATGCTTCATATTATTATAAAACATGTAAACATACTGAGAAACATTTCAAGCAACTTCCTTTAAAACATGAACATAGTCATAACATCAAGCTTTTAAGAAGAAAACTCATTAAACATCAATAAACATCAATAAACCTTAGTTGAGAATGAGCATACATCGCTCTAGCTCCCAATGTTTGAATCCGGCCAAGACCCATACTTCGGCCTCTCTTTGTTGGTATATGGCCTAGGAGACCCATACTTCGGCCCCTCATTCAGAACTACCTACGTGCATGTAGAGTTTACTAAGTACCATCAACACCTTAGGTACTATTACCCAAGTACCTTCTCCGAGTCTTTCAGTACCAGGTTCTTCTCTAGAATCAAATCAAGCTTTAAAAGTAAAACATTTACATTAAGAATCATTCAATCATAGCCTTTATCTAAAAAATGCATGCTTCATCATAAAAACTTAGCTTTTGTGATGAATTAACATATAACCTTGGCATGCGATAAAACATATACATGCTGGAGAACAAATGCCATGTAATTCATAAAACATTTGTTGCTCAAGAATGTATAAACTTATCATCAAACATCATTGAAAACAACACGGTCTTTTATGCACGAAACATTGAAAATATTAAGTTTATTTTAGTCACTCACTACTCGTCTGGGCTCTTAATGGTCTGTAGGCTTCTCTTAGTTCCTTTTGGCCTGAAAGGACATAATTCCTTGTTAGATTCCATATAATTCCCATCAAGATGCTTCAAATAGTTTGTTTACTAGTGAGACCTTCATCAACTAGATCATCAATACAATCTTCGTCTTTACAAACAAAAAAAAATAGAGATTGTCATCATGAGCGAAACTGATAACTTGTAGAAATACAAGTTATTTATACCATTTTATTTAGATTATGTAGCAAAAAGAAGGAAAAGTTATGTTGACCGTATAGAAATTGGCTTAGAAACGCGAAAATTGTAAAGTGTTATAATCACACCCGCTAACCCCATTGCGATGGCAAAATGGAATGTCCAAGTCTTTGTTTTGTAGTAAACAGGTCATCGCATGCGACAATCACTCGAGGAAAAAAATGAACAACGCATTCGCATTGCATGTGACGGTTAATCAAGAACGAAAAGGAACAACACAATTGCATCGTATGCGACAATCAATGATGGACACAAACGATCAACGCATCGACACCGCATGCGGCAATCGATAAAAAGACCAAAGCAATTACACCGCATGCGGCGATCGATCGTAGATGTAAAGAGCGATGCATTTGCAAGGATTTCTAAAATTGTACAGCTTTTCTGTTGTACGATTCTGACAACTTAAATGTGGAGTAGAGCGGACGTTTCCACTAAGCCATGGCAGGAAAAATCAACTTTTCAGAGTGGGACCACTGATGCAGAAGGTGCCAAGGTCTATAAATAGCTACATCAAATTCAAAGAAAAGAGGTTGTCTAAAGAGACAACTTAGAGAAAATCCGGGGAGAAAGACGAGACAAGACCGAAAGGTAAGTCTTTAGAGCAAGCAATTCATTCCCATTCCTGAAGAAGAAGCTCTGTTCAAAGATCACTTCTACCTGGAAAACAAGCCTGAGAGGGAAGTTCTCCACTACATTCCTACCACACGCCAGTAAAAAAATCATCTCCAATCGGGATCCGTGTCAAGACATTGAAGAAATTAGCTGAGTTTAGCTAAAGCATGCTCGACGGCATCTTCACCTGTGAGAGCAGAAGTGAAGATGTTATTCCGCCTCTCGAAAGAAGGTTGGAAGAATGTGTTAACTAAAATGAGAAGTATTTCCAGAGATGGAAACAACCTTGCATTTACTACGTTCATCCCTATTTCACCATAGACATCTGGGAACGCGACCGATCATTGAAATGTGTAAGCTAAGGGAAAGCGGAACCTTAGTTGTATCCTCAACCAGATTGACGAACTTGTGTTGTCCTTTCCCACAACCCATTCTCTTTCTAACTCATTTCATAAAACTTGCCACCGCATTCATCAGATACTTTTGCACATCTTCACAGCCAGTCCTCACTTTGTATATTTAATTGTTTATTCATTTATTTGTTACCGCATTTTACTTTACTATCACATCTTATTTTATCACCGCAATTTACTTATCATAGCAATTTATTGTCGCACTTTATTTATCATCGCATTCTATTCTTTATCGCATTTTACTGATTACCGCATTTTATTTTCCCAACACTATTCATTATTATTTGTTTCCCGGTCGCATATATCAAATTAGTATCACATTAATCACCGCAATCCCCGTGTTCGACCTCATATCACTCTGAGAAACTTGCGTTGGAATTATACTTAGTTCTAGCATAAGAAAACTTGTGACATACGCACACTACATGAACCCATACTACGAAAGCATCTAAGCATCTTCTCATATATCATTTAGAACGTAGTATCGAATATTATCATTATTGCAAAGCGCATAAGTCAGTAACTCACGAGTTGTTAACACGAACGAATCAATTCATAAATTCTTTATTACAAGTTTTTGACGCCATTGCCAAGGATTGACAACTTTTAGTGCTGAATATTTTTGTGGTATTTTGCAGGACAGATTTCTGTTGTATAGTCTATTTACGCGAAGAGCAGGCTGACGGTGTATGAGTACTGGGATTGAACCAGAATTCGACGCCGACCCAAGATCGAGCGAACCTTTCGCACAAGAGCACGTCAGAACTGTACAATGCGAAGAAGAAACACGATAAATAACAATGATGGGCCTGAGGGGAATCAAAGAATTAATCGGTCGGTACAAGATCCAGTTTTTCTGGTCGCCGACCACAATATTCCCATAAGAAACTATGTGGCACTGAACTTATACGACTTCTCGCTCGGAATTGCAAGACCTGCGGTGAAGGAGAATGCAAGATTCGAAATTAAGCCGGTCATGCTACAAATGATTCAGAATGCGGGGCAGTTTGGAGGTCTACAAGGAAAGGACCAGCATGCACATTTGACCAGCTTTGTAGAGATGTGCAATACATTATCCATCCCTGGTGTGACTCCTGAAGGAATAAGACTATATCTCTTCCCATATACACTTCAGGATGAGGCATAGAGGTAGGCTCATTCATTGAAGCCAAATGAAATCCATTCTTGGGATCAGTTGGTTGAGCGGTTCATGAAGAAATTTTCCCCGCCTGCGGTCAACGCAAGAAGATGAAGGGACGTGTTAAATTTCGAGCAAATGGAGAATGAGACTCTGAGCATCGCATGGGTGCGATTTAGAAGACTGGTGAAGAACTGTCCGTATATCGGGATTCCCGATTGCGTTCTCATGGAAACCTTTTATAATGGCCTGGACAGATCGACGCAAGTTGTTGCTGATGCCTTCGCGACAGGAGGATTTATGGATAAAACGTACACTGAAGCCGAAGTCATCTGAGATCGCATTTAGCGAAATACAGATGACTGGGTAGATGATAGGTATGGAGGAAGAGGCCCAGAGTGAAGAAAAACAGAAAGCACCATTGTACCAGCTGATACAATGACCACATTGGCCACCCAAATGGTCACAGTTACCTCGCTTCTCCAAACGATGGCTATTAATCAAGGAACTCTCTCCCAGGGCGCAGCGCAAGCCAATGTGCTAACGCAAGTAGCAGTAATAAGTTGTGTACAATACGGAAGGGGTCAATCAGTGGAAATGTTCCCATCAAACCAACAAACAGTGTACTCGATCCAGAACAACCCGTTTAGCAACACATACAACCCAGGTTGGCAGAATCTCCCCAATTTCAGTTGAGGAGGGAACAACGACTAGAAAGGCCAAAGGAATCTACAGAACAGTTAGTCTGGGAATCGAGGCAATCCTTCGAATTTTCATCCGGGTCAAAATCAGAGCAATTATCAGAATAGGCAATCGCACAACCAACCTTCCTCTTCCAACACCTCAACAAATCCGTCGTCCTTGGAAGCTCTGCTCAAGCAGTATATAGAAAAAAAATGATGCGATCATGCAATCGCAAGCATCTTCCATAAGGAACTTGGAGGTCCAGGTCGGGTAGCTGACGGTCGAGCTTAGAAACAGAACTCTTGGTACGCTGCCCAGTAACTCAAAAGCCCATGAATCGAATGGGAAGGAACAATGTCAGAAGTGACATTAGGCAGGTAAGTCTGATTGCCTGCGGGGTTGCGATTGCGGTAACCGTGAAGAACCTTCTTTAAACAACATTCCTATTATCTATCTTTACCGCTTTCTTTACTGCTTTATTATTGCTTTCTAAATTACTTTTCCTACTTACTTGAATTTATTTCTACTTCAATCTCAGCTTGCATTAATTTATTTTTCTGCCTAGTTGAATTTATTTCTAATTCTGTCTCAGCATGCGTTGATCTTAATTTTCTGTGAATGAATGTTATAAGTGAACACCGCAACGTCTTATCAATTTGGATTTGGGATAAGCGTTGCGATGTTGGTGATACATAATAACATCAGGTATGCATTGCGATGACAGGTGTATCTTGCGTTAATAGATACACTTTGCACCCGTCCTCCAAAAAGGCATTGCATTGATGGATGAGTTGTGCTCGTATGTACATTATGCCTGTCCTCCGCAAATACGCACTATGTTAACGAATGTGTTGCGCTGGTAGAAATATCTTGCGCCCATCCTCCAGAAATGTGTTGTGTTGATAGTTGTGTTGCGCTAATACATACGTTGTGCCCGTCCTTTGTAAATATGCATTTGCGTTGACAAATGTATCGTGTTAGCAATTTAACATTGCGCCTGTCCTATTAAATAAAAAAATGATAAAATATTTGCGGAGAGAGTAGTCAAAACGTTTTAGCTCCCGAGAAAATATTACTCAGTAGACGAAAGGAAGTCCTTTCCTGCTAAGTCATAATGGGTGGGGCGCGGCAGGCTTTTTGGAATACGAAAGCCTGCCACGCAGCGATCGCGTTGGGCTCATCAAGGCCCAACCTATAAATTGCACCTTCTTAAGCCCGAGGAGCTCACTTTCGTCTCTTCGCAAAAAAAACCCTAAGCAAAAAATTCTCTCTACATACTATCATCCCCTTCCGAACTTTCTTCTGAAGAACAAAAAAATTTCCAACCTCTTTCACTTAACTAAAGCCATGGCCGGACAATCATCTCATTCCTCTTCCCAGCCATCGTCCCCTTCCCATGCCCCCGTCACCGCGCAGGAGGCGGCCTTTCTCACTGCCAGCCGTCGCCTCGCCGCCCAGCCAAAGCCATCCCCTAGATTCGTCGGTAAACCCAGACGAAAAACCACTGTAGCCGCAATATCACCCACCCACCGTGAAGGGCCGAGCACGGAGAGTGCCCCTGCCACAAGACCTGAGGTGGCGCTCCCAGTACCTTCAACCGAGAGTGAACTGAAACTAAAGACGATAAGAAGATATTCGGGAGTATTTTGAGCCATTTAGAAAGAGATGAGGGTTGTCGTGGGCCGGAGTAGTGAACCAGCCCCTGCCGTCAGAGGAGGAGTTAGTAGTAGCTTCGCTGAGAATGACCCTGACCATTTCGGATCCTAAGAAGACTGCCCCAACAGACTCCAATGAGGGACCCATTAAGGCTGTTTTAGGGGATGTGGAGGCGAAGAAGCAGACGGAGAAGTCTGAAGAGAAGGAAAAGAGAAAAGTTGAAGAAAAATGGGTGGAAGAAGATGAAGTCGCTCAGTTAGAGAAGGAGAAGAAAGAAAAGAAGAGAAGTAAAAGAAAACAGTGCAGGCGAGAAGATAAGTGCCTGAAGAAGGAGGAAGAAAGAAGGAAACAGGCAAAGAGTTTAGATGTCGATAGAGAATCAACCTCCACAAGGGTGGAAGAGGGGGTGTCATCCCAAGCTAAATCATCGGCGCAACTACCAACTTCATCGCCACATACCAGATTAGTTGCGTCGGACGACAAAGAAGATCCTGACATCTCCCCTCTAATGCAGCGTCGCAAAGAGAATGTGCCGCAAGGATCCACAAGTGACCTAACATTTTTTCAACGCATAGTAGAGGAGAAGGAGGAAAGAAAAAGAAAATGAGAGGAGAAGGAAGAGAAAATGTCACTGGCGCGCCAAATCATCGCATCAAGCGATTCGGCCAGAAAGCTTAATGATAAGAAGGTTCGCCGTGACAACGCAAGGGCAGAAGAAGAGGAAAGAAGAAGGCTTGAGGATGAGCAGTGCATTACGCTCGCCTCGAAGCAATTTGAAAAGGAAATGAGAGAAGAAGAAGAAGCATAAAAGGAGGAAAAAGAGAGAAGCCGCAAAGCAAATGTTTAGCGCGTTAGAGAGGGGAGAGAAAAGAAGTGGAAGAGTGGGAAAAGGAAAAAGAAGAGCAACGCAAGGTGAGGGAACGCACCCAAAGACAAAAGTCCCGCCTTGCGTCTATTCAGGAAAAGAGTAAAGCAAAAGTGGAGAGCAGCGAACTTGCATCGACTAGGAGGCGCCCAACAACCAAAAAGGAAAATGATGATCTGTGGATGGAAATAGGCTTCTTTCCTGCATTGGCGCCACTACCGGATCTTATCATCAGCGTTGTGGTGGAACATGGGTGGGAAGCTTTCTACCAGTGTCCATCCATCATAATTCCATCGGTAGTGAGGGGTCTTCTACCATGGCCAGCTCACGACACCAAAGATGTGGTGATCGTCAAAGGGAGGGTAGTGTCGTTCAACGTAGAGGACATCAATCAACTCTACAAGTTGAAAAATTTCCCGAAAGCATCGGGTAACAAACTGATTGATGATCCTGAAAAAGAGCATACGGAGGATGCGTTGAGAGTATTAACGCAATCGGGCACCAAATGGACGGTGTCCCTAACCGGCATAAGAACCCTCGCCTCCAACTGGCTGCTACCAAAAGCACACCTTTGGGTCTATTTGGTGAAAAGGTGACTCATTCCAACTTTGCATGACAAGACCATTTCAAGGGATCGAGTTTTGGCTGCATATTGCATAGTGCGCAACATTCCGATTAATGTGGGCCAGCTTCTTTCGAAGCAAATTCGAGGTTTTGTTGGCCGTGTGAGAGGTTAGTACTTCTTCCCATGGACAATTTCGAGCCTATGCTTATCTGTAGGTGGAGGCATTAAAGAAGAACCCATGCCAGAAGTGCACGGCATCATCAATACCAAAATCCTGAGAATGCTTCTCAAGGATTCGCCGCACTGCCCTGAGTTTCCACCGAAACGGCCCCTCATTGATTTAAATGTGACGTAACCACCAAGACCAAAGAAGCAGCGCCACAATGATAAAAGGAAGGAAATCATCCAAGGAAGATCACCGCAGAAGCAAAACAGTTTACCCTTAGACACTTTGCCTTTAGTCATTCACCCACCAAGCCCACCAACTGAACCCCTTTCCCCTCTTCCCGAACAATTCACCAATCTCCTCCTTGCCCTCGACTCCAACCCTGCATCTCTAGCAGCATCCACCTGCCATCCATCTCCACCCCACTTTTCACCGCCAACATCGCTGCATGTTGATGACCCACACGGTTTGGGAGCATACCCTTCCGCTCAACCCCAAATCGATGCTGGTGAAACATCGACGGCACAACCTCCACCGCATCCCTTGCTGCTGCCTTAAAAGATATGCAGGGCTTCTTATCTCAAGAGCTAGCCTTCTTCCACCATTCATTAATGGAGTTACAAGAGAGCAACGCAGAGCTGCGACAGGTGAGGGTCAATATTCAACACAACATTTTTACCATTCGCCAGAATCAAAGACAAATGTCTGAACGCAACCATGAATACTTCAATTTCTTAACTGCCTATTTACATGGTCCCATGGTGCCTCAACATCTACAGCAGCCTTTGCATTTTCAAGAAGCGCCACAAAGAGCTCCTCCGTAACACCCTCCTCACCAAGAGCCCCCACCGCAATCTAAATTTGGAGGTGTACCACCTTCTCCACAATTTTGCATTTTTTTTTACGGTCATTCGTTTTTTTTATAGATAGTATACCTTGTATTATTCTATACATACTCATAATTTTTTGTTTGCGATAATTATAATTCTTTATGTACATAGTCAATTTTTATACAACTAAGTAATTATTCTTTCCATATGCGTTGGTCTCTATATTTTTATCATCCTTTGTCAATTTATTGCGGTAATTCTTTTCTTTTCTTTTGCGTTGTTTATTTGCACTACCATGATGAGTATAATGTGTAACCTTAGCAAAATTTCTTTATACATTGCAATTTCTGCCTAACATTTAGACAATTCATCGCAATAGCTCTACTTTACCTTCTCTATTACAAGACTCTGCTCAAATCTACTCAAATCTTCTTTTCAAAATTTTGACTAAGTGTTAAAAAAAAAAAAAAAAAGAACTTCGTTGTCAGCGCAAGAGAAAATCCAAACCTGATAAGAGTTAAGTCGTGAAAGGAACCTACTCATAGTTGGATGTTCGCATGACACCCATGGGAGCAAGCCAAAATGAAGGTAGGTTACCAGGATCGACGCAATACAAAAAGAAAGAGAGAGAGAGAGAGAGAATAAGAATAAAAGAGACAACTCCACTGACCAGCAAAAGTAAAACTTGGCTAAGGATCAAGAGTTGAAGTTGAGCTTGGTACAAAACCGAAGTTGGATGCTTGCATGACACCCGTGGGAGTAAGCCAAAATGAAGGGTGTAACCATGATCAATGTTCTTTATAGGATGACGCAAACCAGGCCACCGCATAAAAGGTGCACTTTATTGTTTCAACAAAAATAGGTAAAACATTCTTTTCAAAACAAGAAGAGAACTTTGAGCAGAGGTTTGCCTTAGGTAAGAATAAAGTAGAGAATGTTGAAGAAATGATCAGAGGATAGAAGGAACTTGTAGGTTTGAGAAATTATGTAGAGGTGGAGCATTCGGAGTAGCCGATCGACATAAAGTTAGGATAGGATTTGAGTTGAATTGCCTTAGTCGAGGATACGCTTGAGGATAAGCATATATCTAAATTTGGGGGTGTGATAACTTGTAAAAATACAAGTTATCTATACCGTTTTATTTAGATTATGTGGCAAAAATAAGGAAAAGTTGCATCGACCGTATAGAAATTGGCTTAGAAACGCGAAAATTGTAAAGTTTCGTAAGCATACCCACTAACCCCATTACGATGGAAAAATGGAATGTCCAAGTCTTTGTTTTGCAAGAAACAGGTCACCGCATGCGACAATCGCTCGAGGACAAAAATGAACAATGCATTCGCACTACATACGACGGTCAATCGAGAACGAAAAAGAACAACGCAATTGCAGCGTATGCGACGATCGATGATGGACGCCAATGATCAACGCATCGGCACCGTGTGCGGTAATCGATAAAAAGATTGAAGCAATTACATCGCATGCGGTGATCGATCGTAGATGTAAAGAGCGACGCATTAGCAAGTATTTTTGAAATTGTACAGCTTTTCTGTTGTACGATTCTAACAAAGGAACAGTTGCCCTTCCCACATCTCGATAAAGGAACATAATGTAAGATTGGAGGGCTCGAAGCTTTTTCATCTTTTAAAATTGTAGTCTTTGTCGTGCCAGTGGACCCCTCACTCTGTTTAGAGCTAGAGACAGTTGCCTTATCGCTTGTTTCTTTCCTTGGATCTGCTTGTGATCTAGACTTGAGTTCATCCCCACCTTTTGTTAACGAGGTCTCCATAGGTGTAACTTCATTGACACTATCACTCTTCAAGAAAAACTTCACGTTTGCGAAGTGAGACGCAGCTTCTAAGAATGGATTAAAGTCTACTTCAACTTTCTTAATGTTGTCTTAATAGAACTTAAAACATTGATGCAGTGTTAAAGTTATCACCCCAATTCCATGAATCCAAGGAAAACCCAGTAATAACTTATAAATGGTCCTCAATTCTGTGACATGAAATAATACATCAGCCTTCAGGTCATCGATGATAAATTATAAGTGTATCATGCCTATCGCCCTTCGACTGCCTTGATTGAAGCATTGAATTACTAACTTGTTGTTTGATAGTTCTTCCATATGAATGTCTAATTGCTTCATAGTTGACTTAGGCATTATATTGATGGTTGATCCATTATCGATGAGAATTCGACTAACCCTCTGTTCTCGAACATATCCTGAGATGTATAATGGCTTATTATGAAGCTTTAATCCCAATAGTAGATCTTCATCTGAGAAACCTATACACGTATAACAAGAGGCACATATGCACGTCATAGAGGTCAGAGCACTAGATGCATTTAAATCTAAAAATGCGTCAATAATCGAAGGAACTGACAACAAGTCATTTATATTGAACAATGGTAAGTCTTTTAATTCTTCCACCGTTTCCAATGAACTCAAAGGAGTATCCTCAACTTCTACCATGCTGACAGCATGACACGCAATGATTTTTAATGCTTTATTCGAACAGTTGTTGTAGAAGTTCCCTAGAAGGAAATCTGCTAGAGTTACTTATCACTTGGGTTGAGAAAAATCCTCATCTTCCTTCTTAATAATCTTGGCTTCCAAGCCTTCCTTTTTCCTTTCTTTTTCTGAGTCTTGTTCCCTCTTTTATACCTTCAATAGGAGCATGACTTGTTTTAAGTAGAACTCGACTTTCTTTTCTTTCAACGAGTTACTGGATTCATCCCTCATCGTCATCACCATCGATGTGCTCATCTTTATTGTTAGAATTTGTCGTCAGGATCGCTTGCTGAAATCGAATAACTATAGATTCGAGGATCCCAAACTAGACCAAGCTTTCCCTTTCATCATAAAGTATAGTTGATGTTGGAACACTTGAAGTCGACTACAACGTGATTTTCTTGATCTACTTCATCAGATCCAGTTCAATTTTCTTCTCACGAGACAACCTTAGAATCAACTCATTCAAAGCAAAAGCATTTTTCAACTAGGTGGCTAACTGAAGGAACTCTATTTAGAGAGGGCCTATGAACAGAAGCGGATCGTCCAAACTCCATTGTGAAAGAACTCATACATTTACAGTCATACTAAACAAATTATGCATTAAATCATAAATTATAGCATGCTTCTTGAAATAAATACAAAGTTTAGAGAGACAATACCTTTGAAGAGCACTTCTTCAAGATATATCCCTCGATCAGTGACGAACACAACGAGCAAGAACTCAATCTCCCTCAGATAACAACGAGTGAAAACTCAATCCTCGAACAAATGGACACAACCATAAGATTACCTGTAAGAAAAATAGGCATGCGCAACGGAAATGAGAATCAATTTTACTCTAATTGCACAAATTAAACAGACAATCCTAAATTAATTAATTAGGATTTTTTTGAAGTATTACCTTTGAAGCTCCCGAAACTCTTCTATCTCCGCTCGAACATGAACCGGACAACCACTAGAGCTGATCTACTATCCTCTGGACTCAGAACCGGGTTGTGGGACTCGATGGACGAAGAACCCGAGAGAGAGAAAGAGATGGAAATAGAAGATGGATTTTTGGGTTGGGTTTGGGTTTTGAATTTTCCTTAAAATAGTGATTTTTTCCAGCCTAAATTTAGAAAACAATTTTGGCAAAATGTCAAAAGTCTTTTCTCCAAATTGAAAGCCCAAATTTATAGAAAAAAGTCATGCAAAATTTGCATGAAACAAATTCATAAAAATCCAACACCTCAAAATCTACTATCTAAGTGGGCTTGATGTCTCCACTATAAGCCAACACCTAGCCCACTATCTTGTTAGTGGAATTATCCAACAAAAGTTTGGATTTTCCCACTAACTTTAGTCAAAGGGCAAAATAGTCATTTTGTCAAAGTCAAACTTTGACCGAAAAGTCAACATTTTGACTTTTTATGATTTTTTTTCGTGTTGACTAATTTTGATCTCCCGAGCATGAATCTGCATTCATTTTCTCGAAATTCAAATCACATTTGAATATAAGGTTAGTCAAAGTTTGACTTTTCAAAGTCAAAAGTCAACTCTTTGACTTTTTACATCTTTGACCATTTCCATTATTTCCGAGCTTCCGAATATGAACGTATTCATATTATTGATATTTAAATCACATTTAAATATTAAAGTTGTATCTCTAAACTGAAAAAATCGACCACTATATCACATATACTTGTCGGTTTCTCTCTCTTCACCTAATTCGAACAATTCGAATTATTCTATCATACTGTTTAAAGTTTATTCCATATGAGCTAGTAGGGGAACCTAATGGACCTATAGATCATGGGCTCCAACGATCCAAGATTAGCTGGCTAAACTCTTTAGATGGAGCTAATCAACATTCGTTAACTCACGGGTCATTCCACTATAGTCCCGTAGTTGCACTCCCCTCACTATAGATATATTTGTGTCTATATGATATAACCATGATCAGTAAGCTAATCCTTCACAGGTTGTTCGTAATCTCGATTGGGTCATAAAAACCGTTTTACCCCGAGACTACAACTTATTCCTTAAGTTCCACTGATTCTCTAATGAACAATTAGTTTAATGTCAAACCTATAAACCGAACCCCTCTTGGGCCAAGGAGAGGGTGGGGCCCCTTGTTCAAGACATAGATTTAGTACTAAAGGGAACAACCTATCTACTATCCCTATAACAGGTAGGAGTGAAGTCCGTCTTGCACCTTATGTTCCCAGCTATCCACCTGATCTTACCCCTGAAATGGGAGGCTTATTAGGCCAGCGATAATGAGCTGCCCTCATCTATGCAGATCTAAGGATAATTTCGAGTGAATAGGAGTTCATAGTTAGCTCAGGATTAATATTAAGTTACCTAGGTCATCAATTAACAAAATAGTCAGTTTTATACATTAAACGGCATTTAGAACGTAAAAAGTGACTATTTCATGGTTAAGTCTTATGTAAACTCTTTACATAGGATGCCCTCGTTTTCATGTCTCCACATGAACGATTTAGTATCACATTGTTTGTACTAACTACAAAATGGGCCGTATCCATAGTGTCCCAGAATAAGGTGCCCTACCTTATTCATATACTATAGACAATTTTGGCTATATATTTGAACTTGATCCACATTTATGTCACTACATAAAGTTTAAACTTAAACTTAATAGCCTCGGATCCTTAGTTTATTGGATTCATGAATATAGAATTTAAATTTACTAAAGATTTTCAATAACAGCTTTATTGAACAAGAATATGATATTACAAACTACGAGTTTTAGGACATAAAATCTAACATTACCATGGTATTCTCGGTGTGAGAATCCAAGAGTGGTAGGCTCTGGCTTATTCTAGTTTGAGGGAAGGTTTAAAGTGAATGAGGAAGACGATCGAGTAAACGAATGAACTATCGTGTAGAAGATGAAGTCTATCGCATAGACTAGATATTCAATCATTTAGTCTCTCAAGCTATCGTCTAGTAAACTCGATAGTCTAATATCAGTCATATGAGATTTTAAAATCAAATTTCATTTTATCCCACAATTGTTATAAAACCATGCAACTACCCACTAAGGGTGGTTATGGTGAAAAATATTTTTAATTATCAAATAATTAATAAATATGATAACTAACTTGCATATTATATTTATAATCTATAGTTTTAATATTGCATCATATACAATATATAAACCATAGTTATTTTTCTTTATTTTATGGCATTTAATATAAATCAAATTTATATTAAATTTAATAACTATGAATCTAATTCATAGAAATCATATTTGAATCATATTCAAATATTAGTTCCTCCAATCAAACAATTATGTATCAAATACATTATATCAATTATATCATATATACCTGAATTAATTTAATTATATCATAATCAAATTCCCTCTTGTTAATTTGAACATTTCAAATTAATCCAAAAACTGATTCTCAATTTGAATCCATTGAGCTACCAAGGGGACCTTATAGACTTGTAGCTTGAAGCTCTAACGATACGTGAATAGACTAAATTCTTTATTCATATTATCCACCATCTGTTAACTGTCGGACACTCCACTAAAGACCGACAGTTGCACTCTTCATACTACAAATATATTTTTGTGTCCATTGGATATAACCATTTAACAGTACGATGACCCTTCACAAATCGCTCGTAAGTACAACTGGGCCAATTTACCATTTTGCCCCTATAGTTACATCTAACTCCTTAAGTACCACCGATTCCTCTAATGAACAATAGATCATAGTCCCACTATGACTAAAACCCTCTTGGGCCAAGAGAGGGTGTGGCACCACATTGTTCAAGCCCCAAAATCAGTCTTTAAGGGAGTAATTTATCTACTTATCCCTGCTTCGGGGAATGAGTGAATTCCATCTTGTGTGCTGAGTTCCCAGCTTCCCAATCAGACGAATCCCCAAAATGGTAGGCTTGTTGAGTCAGCGATCTGGCCACTCTCACCCATGCAAATCAAAGGACTGCCCTCATAAGCAGGAGTTCACAACCCACTCAGGATTAAAATCATGTTACCTATGGTTATCCTAGTGAAATGAAAGTCTCAATTATGAACGGCGTTATATAACGAGACTAAACGTTTCGTGGTCCGGTCTTATATAAACTCCTTTTTATAGAATATCCCCACTCGTATATCTAATACATGAATGATTAGGATCAGATCATTTATAGCACTTTACAACATTTGTAACACCTACAAAGCGGGCCATACTGCTAGTATCACCAGGACAAAGTATCCCTCCTTATCCATATACTACAGACCATTTAGGTTATCACTTAAAACATGATCCACTTGTATGTCTCCACATACATGTTTAAGTTACAATGATAACCATAGATCTTAGTTTATTGATTTGTGGTTAATGCAACTAAAATATCAAATATTTCATAGACTGAAGTGAATAAAATATCATATATTATAAATCACAAAATGCTTGTTCATATAAGTGTTTACAAACTACAGGACCCTACGAGATTTAGGGCATCAACCCCAACACTAACGACCCTGGATACTTGCAGTAGTTAGGATTGTCCCCTTTTCCTGCTTGTTCCAATCATTTTCCTTCTGGCAGTTGAATAAGTTGCTTTTCCAGCAGTTGCTCGAGCATATCTGCAACATCAAGATCAGGAAACGGGTAAACCTTCTCCTACCTTTCTTTCAGAGTTAGGCGATGCCTTTCGCCTCTATCGCCCATCTTCTCAATTTTGTTCTCTTTTTCATTTGGAAGAAAATTTCAGCGGGGTCATATCAACGATCATTGATTTCTTTGTGGAACTATTCACGATCTTTTTGGTGCCTTTTACTTCCTTCTTATCTTTCTTCATTTCAAGGACCGGGAAATCCTTAGTTCCCCTATTAGCGATGCTCAATTTCATATCGTAGATGCAAGTCGCCAACTCTTCAAACGTCCAAGGTTTTATCCCCTGTAGAATATAGAGGAGTTTCTAATACATGCCTTGGGTGCACATCTTTACAACAAACAATTCGGTGAGTCTATCTTTGCAGTTAAGAGTCAGAGCTCTCCGTCGATTGATGTAGCCGATGACCGGCTCTCCCTTTCACTGCTTGGCATTTGTTAGCTCCATCATTCTAACAATATGCCTAGTGCTGTAAAAGTAGTTCAGGAACTCTCTTTCAAATTGCTTTTAACTGTCGATCACCTCGGGCTTTAGATCAGTGTACCAATAAACAATGTTTTCTTTCAGGATTCAGACAAACTGCTTGACTAACAGATCTCCTTTGGTTCCTGCATCCTTACATGTCCCAACAAAGTGGGCAATGTATTGCTTTGGGTCATCCTTTCCATCGTATTGTTGGAACTTTAGGGGTTGGTACCTAAAAGCATCCTCAAGTTGTCAATTCTCTTAGTGTACGACTTGGGGTACATAAAATAAGTTTGAGACGGGCCTCCATACTGAGCTCTGAGAGTTAGTGATCATATCCTGCAGTTGCTAGACCGAAAAGGAGGCAAAAGAAGTTGATTCTTATGATAAATTTTCTTGCAAACCGATTTTTCCTTTGTCATTGGCTTTGACAACAGGAGTTTGGCTCGACTCAGTAGTTTCACGAGCCTATATTTGATCTTAAGTCAATGCTTTAATGATCTCGTTCCTCAACAACTTTCATTAGGAAATTTATTTTCCTCTCATTTTCTGTCATGGCCACATCGACTGTTACATCTGCCATCATGACAGATACTACATCAAAATGTGATTCTTTCTTTGATCAATCATAAGTAGAGGTAAAATTATGAAACAAGGGATTTTCTCTGATGATGATCTCGCCTCTAGGAAATCACGTCAGCTATTCCCATATTTTATATGCGATGATAAAGCCTTGTTCTTACTCATGCAAAATCCCTTTTAAGTGACTTTGAGCGATAGGTCCCATATAAGAGTTGCTTGTAGCAATTGCTTTGGATGCAGTTTTCTTTGGTACCATTTGTTGGTTTGTTGATTTAGACGACGAGAGAGATGAGAGGTAGAGATGTCCTATCGGACGTGCCAATTTGTTTGCACGAGGTTTCTGGATAAACTTGTTTCGTGGAGTTGAACTTGTGTTTGTGTTGATTTGATATGATGTGGTTTTTCTCTAGTGTTTGATCCTTTGATTCTCTCTTAGTTGAATGCGTGTGTTTGTCTTGAGGAAGCGGAACACACAATGTTCTTGAAGTTGGAGTCTTGGAAGAATCTTTGTATCTTCAAAACTTGGGCTTCAAGAAATGATATGGTCTTTAGGAGTCAAGGAGTCTTTTGAATATAGAAAATTCTCTCTAGGCTCTCTGGAATGTAAAATTGCTGATATCTCAAATGAAGAGAACTTCTCTATTTATAGAGTTTTCTGGTGGGCTTTATGAGCTTGGCCTTGGTTGCTCCATAGACCTAGCCCCTTGAGCCCAACTAATTGGATTTGGGTCTTACTTGACATTTGTGTTGAATCCACATATTCTTGGACTCACTTTGACTTTAGCCCAAATATTAATATAAAATTGGACCAAATTAATTTGATTCAATCCAATGGTCACAATGAAAACATGTAGCTTCATCGAGGTTTTCCAATTTATATCTTCAATTTTAATTAGGGACACATGTCAATCTTTAATTAGTCCCCAATTCATTTATAATTTTGTCATTAATTTGAAAAATAATGTTGCAGTTTGTGATTGATCTAAAATTTGTCATTCAACAATAGCCTTAGTTGACCCACCAGAAAGATGATGTAGTTGTTTATAGGCATTTAAATGTGATATTTTTTAAATCTAGATTAACTTATATGCATCTCAATTAATCACACTGGAAAATTCAATTGTCGATTTTTTTAAAAGAAAAAATGAAAAAAGAAAAGACAAAAGAAGAGAACTTTCTCATCCCCAAATTGATTGCGGATATTCTCGAGTATTTTCAGCCACTACCTGCTATTTTAAAAAACCAAACAAAGATAAAAGAAAAAGACAGAGAAAAAAGAAAGAAAAAAGATCAAACGTATAGATTGGTAAATTCCGATTAGTCTCCTAAACCATAAACCCTTGCCACCCTTACGCGCAGGGCGCCACCGCTTAAACCCTCACATTGCACTTTCTGCCACCTGAAGAACATGTCGGAATCGGCGCCGGAGATTCTTCGAGCTTACGAGCTCCGTCTCCTCCATTGCACATTCTCTTCTCCGCCGTCTGATCGTCCGGCTGCTTCTCAATCCCAAACTTCACGCAACCGTTTCCACGAACCTCTTGACAGCTTCGTGAGTTCTATTGTATCCGGCGACTACCAGAAAGCCCTTTCTTCCGACGCTGCTCGACTCGTGCTTGGACTCGTCAATCAGTCGCCGGGTCAATTCACTGATTCGACCGAGTGCGCCGAGCGGGTGTACACTGACTTGCTCGAGTGCGCTGAGAAATTTGTAATTAGCAAATTTGAAAATGAGGAAGATGGATTCTATAGACTGATGATCGTGGTTTGTATTGCAATTGCATCATTTCTCGCATTTACTCAGAGTAACGTGACTGGGTGAGCCGAATTAACGATTTCCGCCTTTAAAGTTGTTATTTTTCTTAAGTAGCGGCTCTTTGACTATTCATCTTAGAGATTTGAGCTGATGGGATTTAATTATCGTTATCTTTGTTTCTAATTTATGCTTTTATTTTGTGTATACAATTTTGTAGACCGTTAGGGGGGCTGGCTAGATCTCCTATGGCAGTCATAGAGTCCAAATTTGAAGATTTTGTGGAGTGGGATAATTGGGCGAGGCACCAGCTGATGTCTACCGGGTCCGATTTATTTGGCAAATTCACTAATATTCAGGTAGACCAAACAATTTCTGATTTGACGTATTGGATTGACGTACATACAATATATACACACGTGTATATACGTGCGTGAGCAATGCATATATTCATGTACATGTATATGTATGTGTTTGTTTATATCATATTAGAATTTCCAGTCATGATCTGCTCGCATTATTTTTCTTGCTGTGCTTTTGAGATAGCATTTCTTCGTGTCTTGTAGTATATTGTGTTTGCAAAGATGCTGCTCACAAGGATCAAAGATGTGCTATTTAAGGAACATGTGAGTTCAATGTATGGGCTGAAAAGCATTTCTTGGTGGCTTGCCAGAGTACTACTTTTTCAACAGAGAATTTTAGATGAGCGGTCGTCTTCTTTGTTTGATCATTTGCAAGTCCTTATGGGTGAAGCCTTAGTAGATTTTGGCATTCTGGAAAATGTAAAGAGTTATTGGGGTGCCAATTTACAAGAAGGAGAGGCTTCAACGATTGTTTCCATGGTTCACTTGGAAGCTGGGATAATGGAATATTATTATGGAAGAGTTGATTCATGCAGGCAAGAATTAAAATACCCCGAGAAACTGTCAAAATCTTATTCATTAAAATGTCTAATGCATGATTCAGCCTTGATGAACTACCTGCATTAATTTCTGTACATTCTTATCTTGAAGTTTTTTCATACTTGCATCAGTGTTCCATGCATGAATAACTCAAATTTTTTAAGGGTAATCTAATCACGTACTGAATTTCATGTTTTGGTCACAACTGCCATTTTGTTTTGCTCAATTTAATTTTTGCTGAGATAGTAATTTGGCAGGCAACGTTTTGAGTCAGCTGAAGTGGAATCTGGTCTTCAGCTTTCTGTTACGGGTGTTCTTGGTTTTCGCACTTCATATCAGGTGAGCAACTTACAAAATACAATTTAGAGGTTCCTTGAAATTTTAGTCACTTTCAGCTTAAAGATAATCTTCTATTGTAGGTGGAACCAAAGGCACAATT